>NC_141553.1:39391785-39696071 GCF_021556685.1 Rattus norvegicus
GCTGCTCCCTGGTAGCAAAGCCTGGCAACGGGTTCCTCTCAAAGGCTTGTACTAGGATCCTGCGCTGTTGCAAGTTGAGTCGAGTGCGAGGCCTTCTGCTGTCCGAGGGCATGCTGCTACCTTGTGACCAGTAGCCAAACCCTTCCTCGAGCTCTTGGGAGGCTAGCGGAATGGAGCCTCTGCTGGACCGCTTTGGGCCGTGCCTCACCTCTCCAGTGCGACTTCTTTGGTTCTGAAACCACACTCGGATGCGGGACGCAGGGAGCTGTATTTGCCTGGCCAGTTCCTGCCTGTCCCAGAAGCTCGGGTATTGGTTCTTGCTGAAAGCTGATAGCAGGGCCTTCTTTTGCCAGGCCTGCCAAACCGTCTTCCTGCGCCGGGATTCCCGCAGCACACAGCTGCTATCCACATTGCTTCCAGCTTCCATGCTCCTAAGGATTCGATGCCAGGAGTCCTCAAGCTGGAGAATATAGTCAGGACCGCTCCAGAGCAAGCACAAGCTTCAGCAAATGCCAGCCGTAGGGCTGGGACCCCTGCCCTTAAATACCTCTCTCTCTGCTCCCGGAGCTCCGCCCACTCGAAAGGAGCCGTGGGCTACAGTCGACTCCAGACCCTTGAATCAAGGTCATGCCACGACGCTTTACACCTGCCACACCTCCCACCTGAGAACAGGAGACCCGGAACAAGACCTCCAGAAACCTATCAGACTCAGCAAAGTCTCTCCCAAAGTCTCGCAGTCCCTTGCATGCCATTCTGGACACAGAACAAGGAAGCACAAAAAATGTCCTAGGAATCAAGAATCCAGCAGACAGATCGTCCAAGGAGGGAGCACCATAGGTCCTTCCTGGCTTTGGGCAGAGTATCCAGGAAACCGTGGAGGTGGTAAGCAGGCTTCAGAAGAGGAAGGCAGAGTGGACTGTGCCTTAGGTGGTATCACTAGCCAAGTTGAATCCGTGCTGATCTCATCCCATCTGGATCCACACAGGTTGGAAAGAGAAGACCCCCCAACTGAGGATCCCAACCACTTGTCCTGAGAACCAAGGACATCACTTCCAGGGGTCATGCAAGTGATGGCACTTCTTTCCTTCTTGTAGGGCTAGGTGGTAGTTGGGAGCAACAGAACTCTATTAAACCGAGAGAAGAGAATAGCACATGCAGAAAGAAAGTCTTTTACACAGGCAAATAGGCCAAAAACCACAATAGTTCATGTAGAGATTCGGGAATGCGCATTCATGCATTTCCTGTCAGAACAGTTGGGCCAGATTTTCTGGAATTCTCACCATTAACATGTTAAATGCAAAGAAAGGCGCAAACACACACACACACACACACACACACACGCAAACACACACACAGACACATACAAATAACACAAATAGAAATAGCACACACACAACAAAGCACACACACACGCACACACAAACACACACAGGCACACACAAACACACACACATACACACACAGAGATAACACAAATACAAATAACACACACACAAAACAAGCACACACACAGACACTCACACATGCACATGCAAACACACACAAATAACACAAATACAAATAACACACACATACACACACACACTCACACACACACACACACACACGAGCATACACAAAAACCGGGCCAGCAAGTCTGACTTGTAAATGTGGAACAAAAGACCCAAAACCTGTGCTGAAAGACCTGTATAAGCCCTATGCTCCTTGAGGCAATGTGGCTGCATGCACCCAAGGACAACTGCCTACCTCTAGGCAATTGCAGTCTTCAGGTGGGTTCGGAGGGACCTCACATTAGGGAATGCAGGGCCGTGCTAGGCTTGGGAAACTCAAGGATAAAAGACGGATACCTGAGAGTGTGGGAGACACCTCACTGTGGGAGGAGGAAGGTATTCGGCTTGTCTGATTGAATCAGTGTCAATCCTGGAATGAATTGTTCACGATACTTTGGTTGCACTCCATTTCCAGGATGATGTTCATTTACAATTTTGTGGCCTTAACACACTCTTCTTTAAGTTGACATTTTCCCCACTTGTTTGCTTTAGCAAACAGTGCCATGTCTGCATTGAACACTGATCAGCTTTCCTTGTTATTTCCCTTTCAGACCTCTCATCCCGCCTCACTGCCTTCCCAAGTCTTACCACCCTTTGAATTGGAAAGCTCATGCCTAAACCAAACAGCCAATTCAACCACCCATACAAACACACAAGCAAACAAGCAAGCAAGCAAACAAACAAACAATGCAAACCTTTATTGAATGCAATGGGAAGTAGAACAAGGCAAGACAAAACAAAACAAAAGTAAACTAAACAAATGTGCTAGGAGTACATATAGAATGGGTGGTTTGTTAGTCAACTCACTGCTAAGCATAAGGCATTGGTAAGAAGTGCAGCAGTTCTTAGTCCCAAGGAAGAAGTCTTCATAACTCCTTCCAGATTCAGTGTCCTGAGATGTGTAGCCTATACCTGGTGACCCATGATATTTCCTGGAGTCTGATGGAGCCAGTTCAATGGTGTGTTCTGTCAGTTGGCCTTTTCATTAGGCCTCCTTGATGTTTTAGGAGTCCCTGGTGATCTTGCCCTCTGCCCCTTCAGCAGAATCCCATGCTCAGAGCCCGTTTCCTCGTCCCAGGGTCCTCATGTAGGCACTGCACATGGAAAACCCACGTGCATTTCCTCCTTCTAGTAAGCAAGATGCCTTCCATCGAAAGCACCCACTGTAATAGGGGTTTTGATGCATATACTTTTTGGGCTGTCTATATTCTCAAGTGTTGATTGCGGGTGTCTTCTGGATAGGAGCTTCCAGGCTGGGACTCAGAGAATATCCAGCAGAGCCTCATATTCTTCTTGAGAGAGAGGCAGCTCAGGTGTTGCATCCATTTGCTGAACTGCACCTTCCAGATGTACAGGGCCTGGGGAGAGCGTCTCCATTCGAACTTCCATCAGCAGTTGATCCAGGAAGAGTTCCAGAGGGCCCCTGTTGCATCCCTGAGTGAGAGCCTGTTCTTGGCCTTGTCCTTCAGGCTGTGCCCATTGTGGTAGCTGAGACTCTCTGGAGAAATTGGTTGGGTCGCTAAAACTTGAGGATTCCTTGGAAACACAGTCCGTGGCAGCCAGTTGCAAGGTGGTTTCCTGGACAACCCCGTGCTCCTTGCCACCAGGATTTCCATCCAGATCCACAGGGAATGGCCTGTCACCCTCCACTTGGTCTTCTTCCAGCAGTTCATCAAGGAGGAGTTCCAGAGTTCCTGGCTCGTATGCTTGAGTGGCTGTCTGTGATTGGACTCGTCCTTCGGGCAGTGCCACTTGGGGATGCTGGGACTCTTCGTGGAAGTGGGGCTGGTCGCTGGAGCTCGAGTTCTCCATGCCCACACCTCTTGCAGCAGCCATCAGTAACAGGTTGTCCGGTGCTGCCTCATCCTTGCTACTGAGACCTCCAGTTGCCACATCCTGCACTTGGGAAGCAGGCACATCTTGATCTGGAGCGCGGGCTTGCCGCGCTCTTCTGTTCTGAAACCATATGTGGATCGTGTCCTCATTCAAACCTGTCCTTTGGCACAGCTGCTCCCTGGTAGCAAAGCCTGGCAACGGGTTCCTCTCAAAGGCTTGTACTAGGATCCTGCGCTGTTGCAAGTTGAGTCGAGTGCGAGGCCTTCTGCTGTCCGAGGGCATGCTGCTACCTTGTGACCTGGAGCCAAACCCTTCCTCGAGCTCTTGGGAGGCTAGCGGAATGGAGCCTCTGCTGGACCGCTTTGGGCCGTGCCTCACCTCTCCAGTGCGACTTCTTTGGTTCTGAAACCACACTCGGATGCGGGACGCAGGGAGCTGTATTTGCCTGGCCAGTTCCTGCCTGTCCCAGAAGCTCGGGTATTGGTTCTTGCTGAAAGCTGATAGCAGGGCCTTCTTTTGCCAGGCCTGCCAAACCGTCTTCCTGCGCCGGGATTCCCGCAGCACACAGCTGCTATCCACATTGCTTCCAGCTTCCATGCTCCTAAGGATTCGATGCCAGGAGTCCTCAAGCTGGAGAATATAGTCAGGACCGCTCCAGAGCAAGCGCAAGCTTCAGCAAATGCCAGCCGTAGGGCTGGGACCCCTGCCCTTAAATACCTCTCTCTCTGCTCCCAGAGCTCCGCCCACTCGAAAGGAGCCGTGGGCTATAGTTGTCCTCCTTGAATCAAGGTCATGCCAGGAAGGTCTACACCTGCCACGCCTCCCACCTGAGAACGGGAGACCCGGAACAAGACCTCAAGAAACCTATCAGAGTCAGCAAAGTCTCTCCCAAAGTCTCGAAGTTCCTTGCATGCCATTCTGGACACAGAACAAGGAAGCACAAAAAATGTCCTAGGAATCAACCATCCAGCAGACAAATCGTCCAAGGCCGGAGCAACATAGGTCCTTCCTGGCTTTGGGCAGAGTATCCAGGAAATCGTGGAGGTGGTAAGCCGGCTTCAGAAGAGGAAGGCAGAGTGGACTGTGCCTTAGGTGGTATCACTAGCCAAGTTGAATCCGTGCTGATCTCATCCCATCTGGATCCACACAGGTTGGAAAGAGAAGACACCCAACTGAGGATCCCAACCACATGTTCTGAGACCCAAGGACATCACTTCCAGGGGTCATGCAAGTCATGGCACTTCCTTCCTGCTTGTAGGGCTAGGTGGTAGTTGGGAGCAACAGAACTCTATTAAACCGAGAGAAGAGAATAGCACATGCAGAAAGAAAGTCTTTTACACAGGCAAATAGGACGAAAACCACAATAGTTCATGTAGAGATACGGGAATGCCTATTCATGTATTTCCTGTCAGACCATTTGGGCCAGATTTTCAGGAATTCTCACAATTAACATGTTCCATAAAAACACAGGCGCAAACACACACACACACACACACACACAAACAGACACACATATACACACAAATAACACAAATAGAAATAGCACACACACACAACAAAGCACACACACACGCACACACAAACACACACACATACACACACAGAGATAACACAAATACAAATAACACACACAAAACAAGCACACACACAGACACTCACACATGCACATGCAAACACACACAAATAACACAAATACAAATAACACACACATACACACACACACTCACACACACACACACACACACACACACAGGAGCATACACAAAAACCGGGCCAGCAAGTCTGACTTGTGAATGTGGAACAAAAGACCCAAAACCTGTGCTGAAAGACCTGTATAAGCCCTATGCTCCTTGAGGCAATGTGGCTGCATGCACCCAAGGACAACTGCCTACCTCTAGGCAATTGCAGTCTTCAGGTGGGTTCGGAGAACCTCACATTAGGGAATGCAGGGCCGTGCTAGGCTTGGGAAACTCAAGGATAAAAGACGGATACCTGAGAGTGTGGGATACACCTCACTGTGGGAGGAGGAAGGTATTTGGCTTGTCTGATTGAATCAGTGTCAATCCTGGAATGAATTGTTCACGATACTTTGGTTGCACTCCATTTCCAGTATGATGTTCATTCACAGTTTTGTGGCCTTACACTCACTCTTCTTTAAGTTGACATTTTCCCCGCTTGTTTGCTTTAGCAAACAGTGCCATGTCTGCATTGAACACTGATCAGCTTTCCTTGTTATTTCCCTTTCAGACCTCTCATCCCGCCTCACTGCCTTCCCAAGTCTTACCACCCTTTGAATTGGAAAGCTCATGCCTAAACCAAACAGCCAATTCAACCACCCATACAAACACACAAGCAAACAAGCAAGCAAGCAAACAAACATACAATGCAAACCTTTATTGAATGCAATGGGAAGTAGATCAAAGCAAGACAAAACAAAACAAAAGTAAACTAAACAAATGTGCTAGGAGTACATATAGAATGGGTGGTTTGTTAGTCAACTCACAGCTAAGCATAAGGCATTGGAAAGAAGTGCAGCAGTTCTTAGTCCCAAGGAAGAAGTCTTCATAACTCCTTCCTGGTTCAGTGTCCTGAGATGTGTAGCCTATACCTGGTGACCCATGATATTTCCTGGAGTCTGCTGGAGCCAGTTCAATGGTGTGTTCTGTCAGTTGGGCTTTTCATTTGGCCTCCTTGATGTTTTAGGAGTCCCTGGTGATCTTGCCCTCTGCCCCTTCAGCAGAATCCCATGCTCAGAGCCCGTTTCCTCGTCCCAGGGTCCTCATGTAGGCACTGCACATGGAAAACCTACGTGCATTTCCTCCTTCTATTAAGCAAGATGCCTTCCATCGAAAGCTCGCAGTGTAATAGGGGTCTTGATGCATATACTTTTTGGGCTGTCTACATTCTCAAGTGTTGATTGCGGGTGTCTTCTGGATAGGAGCTTCCAGGCTGGGACTCAGAGAATATCCAGCAGAGCCTCATATTCTTCTTGAGAGAGGGGCAGCTCAGGTGTTGCATCCATTTGCTGAACTGCACCTTCCAGATGTACAGGGCCTGGGGAGAGCGTCTCCACTCGAACTTCCATCAGCAGTTGATCCAGGAAGAATTCCAGAGGGCCCCTGTTGCATCCCTGAGTGAGAGCCTGTTCTTGGCCTTGTCCTTCATGCTGTGCCCATTGTGGTAGCTGAGACTCTCTGGAGAAATTGGTTGGGTCGCTATAACTTGAGGATTCCTTGGAAACACAGTCCATGGCAGCCAATTGCAAGATGGTTTCCTGGACAACCCCGTGCTCCTTGCCACCAGGATTTCCATCCAGATCCACAGGGAATGGTCTGTCACCCTCCACTTGGTCTTCTTCCAGCAGTTTATCAAGGAGGAGTTCCAGAGTTCCTGGCTCGTATGCTTGAGTGGCTGTCTGTGATTGGCCTCGTCCTTCAGGCAGTGCCACTTTGGGATGCTGGGACTCTTCGTGGAAGTGGGGCTGGTCGCTGGAGCTCGAGTTCTCCATGCCCACACCTCCTGCAGTAGCCATCAATAACAGGTTGTCCGGTGCTGCCTCATCCTTGCCACTGAGACCTCCAGTTGCCACATCCTGCACTTGGGAAGCAGGTACATCTTGATCTGGAGCGCGGGCTTGCCGCGCTCTTCTGTTCTGAAACCATATGTGGATCGTGTCCTCATTCAAACCTGTCCTTTGGCCCAGCTGCTCCCTGGTAGCAAAGCCTGGCAACGGGTTCCTCTCAAAGGCTTGCACTAGGATACTGCGCTGTTGCAAGGTGAGTCGAGTGCGAGGCCTTCTGCTGTCCGAGGGCATGCTGCTACCTTGTGACCTGGAGCCAAACCCTTCCTCGAGCTGTTGGGATGCTAGCGGAATGGAGCCTCTGCTGGACCGCTTTGGGCCGTGCCTCACCTCTCCAGTGCGACTCCTTCGGTTCTGAAACCACATTCGGATGCGGGACGCAGGGAGTGTATTTGCCTGGCCCGTTCCTGCCTGTCCCAGAAGTCTTTTACATAGGCACATAGGCGGAAAACCACAATAGTTCATGTAGAGATTCAGGAATGCATATTCATGCATTTCCTGTCAATCTTCAACACCCAATTCTCGTCAATAGACAGATCATAGAAACAGAAACTAAACAGAGACACAGTACAACTAACCACAGTTATGAACCAAATGGCCTTAATAGATTCTTATAGAACATTTCATCGTAAAACAAAAGAATATACCTTCTTTTCAGTACCTCATGTTTCCTTCTCCAAAACTGGCCATATAATCAGTCATAAAACCTGCTTCAACAGATACAAGAAGATGGAAATAATCCCATGCATCCTATCAGATCACCATAGACTTCAATAACAGCAAAAATCACTTAGAGCACACATACACATGGAAGTTGAACAACTCTTTACTCAATGCTAACGTGGTCAAGGAAGAAATAAAGAAAGAAATTAAAGACTTTTTAGAATGTAATGAAAATGAAGGCACAACATAACCAATCTTATGGGACACAATGAAAGCAGTGCTAAGTGTAAAACTCATAGTACTGAGTGCTTCGAAAAAGAAACCAGAGAGAACATACACTACTATCTTAACAGCATACCTAAAAGCTCTAGAACAAAAGATGCAAATACATCCAAGAGGAGTAGATCGCAGGATATAATCAAACTCATGGCTGAATTCAACCAAGTAGAAACAAAAAGATCTATACAAAGTTCTTTGTTGATTAACAAAACCAGGAACTGGTTCTTTGAGAAAATCAACAAGATAGGTAAACCCTTAGCCCGTCTAACCAGAGGGCATAGAGTATCTAAATTAGAGAAATTAGAAATGAAAAGGGAGACATACCAACAGATTCTGAGGAAATTAGTGCAAAAGCCTATATTCAGCAAAACTGGAAAATCTGGAAGAAATGGACAATTTTCTAGACAGATACCAGATTTCCAAGTTAAATCAGGATCAGATAAACCATCTAAACAGCCGCATAACTCCTAAAGAAATAGAAGCTGTTCTTAAAAGTCTCCCAAACAACAAAAGCACAGTAACAGATCAGTTTAGTGAAGAATTATATTAGACCTTCGTAGAAGACCTAGTACTAATAGTGTCCAAAGTTTTTCACAAAGTAGAAACAGAAGAAACACTACCAAATTCCTCCTATAAAGTCACAATTCAGCTTGTACCAGACCATACAAAAAAGAGAACTTCAGGCCATTGTGCCAAAAGCAAACTACAGATTCGTTGCAATCTCCATCAAAATTCCAATTCTTCATGGCGTGAGAGCAATTTGCAAATTCATATGGAATAACACAAAAGCCAGGAGAGTGAAAACTATCCTCAAAAATAAAAGAACTTCTGGTGGAATCACTATCCCTGACCTCAAGCATTATTGCAGAGCAATAGTGATAAAACCGGTATGGCAACGGTACAGAGACAGGCAGGAAGATCAATTGGATAAAATTGTAGACCCAGAAATGAATCCGCACACCTATGGTCACTTGATCTTCGAGCTAAAACCATCTAGTGGAAAAAAGATAGCATTTTCAAGTAATGGAGCTGGTTCAACTGGAGGTCTGCAGGTAGAAGAATGCAAATGGATCCACTCTTGATATTTTTTTTGGAGCTGGGGACCGAACCCAGGGCCTTGTGCTTGCTAGGCAAGCGCTCTACCACTGAGCTAAATCCCCAACCCTTGGATCCATTCTTATTGCCTCATACAAGTGCAAGTGCAAGTGGATCAAGGACATTCACATAAAACCAGATACAGTGATACTAGTAAAAGAGAAAGTGGGGGAAAAGCCTAAAACACATGGGCACAGGGGAAGTTTTCCTGAAGAGAACATGAATGGCTTAAGGTCAAGAATTGACAAATATGTCCCCCTAAAATTACAAAGTTTCTGGAAGGCAAAGGACACTGGCATTAGGACAAAATGGCAACCAGAAGATTGAGAAAAGATCTTTACCCATGCTACACCAATAGAGGGCTAATATCCAATATGTACATAGAACTCAAGAAGTTAGACTCCAGAAAATCACATAACCCTATTAAAAATGAGGTACCGAACTGAACAAAGAATTCTCAGCTGAGGAATATCAAATGACTGAGAAGCACCTAAGGAAATGCTCAACATCCTTAGTCAAAAGTGAAATGCAAATCAAAACAACCCCGAGATTACACCTCATGTAAATCAGAATGACTAAGATAAAAACTCAGGTGACAACAGATGCTGGTGAGGATGTGAAGAAAGAGGAATACTCCTCCATTGTTGGTGGGATTACAAGCTGGTACAACCACTCTGGAAGTCAGTCTGGAGGTTCCTCAGAAAACTCAACATCGTAGTACCTGAGTAACCAGCTATTTCACTCCTGGGCATATAACCAAGATATGCTCCAACATATAACAAGGTCACATGTTCCACTATGTTCATAGCAGCCTTATTTATAATAGCCAGAACCTGGAAAGAACCCAGATGCCCTTCAACAAAGGAATTAATACAGAAAATGTGATATATCTACATAATGGAGTACTATTCAGCTATTAAAAACAATGACTTCATGAGATTTTTAGGTAAATGGATAGAACTAGAAAATATACTGAGTGAGGTAATCCAATCACAAAGACACATGGAATACACTCACTGATAAATAGATATTAGTTCAAAACCTCAAATTACCCAAGATACAATCCCCAGACCACATCAAGCTCAAGAAGAAGGATGACCAAAGTTTTGATTCTTCAGTCCTTCTTAAAAGGGGGAATAAAATATTTGTAGGAGGAGATATGGGACAAAGTTTGGACTAGAGACCAAAGGAATGGCCCTTCAGAGCCTGCTCCACCTGGGATTCCAACACATATACATACAGCCACCAAACTCAGAAAATATTGTTGATGCCAAGAAATGCATGCTGAAAGGAGCCTGATATAGCTGTCTCCTGAGAGGCTCTACGAGAGCATGACAAATACAGGGGCGAATGTTCACAGCCAATCATTAAACTGAGAATGGGGTCCCTATTGGAGGAGTTACAGAAAGGATTGAAGGAGCTGAAAGGGTTTGCAATGCCATAAGTACAACAATACCAACCAACCAGAGATCCCAGGGCCTAAACCACCATCCAAAGTGTACACACGAATAGATCCATGGCTCCAGCATATGTAGTAGATGATGATCTTGTTGGGCACCAAGGGGAGGAGAAGCCCTTGGTCCTGCTAAGGCTGGAGACCCCCCCACCCCCAGTGTAGTGGAATGTCAGGGCAGACAGTTGGGAAGGGGTGGGTGGTTGGGTGGGGAACACCCTCATAGAGGAAGGTGAGAAAGGGTTGGAATAGGGGGGTTATGGATCAGAAATCAGGAAAGGGGATAACATTTAAAATACAAATAAATAATATCCAATAAAAATTAGGGTTAAGTTAGTTATGTTCAGGGTTAGTTTTGTATTAATATTTTTAATAAATCCTAGCATGGATTTGTTTCCAGTTTTAATGATTCATGTTCCCAAATAAAAAACACATATTCAGGGTTTATATTTAATATGCCTTATGTATCACAATAGCTGGGAAACTGCCAAGCTTCCATGTTGCTAGAATCTATCTACTACTAATAATTTGAAGTTATTACTTACTAATGTCTATGCCCCATCTTGGCTGCTTCTGGCACAGTCGAGCAGCCATCTGTGCTGCACTCTCCTGGGCCCTTTTCATCGGGGCTCTATGTCTCTGTTCTGCATGTTCCTTAGGCATGGTGCCTCTCCTTTCTGTCCTCTCCCTCATGTTCCCAAACCAAGGAACCCTAAATCTTGCCACTCTCTTTCCTCCCCAGCTATTGGCTGTTGGCATCTTTATTTATGAATCAGAATTTGCAGGTTCCCATATAGCAGACCCTCTTGTGAAAAATAATTTGTTAGATCCAATTGCATTAGAAAACAAGCAGCTTCTTTTTGTCCAATTAAAAAGGCTCTTTACTCTCATATATATATTGAACACAGTTATAATAATTATACAAATTGTAAGGTATGATAGAACTTATAACATCTAATTCATGATGTTTGACAATTTAAATAAAATGTTCATCATCTATTCTAACCTAAAGAGTTTATAATTTTGTACCTCAGTTATGTTTAATTTTTAACTTACATTACCATCCTTTCAAATCTGGAACACCTTCCTTAATTTTAAACAGCTTAAGTTAAATTATGAGATTACAATTAGTCTTAAACCCCATCAAAGATCTGAGAGAATTAAATATTGCTTGAAAATGTAGGGAGTACAAAAACAAAGCTTGCAAAACTTGTACAGTTTGTAGAGATAGCTGACTTCCTGGAGAGTTCCCAATATTCCTGATACCGTTGAAGCATCTGTCTTCAACCTCTGGCCCATAATGATCTGACATACCTTAAGAGAAGCAGGAATTCTGAAGGACTAGATGACCCTCTATTGGCAGAGCTTAGCATGTATCCTTTAGTTTTTTTCTAAAACAGTATTTTGTCCAAAGATGAAATTAGGGTATTTCTTACCCAGTGGCTTGCTTCCACAATTTAAACAACTCCACCTGGAGGTAATGTTACTCAATATCTTCTTTGAAGTGGGATGGGGGTACTGGCAGGAGGAGACATATCTCCTAATCAACAGATATGTTAATAATAAAATGTTTTTAAAAGTCATATTTTGTGGCTCTCTGATGTTTTTGAAGACTGTCCGTAGATATATAGTATAACTAAATTGTTAAATATTGATTATTCTTAGCTATTTACTATATGAATAATCTTGAAAACATTTTATTGTAATTAATTCAGATTCTAATATGATCACGAGTTTATTATCTGAACATTAGCTTTATTTAATTATTCCAAATAGTTTTTAATAGCAGCTATTAGAAGGACTGGGTATAAGCTTTGTATTCTTTTTTTTTAAATTTATTTAATACTTAATAATAATTCTTTGGTTTCCGGGCAAACATCCCCCTCCCCCTCCCCTTCCTTATGGGTGTTCCCCTCCCAACCCTCCCCCCATTGCCACCCTCCCCCCAACAGTCTAGTTCACTGGGGGTTCAAATTAGCAGGATCCAGAGCTTCCCCTTCCACTGGTGCTCATACTAGGATATTCATTGCTACCTATGAGGTCAGCGTCCAGGGTCAGTCCATGTATAGTCTTTAGGTAGTGGCTTAGTCCCTGGAAGCTCTGGTTGCTTGGCATTGTTGTACATATGGGGTCTCGAGCCCCTTCAACCTCTTCCAGTTCTTTCTCTGATTCCTTCAACGGGGGACCTATCCTCAGTTCAGTGGTTTGCTGCTGGCATTCGCCTCTGTATTTGCTGTATTCTGGCTGTGTCTCTCAGGAGCGATCTACATCCGGCTCCTGTCGGTCTGCACTTCTTTGCTTCATCCATCTTGTCTAATTGGGTGGCTGTATATGTATGGGCCACATGTGGGGCAGGCTCTGAATGGGTGTTCCTTCAGTCTCTGTTTTAATCTTTGCCTCTCACTTCCCTGCAAAGGGTATTCTTGTTCCCCTTTTAGAGAAGGAGTGAAGCATTCACATTTTGATTATCCGTCTTGAGTTTCATTTGTTCTAGGCATCTAGGGTAATTCAAGCATTTGGGCTAATAGCCACTTATCAGTGAGTGCATACCATGTATGTATTTCTGTGATTGGGTTAGCTCACTCAGGATGATATTTCTAGTTCCAACCATTTGCCTACGAATTTCATAAAGCCGTTGTTTTTGATAGCTGAGTAATATTCCATTGTGTAGATGTACCACATTTTCTGTATCCATTCCTCTGTTGAAGGGCATCTGGGTTCTTTCCAGATTCTGGCTATTATAAATAAGGCTGCGATGAACATAGTGGAGCACGTGTTTTTTTTATATGTTGGGGCATCTTTTGGGTATATGCCGAAGAGAGGTATAGCTGGATCCTCAGGCAGTTCAATGTCAAATTTTCTGAGGAACCTCCAGACTGATTTCCAGAATGGTTGTACCAGTCTGCAATCCCACCAACAATGGAGGAGTGTTCCTCTTTCTCCAAATCCTCGCCAGCATCTGCTGTCACCTGAGTTTTTCATCTTAGCCATTCTCACTGGTGTGAGGTGAAATCTCAGGGTTGTTTTGATTTGCATTTCCCTTATGACTAAAGATGTTCAACATTTCTTTAGGTGTTTCTCAGCCATTCGGCATTCCTCAGCTGTGAACTGTTTGTTTAGCCCTGAACCCCATTTTTTAATAGGGTTATTTGTCTCCCTGCGGTCTAACTTCTTGAGTTCTTTGTATATTTTGGATATAAGGCCTCTATCTGTTGTAGGATTGGTAAAGATCTTTTCCCAATCTGTTGGTTGCCGTTTTGTCCTAACCACAGTGTCCTTTGCCTTACAGAAGCTTTGCAGTTTTATGAGATCCCATTTGTCGATTCTTGATCTTAGAGCATAAGCCATTGGTGTTTTGTTCAGGAAATTTTTTCCAGTGCCCATGTGTTCCAGATGCTTCCCTAGTTTTTCTTCTATTAGTTTGAGTGTGTCTGGTTTGATGTGGAGGTCCTTGATCCACTTGGACTTAAGCTTTGTACAGGGTGATAAGCATGGATCGATCTGCATTCTTCTACATGTTGACCTCCAGTTGAACCAGCACAATTTGCTGAAAATGCTATCTTTTTTCCATTGGATGGTTTTGGCTCCTTTGTCAAAAATCAAGTGACCATAGGTGTGTGGGTTCATTTCTGGGTCTTCAATTCTATTCCATTGGTCTATCTGTCTGTCTCTGTACCAATACCATGCAGTTTTTATCACTATTGCTCTGTAATACTGCTTGAGTTCAGGGATAGTGATTCCCCCTGAAGTCCTTTTATTGTTGAGGATAGTTTTAGCTCTCCTGGGTTTTTTGTTATTCCAGATGAATTTGCAAATTGTTCTGTCTAACTCTTTGAAGAATTGGATTAGTATTTTGATGGGGATTGCATTGAATCTGTAGATCGCTTTTGGTAAAATGGCCATTTTTACTATATTAATCCTGCCAATCCATGAGCATGGGAGATCTTTCCATCTTCTGAGGTCTTCTTCAATTTCTTTCTTCAGTGTCTTGAAGTTCTTATTATACAGATCTTTTACTTGCTTGGTTAAAGTCACACTGAGGTACTTTATATTATTTGGGTCTATTATGAAGGGTGTCATTTCCCTAATTTCTTTCTCGGCTTGTTTCTCTTTTGAATAGAGGAAGGCTACTGATTTATTTGAGTTAATTTTATACCCAGGCACTTTGCTGAAGTTGTTTATCAGCTTTTGTAGTTCTCTTGTGGAACTTTGGGATCACTTAAATAAACTATCATATCATCTGCAAATAGTGATATTTTGACTTCTTCTTTTCTGATCTGTATCCCCTTGACCTCCTTTTGTTGTCTGATTGCTCTGGCTAGAACTTCAAGAACTATATTGAATAAGTAGGGAGAGAGTGGGCAGCCTTGTCTAGTCCCTGATTTTAGTGGGATTGCTTCAAGTTTCTCTCCATTTAGTTTAATGTTAGCAACTGGTTTGTTGTATATGGCTTTTACTATGTTTAGGTATGGGCCTTGAATTCCTGTTCTTTCCAGGACTTTTATCATGATGGGGTGTTGAATTTTGTCAAATGTTTTCTCAGCATCTAATGAAATGATCATGTGGTTTTGTTCTTTCAGTTTGTTTATATAATGGATCACGTTGATGGTTTTCCGTATATTAAACCATCCCTGCATGCCTGGGATGAAGCCTACTTGATCATGGTGGATGATTGTTTTGATGTGCTCTTGGATTCGGTTTGCCAGAATTTTATTGAGTATTTTTGCGTCGATATTCATAAGGGAAATTGGCCTGAAGTTCTCTTTCTTTGTTGGGTGTTTGTATGGTTTAGGTATAAGAGTAATTGTGGCTTCATAGAAGGAATTCGGGAGTGATCCATCAGTTTCAATTTTGTGGAATAGTTTGGATAATATTGGTATGAGGTCTTCTATGAAGGTTTGATATAATTCTGCACTAAACCCGTCTGGACCTGGGCTCTTTTTGGTTGGGACACTTTTAATGACTGCTTCTATTTCCTTAGGAGTTATGGGGTTGTTTAACTGGTTTTTCTGTTCCTGATTTAACTTCGGTACCTGGTATCTGTCTAGGAAATTGTCCATTTCCTGTAGATTTTCAAGTTTTGTTGAATATAGGCTTTTATAATAAGATCTGATGATTTTTTGAATTTCCTCTGAATCTGTAGTTATGTCTTCCTTTTCATTTCTGATTTTGTTAATTTGGACACACTCTCTGGGTCCTCTCGTTAGTCTGGCTAAGGGTTTATCTATCTTGTTGATTTTCTCAAAGAACCAACTTTTGGTTCTGTTGATTCTTTCTATGGTCCTTTTTGTTTCTACTTGGTTGATTTCAGCTCTGAGTTTGATTATTTCCTGCCTTCTACTCCTCCTGGGTGTATTTGCTTCTTTTTGCTCTAGAGCTTTTAGGTGTGCTGTCAAGCAGCTGACATATGCTCTTTCCTGTTTCTTTTTGCAGGCACACAGCGCTATGAGTTTTCCTCTTAGCACAGCTTTCATTGTGTCCCATAAGTTTGGGTATGTTGTACCTTCATTTTCAATAAATTCTAAAAAGTTTTTAATTTCTTTCTTTATTTCTTCCTTGACTAGGTTATCATTGAGTAGAGCATTGTTCAATTTCCACGTATATGTGGGCATTCTTCCCTTATTGTTATTGAAGACCAGTTTTAGGCCGTGGTGGTCTGATAGCATGCATGGGATTATTTCTATCTTTCTGTACCTGTTGAGGCCCGTTTTTTGACCAATTATATGGCCAATTTTGGAGAAAGTACCATGAGGAGCTGAGAAGAAGGTATATTCTTTTGCTTTAGGATAGAATGTTCTATAAATATCCGTTAAGTCCATTTGGCACATGACTTCTCTTAGTCTGTCTATGTCTCTGTTTAATTTCTGTTTCCATGATCTGTCCATTGATGAGAGTGGGGTGTTGAAATCTCCCACTATTATTGTGTGAGGTGCAATGTGTGTTTTGAGCTTTAGTAAGGTTTCTTTTACGTATGTAGTTGCCCTTGTATTTGGGGCATAGATATTTAGGATTGAGAGTTCATCTTGGTGGATTTTTCCTTTGATGAATATGAAGTGTCCTTCCTTATTTTTTTTTGATGACTTTTTTTTTTCAAAGCTTTGGACCACAATCAAACACAGCATCCTTTTCAACAGAAGCAGAAGCTCATCTGAATATGCTCAAGGATGCTGACATCAACATTTAATCATCTCCTCACTCATCCAGGAAGAAGGGGAGATCAGTTACTACTGTACTTTATTGTGTTCAACCAAATCACCATGTTACAAAAATAGCAAGCTGCCATAATAAAAAATAAGACTCCTCTATCCAGAACCAGAGAGCATCATTTTACTTTCAAGGCTAGAAATTGCACACTTGTATATAAACCAACCGAAGATGAGGATTGAGAGTTCATCTTGGTGGATTTTTCCTTTGATGAATATGAAGTGTCCTTCTTTATCTTTTTTGATGACTTTTAATTGAAAATTGATTTTATTTGATATTAGAATGGCTACTCCAGCTTGCTTCTTCAGACCATTTGCTTGGAAAGTTCTTTTCCAGCCTTTCACTCTGAGGTAGTGTCTGTCTTTGTCTCTGAGGTGTGTTTCCTGTAGGCAGCAGAATGCAGGGTCCTCATTGCGTATCCAGTTTGTTAATCTATGTCTTTTTATTGGGGAGTTGAGGCCATTGATGTTGAGAGATATTAAGGAATAGTGATTATTGCTTCCTGTTATATTCATATTTGGATGTGAGGTTATGTTTGTGTGCTTTTCTTCTCTTTGTTTTGTTGCCAAGATGATTAGTTTCTTGCTTCTTCTAGGGTATAGCTTGCCTCCTTATGTTGGGCTTTACCCTTTATTATCCTTTGTAGTGCTGGATTTGTAGAAAGATATTGTGTAAATTTGGTTTTGTCATGGAATATCTTGGTTTCTCCATCTATGTTAATTGAGAGTTTTGCAGGATACAGTAACCTGGGCTGGCATTTGTGTTCTCTTAGGGTCTGTATGACATCTGTCCAGGATCTTCTGGCCTTCATAGTTTCTGGCGAAAAGTCTGGTGTGATTCTGATAGGTCTGCCTTTATATGTTACTTGACCTTTTTCCCTTACTGCTTTTAATATTCTTTCTTTATTTTGTTCGTTTGGTGTTTTGACTATTATGTGACGGGAGCTGTTTCTTTTCTGGTCCAATCTATTTGGAGTTCTGTAGGCTTCTTGTATGCCTATGGGTATCTCTTTTTTTAGGTTAGGGAAGTTTTCTTCTATGATTTTGTTGAAGATATTTACTGGTCCTTTGAGCTGGGAGTCTTTACTCTCTTCTATACCTATTATCCTTAGGTTTGATCTTCTCATTGAGTCCTGGATTTCCTGTATGTTTTGGACCAGTAGCTTTTTCTGCTTTACATTATCTTTGACAGTTGAGTCAATGATTTCTATGGAATCTTCTGCTCCCGAGATTCTCTCTTCCATCTCTTGTATTCTGTTGGTGAAGCTTGTATCTACAGCTCCTTCTCTTTTCTTTTGATTTTCTGTGTCCAGGGTTGTTTCCATGTGTTCTTTCTTGATTGCTTCTATTTCCATTTTTAATTCCTTCAACTGTTTGATTGTGTTTTCCTGGAATTCTTTCAGGGATTTTTGCGATTCCTCTCTGTAGGCTTCTACTTGTTCTCTAAGGGAGTTCTTTATGTCTTTCTTGAAGTCCTCCAGCATCATGATCAAATATGATTTTGAAACTAGGTCTTGCTTTTCTGGTGTGTTTGGATATTCCGTGTTTGCTTTGGTGGGAGAATTGGACTCCGATGATGCCATGTAGTCTTGGTTTCTGTTGCTTGGGTTCCTGCGCTTGCCGCTCGCCATCAGATTATCTCTAGTGTTACTTTGTTCTGCTATTTCTGACAGTGGCTAGACTGTCCTATAAGCCTGTGTGTCAGGAGTGCTGTAGTCCTGTTTTCCTGTTTTCTTTCAGCCAGTTATGGGGACAGAGTGTTCTGCTTTCGGGCGTGTAGTTTTTCCTCTGTACAGGTCTTCAGCTGTTCCTGTGGGCCTGTGTCTTGAGTTCACCAAGCAGGTTTCTTGCAGGGGAAAATTTGGTCCTACCTGTGGTTCCAAGGCTCAAGTTTGCTCGTGGGGTACTGCCTAAGTCCTCCCTGCGGCGGCAGCAACCGGGTAGATCTGTGCTGCTCTTTCCGGGAGCCTCCGTGCACCAGGGTTCCAGATGACATTTGGTGTTTTCCTCTGGCATCTGGATGTGCACAGAGTGCAGTCTCTTCTGGTTTCCCAGGCGTGTCCGCCTCTCTGAAGGTTTAGCTCTCCCTCCCACGGGATTTGGGTGCAGAGAACTGTTTATCCAGTCTGTTTCCTTCAGGTTCCGGCGGTGTCTCAGGCACAGGGGTCCTGCCGCTCCCGTGCCCTCCCCTACCGGAACCCAGAGGCCTTATACAATTTCCTCTTGGTCCAGGGATGTTGGCAGGGGTGGGCAGTGTTGGTGGTCTCCTCTGCTCTGTAGCCTCAGGAGTGCCCCTTTTGATGACTTTTAATTGAAAATTGATTTTATTTGTTATTAGAATGGCTACTCCAGCTTGCTTCTTCTGACCATTTGCCTGGAAAGTTCTTTTCCAGCCTTTCACTCTGAGGTAGTATCTGTCTTTGTCTCTGAGGTGTGTTTCCTGTAGGCAGCAGAATGCAGGGTCCTCGTTGCGTATCCAGTTTGTTAATCTATGTCTTTTTATTGGGGAGTGAGGCCATTGATATTGAGAGATATTAAGGAATAGTGATTATTGCTTCCCGTTATATTCATATTTGGATGTGAGGTTATGTTTGTGTGCTTTCATTCTCTTTGTTTTGTTGCCAAGACGATTAGTTTCTTGCTTCTTCTAGGGTATAGCTTGCCTCCTTATATTGGGCTTTACCCTTTATTATCCTTTGTAGTGCTGGATTTATAGAAAGATATTGTGTAAATTTGGTTTTGTCATGGAATATCTTCGTTTCTCCATCTATGTTAGTTGAGAGTTTTGCAGGATACAGTAACCTGGGCTGGCATTTGTGTTTTCTTAGGGTCTGTATGACATCAGTCCAGGATCTCCTGGCCTTCATAGTTTCTGGCGAAAAGTCTGGTGTGATTCTGATAGGTCTGCCTTTATATGTTACTTGACCTTTTTCCCTTACTGCTTTTAATATTCTTTCTTTATTTTGTGCGTTTGGTGTTTTAACTATTATGTGAAGGGAGCTGTTTCTTTTCTGGTCCAATCTATTTGGAGTTCTGTAGGCTTCTTGTATGCCTATGGGTATCTCTTTTTTTTAGGTTAGGGAAGTTTTCTTCTATGATTTTGTTGAAGATATTTACTGGTCCTTTGAGCTGGGAGTCTTCACTCTCTTCTATACCTATTATCCTTAGGTTTGATCTTCTCATTGAGTCCTGGATTTCCTGTATGTTTTGGACCAGTACCTTTTTCTGCTTTACATTATCTTTGACAGTTGAGTCAATGATGTCTATGGAATCTTCTGCTCCTGAGATTCTCTCTTCCATCTCTTGTATTCTGTTGGTGAAGCTTATATCTACAGCTCCTTGTCTCTTCTTTTGGTTTTCTATATCCAGGGTTGTTTCCATGTGTTCTTTCTTGATTGCTTCTATTTCCATTTTTAATTCCTTCAACTGTTTGATTGTGTTTTCCTGGAATTCTTTCAGGGATTTTTGTGTCTCCTCTCTTTGGGCTTCTACTTGTTTATTTATGTTTTCCTGGAATTCTTTCAGGGATTTTTGTGTCTCCCCTCTATGGGCTTCTACTTGTTTATTAATGTTTTCCTGTGTTCCTCTAAGGGAGTTCTTCACATCTTTCTTGAAGTCCTCCAGCATCATGATCAAATATGATTTTGAAACTAGATCTTGCTTTTCTGGTGTGTTTGGATATTCCATGTTTATTTTGGTGGGAGAATTGGGCTCCGATGATGCCATGTAGTCTTGGTTTCTGTTGCTTGGGTTCCTGCACTTGCCTCTTGCCATCAGATTATCTCTAGTGTTACTTTGTTGTGCTATTTCTGACAGTGGCTAGACTGTCCTATAAGCCTGTGTGTCAGGAGTGCTGTAGACCTGTTTTCCTGTTTTCTTTCAGCCAGTTATGGGGACAGAGTGTTCTGCTTTTGGGCGTGTAGTTTTTCCTCTGTACAGGTCTTCAGCTGTTCCTGTGGGCCTGTGTCTTGAGTTCACCAGGCAGCTTTCTTGCATCAGAAAATTTGGTCTTACCTGTGGTCCCGAGGCTCAAGTTCTCTCGTGGGGTGCTGCCCACGGGCTCTCTGCAGCGGCAGCAACCAGGAAGACCTGTGCCGCCCCTTCCAGGAGCTTCAGTGCACCAAGGTTCCAGATGGTCTTTGGCTTTTTCCTCTGGCGTCCGAGATGTGTGTGCAGCGAACAGTCTCTCCTGGTTTCCCAGGCTTGTCTGCCTCTCTGAAGGTTTCGCTCTCCCTCACACGGGATTTGGGTGCAGAGAACTGTTTATCCAGTCTCTTTCCTTCAGGTTCCGGCGGTGTCTCAGGCAGCGGTGCTGCCGCTCCTGGGCCCTCCCCCACGGGAGCCCAGAGGCCTTATACAGTTTCCTCTTGGGCCAGGGATGTGGGCAGGGGTGAGCAGTGTTGGTGGTCTCTTCCGCTCTGCAGCCTCAGGAGTCCCTCCTTCTCTTTCATTCAGTTATTTATAGATCGTATGTGAAGAAGATGGATTTGAGACTCCTGTTGAAGCTAGGGGAGGAAATAGAATTTATTTATTTCAATATGTTCAGAACCCACAAGAGGATACAACCAGAAAAGTGAAACCATCTAACTTGAGATAGGTAATCATGGAACATGTGAGTAGTAATGTTTTTCAGACTCTTCTAGACACCCCTGCCACTTCCATGTAGAATCTAGGAGTTATCAGTCCTATATTGTCATTTTGGTCGAGATTCCAATGTTACATGCAATGATAGACCTCAAATCTTACCAGCATCCCACCATTCTGCTGTGCAATACATTAGTACACAAGGCTGGGTATAAATCATGGCTGCAAATTTGAAGGACTTTGGGGCAACAATACAGGTGAAAGAGTGAGGCTTCATACCATGCACAATATACAGCTCAAGACTAGAGGGTCTAGAAATATATAACATACAGCAGTGGATAGGGTCTCAGGTAGGTGTACAACAGGACTTGAAATCAAGCAGTATGTTCCAGGCATAAAGAAGGGGATGGAGTGTTTAGGGTGCTAGATAAATAGTAGTGCACAAGGGTATTTTGCAACAAGATTGGAGGGGTCTAATAAAACCTATAGTGGGGGAAGATCCTGATACTGAGATAATTCTATGCAGGATTATCAAAGAGATATTCTGTAGTGTCTTATGAACACAGCAGTGTGTGTTGTGTGACAACTATAGGAGGATGTCTGGTTCCAGGACCACATGACACATAACAATAGCAGTTTATGTGGAACAGTGGTGATGATGTCAATGTTATACAGAGCAATGTGTGTGTGTGTGTGTGTGTGTGTGTGTGTATAACATGCTGACTTGCCTTAACCTGCAGTGAATGTGAAGTCTGGTGTATTGTAGATAGCAGGGCATTTTAGATTACATCAGTGAATTAATTTAGTGTTGTTTATATCCTGATATCAAGAAGTATATCCAAGCTTGGAAAGCAGTTGAATAGACTGTAGTCTGTGTGAATTTAGCTGTGTTTCTATGGAATATGAGCTGTCAAAGCCTGATAACTAGAAATTCATATGTATTTGAAAATACCCACATAAAATGCTAGGTTTCTCACAGCCATATGCATCCAGCACCTGCAGTACTACATTCACTAAGTCATAGGCCCTCCATCACAACAAACCACTGCTAACACATAGTGTTCAGTATAAGCTCCATTTGTCATCTCTGGCACCAATGTGGATATATTACATTGTTCCTTGCTGAACAAATGCATCTCACATCTGTAGAACTTCACATGTAATGGAATGTGGGGGACACACTTAGACTGGACCTTCTAGGTCCAGTATTCCCAGCTAGATAAAAGAACATACTGGAAACCACTGGTTGGGACATGTAGGCCCAGACGTAAATAGGTGTCAGTTTTTTCTAGTTGTTCTGTGCCTTAGAGATAAAGCTGCAGATACACTGCAATGGGTCAGGTCATGCTAATGTACCTCCTAAAACCAAGTACTCATACAGGTCTACGTAGCCAATTTCTCTCTGTCTGCCCCAACTCTAGTTAAAGCCACAAACAAATGACTATCAGGTTATCCTATATGTGCTCCTGTATTCAAAGACTTACATAAACTTCTAGGTATAAGGTACCTTCCACACAGTAAAACACACACACACACACACACACACACACACACAAAGACCACATAGGCATCCCTTGCCTTAGTTCTTCGTACCTACTAGGTAGCCTCTTCTCTCTTACAACAAAAGCCCAAAATGCACATACAATTCTGTGTATAAGATACTGCTACAAGATTTTCCCATCTATCTGAAACCCACATATAAATTATCAATCAGGTGTGAGAACCTTCTAACCCCTTCTTGAATATCATAGCTCTCCAAATTCATACAAGACAAAGGTCAGGTTTTGTTATTTCTTTCCTCCATTTTAAACAAAGCTTCACAGTACGGGCATGGTTCTGTGTTTGTTCCTACACAGTAGCCCATACTCTACATCAAAAAATCTATGATCACATAATAAGCCAGTGTCTAGTCCTACTATGTGTCTCCTCAACTACACTGTACCTCTCACTCACAGATGTGTCTGTTCCAGCTAGGAACATACTTCCCTATTATGGAAGCACATATACAGAAATTCTTATGCAGAAGGAGAGATGCTCTTATTGCAAGCTATCAGGTTGTGCTAGACACAAATTTCCTTGTAAGGACACACATACATACCTAAAGACATGATTACCTTTCTGGTCCTGTTTGTACAAAGGTTTTCATAGACACACACATACCAACAAACAAACAAGTATACACACATACATATTTACAGGGAGGTATCAGTTACTGCTAGATAGATTCCCATTCAATTAATGTTCCACATTGGCATATAGATGGGGTCTAGGTGTCTATTCCTCTGTATCTAAAAGTCTCATACAATAAATGTCTCTGTCTGCTTCTCTGTAGTGTTTCCTCCATAACAGCCAAAGACACATATAACATATACAGAGTTCAGGTTCAGCTCCTGCTAGTACCCAATTTTCTTACAGGAAATGCCTATATACCATTGCAATCCTAGTTATCCATTCCTGCTTGGTAGTCTCTACTCTACAGCAAAAAAGGTTAAAAATACAAAAAGCAGTGTCCAGTTGTCAAGTCCTGTTAGTTAGCCCCTCTACTATCTGTTTATCCATATATTATATAAACATCTAATGATTGCTCTCTCTCTCTCTCTCTCTCTCTCTCTCTCTCTCTCTCTCTCTCTCTGTGTGTGTGTGTGTGTGTGTGTATGCAGAAAATATAAAATATTTATGGTGTTTTTCTGTGTATGTCTCTGCCACCTGAGTTAGTATAACGTTTTCCTCATGTATCCATTTACTGACAACCCTGGCTCACAAACTAAGAGGTTTAATTGGCTGAGTGTCTGAAAATAGGCTAAGAATTTGCAGTTAGTGGAGCGTTATAGGACCCATTGTCTTGATTAATGATATGGGAGATACCAGCCCGCCTTGAGTGGCTCCAACTCTTAAAGTTGGTCCAGAGTTGTATATTTATATGTAAAGCAACCCAGCCATGAATAGAAAGTGAGAGGCCAGCATTTCCTCTATGTTCTCTGCCTTTCCTCCTGCTTAAATCCCTGGCCCAACATCCATTAATGAAGGCATTGATCACCACAGGTAGGACAAATAAAAATAAAATCTTTAAGCCCCCCATTGATTTTTGTTATGATGTACAGATAAGGACAAACAATACCAGTCTCAATTTGGGAATCCTGTGCTCCAACATATGAGTGCTGGTTCACAGCTATATACTATAGCACTACATATATAAATAGAAATCTGAAGATGAAATAGATGTCCTGGTGAAAAATTAAGGTAAGTCAATTTCTTGGGAGAAAAGATTTACAGGGTGAGTATGCTTCTTTATTTCCATGCATTTTTATTTATGTCCTGATGGTTGTTTTCCCTCCCTTTTCTCCTCTCAATCTTACTTCCAAAATCCCTTCTTACCATGCCTACACACATTCTGTTTCTCTCCACAAAAGGCCAGCTTTCCTATATCAACCTGCCATGACAGGTTTCTGGCACTCCAGACAGAGTCACAGTGAGCTCCCCCTCATAGCATGGATATAAAGGTGAACCAGTCAAGGGTTGTTCATTCCCACAATATCTTTACCAACTTTAACCAGCACATTCTTGTAAGCAAGACAAATTGAAGATTGAAGGTTTTATGGCTGGCTTGGTGTTCAATACATCCACTGCAAATTTTGGCTGGTTATTGGAGATAACCAGTTCAGGGTTTACATACTCATTCCTAAGACTCTTAGACAGAGTTACCCTCATGGATATCTGAGAGTTTCCATTTCCCTAGGATTCAAAATTGTCTCAGAGGTGAGCAAAGCTCCCATTCCAATGGTCTCTTTCAGTACTCTCTCCATCAGTCCTCCCCACACCTGATCCTCCCTATTCCCATCCCCAAACCTATACATACGCAGCTCACTTTCCTCATGGACCTGGTCTGTCTATTTTGGTTTCTCTTCTTAGTGAGAATCATGTGTCCCCAGGGGAGTCATCCTTGTTACTTAGGTCCTTTGGGTCTTTGGATATTAATATGGTTATTACTTTAAGGATAATATCCACTTACAAGTGACTAGTACCTTCTTTATTAATGTTCATTCTTTTGCTGGCAAGTTTCATGTTGGTGTTGTTTTTAACAGTTGACTTATGCATCATTCGGTAAATTTATCATATTTCATTCATCCATCTTTCCATTGAGGGGAAATATAAGTGATTTCCAGTTTCTGGGTATTATGAATAAAGCTGCTTTGAACAAGTTGAACAAGTGTCCTGATGGTATTGTAGAGTGTTATTTGTGTATATACATAGTAATGGTATACCTGGTCTTGAGGTAAATAAATTCCCAATTTTTTGAGAACATGCCATATGATTTCCAAAGCGACAAGCACTAACATATATAGGATCCAATTTTTCTTAATATCCATTAGATGGTTTACCAGAGATTATTATCTTATGCGTATTTTGACTCTGTCCTCTTCCTCCAACCATTTTGAAATTTATGCCCATAAATTTATTGTTTGTTACAAGTGTTCATATTGAAAATTTTGTGAAACCAGTTTCTCCTTATTTCTATTGATATGTGCTATCTCTGACCTTCAAGTTATACCTAATGCCAGATGAACTTTGATTGTTTCAATTCCTCATAGCAGTTGTGACTGCTATTATCCGTAAGTCTATTATCCATAAGTTGCTGACTGCTGGAACATTTGCTTTTAACATCACCTCTTTGATTTATCAGCTTTCTGCACAAGGTAGTGTTTCTACACTTAGGTTATTTATAGGAATACTTTCCCATCTTTTTTTGCTTCAAAATTAAGTGAAAATTCATTTTTAGATTGAGAGGATGCTTGTTACAATAAAAACTTTGATTTAAATATGGAAATGCTCTCGGGTATATTTATTTCCTTCTATTTTAGAAATTGGTAATTATTTGTATTAATGTATTTGTGATATATCACATATTTAATTGGAGTATGAATTATTGATAAGGCATTTTATTCAAAGCAAAATTATACTATGCCCTCAGTATTGTTTTGAAATGTTTCATGTACTTGAGAATTTGGCAGCTTGCTTTGGATACTTTTGAATTTTTTTTACTAAAAGATGCAGAGATAATATTTGTCTCTGATATAGTTGCATCACAATGAATGCAAAATGGAAGATGCAGCAGTACAAGAGTCTATGTCAGAAAATACACAAACAAAGCAGACAATAATGTTGCAGAATACAAGTGTAGTGGTACAGATGCACTTGGGTAGATCTTACAAGGCAATGGACTGTCAACATTTTCTGAGTCTACTTGGAAATAAATATGAACTAAATATCATGAAGATGCATCTATGTATGAACACATTCAGGCTTATGTTTCCCCTGTGAGAATGAAGGAATATCTTCCCCGACTGTACCTTTCTTCCCTTAGGAAAGATATAAGATTCTGACAGATTTGACTGTGAATATCTGCAGTTGAATACTTACATAAAAACTTTAATACATACATTTTAAAATCCATCTTGAAAAAATTGAAGGTATTTAAATCACTCTTTTTGCAATGTCTTCCAATCCATTTGCGGTGTTTCTAAAGTCTGATGCTTCATCAACAAGAGCCTATTAGTATGCAAGAATAAGCAGCACTCACAACAATACACTACCTTTCAAACATTTAATTAGAAGTCTACTTTAGACAAGATAGTTCCTGTCCAGAAGGCTAAAGCTCATACAAGCTTTATAAATAATAGCCAGAAATTGGAAAAAGCCTACATTTCCCCTCAGTGGAAAGATGGATAAAGAAAATGTGCCAAATTTATAGAAAGAAGCATAAGTCAACTGTGAAAAACAACAACAACAAATTTGCCAGCAAAAGAATGGACACAGATAGATAAAGAACATATTAGTCATTTTTAAATGGATATTACCCTTAAAGAAAAGCACAACCATGATTTGTGTGTAGCAGCAGACTTCGCCATTTAAGTGTAAATGAATTTGCCATTAAGGGAAGGACTATATTGCTATATGTGATAGGTAGTGCTGTTTGCAGGTGTGTGTTTTACCTATATGGAGGCGATACCAAACCAGTACTCACAACTCCAAACCTAAAGACATATCCCTCAAACACATATATGACTAAGAGTAAGATGTACTAGATAAATCATCCATTACTCTCATCTAGAGTGAGATGCAGCTTGGGTATTGTGTCCATTTGCTACCTTGTATTTCCAGATCCAAAGGACTGGGGCATACTTCTCAACTTGGACTTCAGTCAGCAGCTGAACAGGGAGGGGTGAGGAGGGCCACTGTTGCATGCTTGAGTGAGAGGCTGTGTTTAGCCTGGTCTTTTTGACTGTGCTGAGACTATCTGCAGAAAGTGGATGGGTCGCGAGAACTCGAGTTTTCCATGGAAACACAATCCTGGGCACAGGTTGCAAAAGATTTCCTGACACCCTCGTGCTACTTGCCACCAGAACTTCCATCCAGATTAAGAGAGAGTGGCTCATGATCCTCCACTTGACCTACTTCCAGCAGTTCATAAAGGAGGAGCTCTGGAGGGACTGAGCGGTTTGCTTGAGTATATGTCTCTGCTTGGCATGGTTCTTCTGGCTGTGCCATTGGGAATGGTGGGATTCTCTGCAGGAGGTGGGCAGTTCACTAGAGCTCGAGTACTCCATGACCATACAACCTGCAGCAGCAAGTGGAAACAAGATATCCTGGGCTGCCTAATGATCCCTGCTACTGAGACCTCCAATGCCATATCCTGCACTGCTGAAGCAGGCAGAACTTGATCTAGAGCTCGGGCATGCCGCGCTCTTCTGTTCTGAAACCATATGTGGATCGTGTCCTCAGGCAAACCTATCCTCTCACACAGCTGCTCCCTGGTAGCAAAGCCTGCTATCCCCATTGCTTCCAGCTTCCATGCTCCTAAGGATTCGATGCCAGGAGTCCTCAAGCTGGAGAATATAGTCAGGACCGCTCCAGAGCAAGCACAAGCTTCAGCAAATGCCAGCCGTAGGGCTGGGACCCCTGCCCTTAAATACCTTTGCCTCTGCTCCCGGAGCTCCGCCCACTCGAAAGGAGCCGTGGGCTACAGTCGACTCCAGACCCTTGAATCAAGGTCATGCCACGACGCTTTACACCTGCCACACCTCCCACCTCTTCGTGGAAGTGGGGCTGGTCGCTTGAGCTCGAGTTCTCCATGCCCACACCTCCTGAGATAGCCATCGATAACAGGTTGTCCTGTGCTGCTTCATCCCTGCCACTGAGACCTCCAGTTGCCACATCCTGCACTTGTGAAGCAGGCACATCTTGATCTGGAGCGCGGGCTTGCCGCGCTCTTCTGTTCTGAAATCATATGTGGATAGTGTCCTCAGACAAACCTGTCCTCCTGCAGCAGACATCAATAACAGGTTTCTCTCTGGAGAAATTGGTTGGGTCGCTATAAATCGAGGATTCCTTGGAAACACAGTCTGTGGCAGCCAGTTGCAAGATGGTTTCCTGGACACCCTCGTGCTCCTTGCCACCAGAATTTCCATCCAGATCCACAGGGAATGGCTGTCACCCTCCACTTGGTCTTTTTCCAGCAGTTGATCAAGGAGGATTTTTAGAGGTCCTGCCTCGTATGCTTGAGTCGCTGGCTGTGATGTGCCAATTGGGGTTGCTGGGACTCTTTGTGGAAGTGGGGCTGGTCGCTGGAGCTCGAGTTCTCCATGCCCACACCTCCTGAGATAGCCATCGATAACAGGTTGTCCTGTGCTGCTTCATCCCGGCCAATGAGACCTCCAGTTGCCACATCCTGCACTTGTGAAGCAGGCACATCTTGATCTGGAGCGCGGGCTTGCCGCGCTCTTCTGTTCTGAAATCATATGTGGATAGTGTCCTCAGACAAACCTGTCCTCTGGCCCAGCTGCTCCCTGGTAGCAAAGCCTGGCAATGGATTCCTCTCAAAGGCTTGCACTAGGATACTGCGCTGTTGCAAGTTGAGTCGAGTGCGAGGCCTTCTGCTGTCCGAGGGCATGCTGCTACCTTGTGAACTGGAGCCAAACCCTTCCTCGAGCTGTTGGGAGGCTAGCAGAATGGAGCCTCTGCTGGACCGCTTTGGGCCGTGCCTCACCTCTCCAGTGCGACTTCTTTGGTTCTGAAACCACACTCGGATGCGGGACGCAGGGAGCTGTATTTGCCTGGCCAGTTCCTGCCTGTCCCAGAAGCTCGGGTATTGGTTCTTGCTGAAAGCTGATAGCAGGGCCTTCTTTTGCCAGGCCTGCCAAACCGTCTTCCTGCGCCGGGATTCCCGCAGCACACAGCTGCTATCCACATTGCTTCCAGCTTCCATGCTCCTAAGGATTCGATGCCAGGAGTCCTCTGCTGGAGAATATAGTCAGGACCGCTCCAGAGCAAGCGCAAGCTTCAGCAAATGCCAGCCGTAGGGCTGGGACCCCTGCCCTTAAATACCTCTCTCTCTGCTCCCGGAGCTCCGCCCACTCGAAAGGAGCCGTGGGTTACAGTCGTCCTCCTTGAATCATGGTCATGCCAGGAAGCTCTACACCTGCTACGCCTCCCACCTGACAACAGGAGACCCGGAACAAGACCTCAAGAAACCTATCAGACTCAGCAAAGTCACTCCCAAAGTCTCGAAGTTCCTTGCATGCCATTCTGGACCCAGAACAAGGAAGCACAAAAAATGTCCTAGGAATCAACCATCCAGCAGACAGATCGTCCAAGGCCGGAGCACCATAGGTCCTTCCTGGCTTTGGGCAGAGTATCCAGGAAACCGTGGAGGTGGTAAGCCGGCTTCAGAAGAGGAAGGCAGAGTGGACTGTGCCTTAGGTGGTATAACTAACCAAGTTGAATCCGTGCTCATCTCATCCCATCTGGATCCACACAGGTTGGAAAGAGAAGACACCCAACTGAGGATCCCAACCACATGTTCTAAGACCCAAGGACATCACTTCCAGGGGTCATGCAAGTCATGGCACTTCCTTCCTGCTTGTAGGGCTAGGTGGTAGTTGGGAGCAACAGAACAATATTGAACCGAGAGAAGAGAATAGCACATGCAGAAAGAAAGTCTTTTACACAGGCAAATAGGAAGAAAACCACAATAGTTCATGTAGAGGTACGGGAATGCGTATTCATGTATTTCCTGTCAGACCTGTTGGGCCAGATTTTCAGGAATTCTCACAATTAACATGTTCCATAAAAACACAGGCGCAAACACACACACACACACACACAAACAGACACACATATACACACAAATAACACAAATAGAAATAGCACACACACACAACAAAGCACACACACACGCACACACAAACACACACACATACGCACACAGAGATAACACAAATACAAATAACACACACACAAAACAAGCACACACACAGACACTCACACATGCACATGCAAACACACACAAATAACACAAATACAAATAACACACACATACACACACACACTCACACACACACACACAAGCATACACAAAAACCGGGCCAGCAAGTCTGACTTGTAAATGTGGAACAAAAGACCCAAAACCTGTGCTGAAAGACCTGTATAAGCCCTATGCTCCTTAAGGCAATGTGGCTGCATGCACCCAAGGACAACTGCCTACCTCTAGGCAATTGCAGTCTTCAGGTGGGTTCAGAGGGACCTCACATTAGGGAATGCAGAGCCGTGGTAGGCTTGGGAAACTCAAGGATAAAAGACGGATACCTGAGAGTGTGGGAGACACCTCACTGTGGGAGGAGGAAGGTATTCGGCTTGTCTGATTGAATCAGTGTCAATCCTGGAATGAACTGTTCACGATACTTTGGTTGCACTCCATTTCCAGGATGATGTTTATTTACAGTTTTGTGGCCTTACACACATTCTTCTTTAAGTTGACATTTTCCCCGCTTGTTTGCTTTAGCAAACAGTGCCATGTCTGCATTGAACACTGATCAGCTTTTCCTTTTTATTTCCCTTTCAGACCTCTCATCCCGCCTCACTGCCTTCCCAAGTCTTACCACCCTTTGAATTGGAAAGCTCATGCCTAAACCAAACAGCCAATTCACCACCCATACAAACACACAAGCAAACAAGCAAGCAAGCAAACAAACAAACATGCAAATCTTTATTGAAAACAATGGGAGGTAGAACAGAGCAAGACAAAACTAAACAAAAGTAAACTAAACAAATGTGCTAGGAGTACATATAGAATGGGTGGTTTGTTAGTCATCTCACAGCCAAGCATAAGGCATTGGTAAGAAGAGCAACAGTTCTTAGTCCCAAGGAAGAAGTCTTCATAACTGCTTCCTGGTTCAGTGTCCTGAGATGTGTAGCCTATACCTGGTGACTCATGAGATTTCCTGGAATCTGATGGAGCCAGTCCAATTGTGTGTTCTGTCAGTTGGGCTTGTAATTAGGCCTCCTTGTTGTTTTAGGAGTCCCTGGTGATCTTGCCCTCTGCCCTTTAAGCAGAATCCCATTCTGAGAGCCCATTTCCTCGTCTCAGGGCACTCAGGTAGGCACTCCATATGGAAAACCCACGTGCATTTCCTCCTTCTAGTAAGCAAGATGCTTTGCATCGAAATCAGCCACTGTAATAGGGGTTTGGTGCATATACTTTTTGGGCTGTCTACATTCTCAAGTGTGGATTGCGGGTGTCTTCTGGATAGGAGCTTCCAGGCTGGGACTCAGAGAATATCCAGCAGATCCTCATATTCTTCTTGAGAGAGAGGCAGCTCAGGTGTTGCATCCATTTGCTGCCCTGCACCTTAAAGATGTACAGGGCCTGGTGAGTGCGTCTCCACACGAACTTCCAGCAGCAGTTGATCCAGGAAGAGTTCCAGGGTGCCCGTCTTGCATCCCTGAGTGAGAGCCTGTTCTTGGCCTTGTCCTTCAGGCTGTACCCATTGTGGTAGAAGAGACTCTCTGGAGAAATTGGTTGGGTCGCTATAACTCGAGGATTCCTTGGAAACACAGTCCGTGGCAGCCAGTTGCAAGATGGTTTCCTGGACACCCTCGTGCTCCTTGCCACCAGAATTTCCATCCAGATCCACAGGGAATGGCTGTCACCCTCCACTTGGTCTTTTTCCAGCAGTTCATCAAGGAGGATTTTTAGAGGTCCTGCCTCGTATGCTTGAGTCGCTGTCTGTGATGTACCACTTTGGGTTGCTGGGACTCTTTGTGGAAGTGGGGCTGGTCGCTGGAGCCCGAGTTCTCCATGCCCACACCTCCTGAGATAGCCATCGATAACAGGTTGTCCTGTGCTGCTTCATCCCTGCCACTGAGACCTCCAGTTGCCACATCCTGCCCTTGTGAAGCAGGCACATCTTGATCTGGAGCGCGGGCTTGCCACGCTCTTCTGTTCTGAAATCATATGTGGATAGTGTCCTCAGACAAACCTGTCCTCTGGCCCAGCTGCTCCCTGGTAGCAAAGCCTGGTAATGGATTCCTCTCAAAGGCTTGCACTAGGATACTGCGCTGTTGCAAGGTGAGTCGAGTGCGAGGCCTTCTGCTGTCCGAGGGCATGCTGCTACCTTGTGACCTGGAGCCAAACCCTTCCTCGAGCTGTTGGGAGGCTAGCAGAATCGAGCCTCTGCTGGACAGCTTTGGGCCGTGCCTCACCACTCCAGTGCGACTTTTGGTTCTGAAACCACACTCGGATGCGGGACGCAGGGAGCTGTATTTGCCTGGCCAGTTCCTGCCTGTCCCAGAAGCTCTGGTATTGGTTCTTGCTGAAAGCTGATAGCAGGGCCTTCTTTTTCCAGGCCTGCCAAACCGTCTTCCTGCGCCGGGATTCCCGCAGCACACAGCTGCTATCCACATTGCTTCCAGCTTCCATGCTCCTAAGGATTCGATGCCAGGAGTCCTCAAGCTGGAGAATATAATCAGGACCTCTCCAGAGCAATTCAAGCTTCAGCAAATGCCAGCCTTAGGGCTGGGACTCCTGCCCTTCAATACCTCTCTCTCTGCTCCCGGAGCTCCGCCCACTCGAAAGGAGCCCTGGGCTCCTGTCGTCCTCCTTGAATCAAGGTCATGCCAGGAAGCTCTACACCTGCCACGCCTCCCACCTGGGAACGGGAGACCCGGAACAAGACCTCAAGAAACCTATCAGACTCAGCAAAGTCTCTCCCAAAGTCTCGAAGTTCCTTGCATGCCATTCTGGACCCAGAACAAGGAAGCACAAAAAATGTCCTAGGAATCAACCATCCAGCAGACAGATCGTCCAAGGCCGGAGCACCATAGGTCCTTCCTGGCTTTGGGCAGAGTATCCAGGAAATCGTGGAGGTGGTAAGCCGGCTTCAGAATAGGAAGGCAGAGTAACTGTGCCTTAGGTGGTATCACTAGCCAAGTTGAATCCGTGCTGATCTCATCACATCTGGATCCACACAGGGTGGAAAGAGAAGACACCCAACTGAGGATCCCAACCACATGTTCTAAGACCCAAGGACATCACTTCCAGGGGTCATGCAAGTCATGGCACTTCCTTCCTGCTTGTAGGGCTAGGTGGTAGTTGGGACCAACAGAACAATATTGAACCGAGAGAAGAGAATAGCACATGCAGAAAGAAAGTCTTTTACACAGGCAAATAGGACGAAAACCACAATAGTTCATGTAGAGATACGGGAATGCGTATTCATGTATTTCCTGTCAGACCAGTTGAGCCAGATTTTCAGGAATTCTCACAATTAACATGTTCCATAAAAACACAGGCGCAAACACACACACACACACACACACACACACACACACACAAACAGACACACATATACACACAAATAACACAAATAGAAATAGCACACACACACAACAAAGCACACACACACGCACACACAAACACACACACATACACACACAGAGGTAACACAAATACAAATAACACACACACAAAACAAGCACACACACAGACACTCACACATGCACATGCAAACACACACAAATAACACAAATACAAATAACACACACATACACACACACACTCACACACACACACACACAAGCATACACAAAAACCGGGCCAGCAACTCTGACTTGTGAATGTGGAACAAAAGACCCAAAACCTGTGCTGAAAGACCTGTATAAGCCCTATGCTCCTTGAGGCAATGTGGCTGCATGCACCCAAGGACAACTGCCTACCTCTAGGCAATTGCAGTCTTCAGGTGGGTTCAGAGGGACCTCACATTAGGGAATGCAGGGCCGTGCTAGGCTTGGGAAACTCAAGGATAAAAGACGGATACCTCAGAGTGTGGGAGACACCTCACTGTGGGAGGAGGAAGGTATTCGGCTTGTCTGATTGAATCAGTGTCAATCCTGGAATGAATTGTTCACGATACTTTGGTTGCACTCCATTTCCAGGATGATGTTTATTTACAGTTTTGTGGCCTTACACACATTCTTCTTTAAGTTGACATTTTCCCCGCTTGTTTGCTTTAGCAAACAGTGCCATGTCTGCATTGAACACTGGTCAGCTTTTCCTTTTTATTTCCCTTTCAGACCTCTCATCCCGCCTCACTGCCTTCCCAAGTCTTACCACCCTTTGAATTGGAAAGCTCATGCCTAAACCAAACAGCCAATTCACCACCCATACAAACACACAAGCAAACAAGCAAGCAAGCAAACAAACAAACAATGCAAATCTATATTGAATACAATGGGAGGTAGAACAGAGCAAGACAAAACTAAACAAAAGTAAACTAAACAAATGTGCTAGGAGTACATATAGAATGGGTGGTTTGTTAGTCATCTCACAGCCAAGCATAAGGCATTGGAAAGAAGAGCAACAGTTCTTAGTCCCAAGGAAGAAGTCTTCATAACTCCTTCCTGGTTCAGTGTCCTGAGATGTGTAGCCTATACCTGGTGACTCATGAGATTTCCTGGAGTCTGATGGAGCCAGTCCAATTGTGTGTTCTGTCAGTTGGGCTTTTCATTAGGCCTCCTTGTTGTTTTAGGAGTCCCTGGTGATCTTGCCCTCTGCCCTTTAAGCAGAATCCCATTCTGAGAGCCCATTTCCTCGTCTCAGGGCCCTCAGGTAGGCACTCCATATGGAAAACCCACGTGCATTTCCTCCTTCTAGTAAGCAAGATGCTTTGCATCGAAATCAGCCACTGTAATAGGGGTTTTGATGCATATACTTTTTGGGCTGTCTACATTCTCAATTTTGGATTGCGGGTGTCTTCTGGATAGGAGCTTCCAGGCTGGGACTCAGAGAATATCCAGCAGATCCTCATATTCTTCTTGAGAGAGAGGCAGCTCAGGTGTTGCATCCATTTGCTGCCCTGCACCTTAAAGATGTACAGGGCCTGGTGAGTGCGTCTCCACACGAAATTCCAGCAGCAGTTGATCCAGGAAGAGTTCCAGGGGGTCCGTTTTGCATCCCTGAGTGAGAGCCTGTTCTTGGCCTTGTCCTTCAGGCTGTACCCATTGTGGTAGCTGAGACTCTCTGGAGAAATTGGTTGGGTCGCTATAACTCGAGGATTCCTTGGAAACACAGTCCGTGGCAGCCAGTTGCAAGATGGTTTCCTGGACACCCTCGTGCTCCTTGCCACCAGAATTTCCATCCAGATCCACAGGGAATGGCTGTCACCCTCCACTTGGTCTTTTTCCAGCAGTTCATCAAGGAGGATTTTTAGAGGTCCTGCCTCGTATGCTTGAGTCGCTGTCTGTGATGTGCCACTTGGGGTTGCTGGGACTCTTTGTGGAAGTGGGGCTGGTCACTGGAGCTCGAGTTCTCCATGCCCACACCTCCTGAGATAGCCATCGATAACAGGTTGTCCTGTGCTGCTTCATCCCTGCCACTGAGACCTCCAGTTGCCACATCCTGCACTTGTGAAGCAGGCACATCTTGATCTGGAGCGCGGGCTTGCCGCGCTCTTCTGTTCTGAAATCATATGTGGATAGTGTCGTCAGACAAACCTGTCCTCTGGCCCAGCTGCTCCCTGGTAGCAAAGCCTGGCAATGGATACCTCTCAAAGGCTTGCACTAGGATACTGCGCTGTTGCAAGGTGAGTCGAGTGCGAGGCCTTCTGCTGTCCGAGGGCATGCTGCTACCTTGTGACCTGGAGCCAAACCCTTCCTCGAGCTGTTGGGAGGCTAGCAGAATGGAGCCTCTGCTGGACCGCTTTGGGCCGTGCCTCACCACTCCAGTGCGACTTCTTTGGTTCTGAAACCACACTCGGATGCGGGACGCAGGGAGCTGTATTTGCCTGGCCAGTTCCTGCCTGTCCCAGAAGCTCTGGTATTGGTTCTTGCTGAAAGCTGATAGCAGGGCCTTCTTTTTCCAGGCCTGCCAAACCGTCTTCCTGCGCCGGGATTCCCGCAGCACACAGCTGCTATCCACATTGCTTCCAGCTTCCATGCTCCTAAGGATTCGATGCCAGGAGTCCTCAAGCTGGAGAATATAATCAGGACCGCTCCAGAGCAAGCGCAAGCTTCAGGAAATGCCAGCCTTAGGGCTGGGACTCCTGCCCTTCAATACCTCTCTCTCTGCTCCCGGAGCTCCGCCCACTCGAAAGGAGCCGTGGGCTCCTGTTGTCCTCCTTGAATCAAGGTCATGCCAGGAAGCTCTACACCTGCCATGCCTCCCACCTGGGAACGGGAGACCCGGAACAAGACCTCAAGAAACCTATCAGACTCAGCAAAGTCTCTCCCAAAGTCTCGAAGTTCCTTGCATGCCATTCTGGACCCAGAACAAGGAAGCACAAAAAATGTCCTAGGAATCAACCATCCTGCAGACAGATCGTCCAAGGCCGGAGCACCATAGGTCCTTCCTGGCTTTGGGCAGAGTATCCAGGAAATCGTGGAGGTGGTAAGCCGGCTTCAGAAGAGGAAGGCAGAGTGGACTGTGCCTTAGGTGGTATCACTAGCCAAGTTGAATCCATGCTGATCTCATCACATCTGGATCCACACAGGTTGGAAAGAGAAGACACCCAACTGAGGATCCCAACCACATGTTCTAAGACCCAAGGACATCACTTCCAGGGGTCATGCAAGTCATGGCACTTCCTTCGTGCTTGTAGGGCTAGGTGGTAGTTGGGACCAACAGAACAATATTGAACCGAGAGAAGAGAATAGCACATGCAGAAAGAAAGTCTTTTACACAGGCAAATAGGACGAAAACCACAATAGTTCATGTAGAGATACGAGAATGCGTATTCATGTATTTCCTGTTAGACCAGTTGAGCCAGATTTTCAGGAATTCTCACAATTAACATGTTCCATAAAAACACAGGCGCAAACACACACACACACACACACACACACACACAAACAGACACACATATACACACAAATAACACAAATAGAAATAGCACACACACACAACAAAGCACACACACAAGCACACACAAACACACACACATACACACACAGAGGTAACACAAATACAAATAACACACACACAAAACAAGCACACACACAGACACTCACACATGCACATGCAAACACACACAAATAACACAAATACAAATAACACACACATACACACACACACTCACACACACACACACACAAGCATACACAAAAACCGGGCCAGCAACTCTGACTTGTGAATGTGGAACAAAAGACCCAAAACCTGTGCTGAAAGACCTGTATAAGCCCTATGCTCCTTGAGGCAATGTGGTTGCATGCACCCAAGGACAACTGCCTACCTCTAGGCAATTGCAGTCTTCAGGTGGGTTCAGAGGGACCTCACATTAGGGAATGCAGGGCCGTGCTAGGCTTGGGAAACTCAAGGATAAAAGACGGATACCTGAGAGTGTGGGAGACACCTCACTGTGGGAGGAGGAAGGTATTCGGCTTGTCTGATTGAATCAGTGTCAATCCTGGAATGAATTGTTCACGATACTTTGGTTGCACTCCATTTCCAGGGTGATGTTCATTTACAGTTTTGTGGCCTTACACACATTCTTCTTTAAGTTGACATTTTCCCCGCTTGTTTGCTTTAGCAAACAGTGCCATGTCTGCATTGAACACTGGTCAGCTTTTCCTTTTTATTTCCCTTTCAGACCTCTCATCCCGCCTCACTGCCTTCCCAAGTCTTACCACCCTTTGAATTGGAAAGCTCATGCCTAAACCAAACAGCCAATTCACCACCCATACAAACACACAAGCAAACAAGCAAGCAAGCAAACAAACAAACAATGCAAATCTTTATTGAATACAATGGGAGGTAGAACAGAGCAAGACAAAACTAAACAAAAGTAAATTAAACAAATGTGCTAGGAGTACATATAGAATGGGTGGTTTGTTAGTCATCTCACAGCCAAGCATAAGGCATTGGAAAGAAGAGCAACAGTTCTTAGTCCCAAGGAAGAAGTCTTCATAACTCCTTCCTGGTTCAGTGTCCTGAGATGTGTAGCCTATACCTGGTGACTCATGAGATTTCCTGGAGTCTGATGGAGCCAGTCCAATTGTGTGTTCTGTCAGTTGGGCTTTTCATTAGGCCTCCTTGTTGTTTTAGGAGTCCCTGGTGATCTTGCCCTCTGCCCTTTAAGCAGAATCCCATTCTGAGAGCCCATTTCCTCGTCTCAGGGCCCTCAGGTAGGCACTCCATATGGAAAACCCACGTGCATTTCCTCCTTCTAGTAAGCAAGATGCTTTGCATCGAAATCAGCCACTGTAATAGGGGTTTTGATGCATATACTTTTTGGGCTGTCTACATTCTCAATTTTGGATTGCGGGTGTCTTCTGGATAGGAGCTTCCAGGCTGGGACTCAGAGAATATCCAGCAGATCCTCATATTCTTCTTGAGAGAGAGGCAGCTCAGGTGTTGCATCCATTTGCTGCCCTGCACCTTAAAGATGTACAGGGCCTGGTGAGTGCGTCTCCACACGAAATTCCAGCAGCAGTTGATCCAGGAAGAGTTCCAGGGGGTCCGTTTTGCATCCCTGAGTGAGAGCCTGTTCTTGGCCTTGTCCTTCAGGCTGTACCCATTGTGGTAGCTGAGACTCTCTGGAGAAATTGGTTGGGTCGCTATAACTCGAGGATTCCTTGGAAACACAGTCCGTGGCAGCCAGTTGCAAGATGGTTTCCTGGACACCCTCGTGCTCCTTGCCACCAGAATTTCCATCCAGATCCACAGGGAATGGCTGTCACCCTCCACTTGGTCTTTTTCCAGCAGTTCATCAAGGAGGATTTTTAGAGGTCCTGCCTCGTATGCTTGAGTCGCTGTCTGTGATGTGCCACTTGGGGTTGCTGGGACTCTTTGTGGAAGTGGGGCTGGTCACTGGAGCTCGAGTTCTCCATGCCCACACCTCCTGAGATAGCCATCGATAACAGGTTGTCCTGTGCTGCTTCATCCCTGCCACTGAGACCTCCAGTTGCCACATCCTGCACTTGTGAAGCAGGCACATCTTGATCTGGAGCGCGGGCTTGCCGCGCTCTTCTGTTCTGAAATCATATGTGGATAGTGTCGTCAGACAAACCTGTCCTCTGGCCCAGCTGCTCCCTGGTAGCAAAGCCTGGCAATGGATACCTCTCAAAGGCTTGCACTAGGATACTGCGCTGTTGCAAGGTGAGTCGAGTGCGAGGCCTTCTGCTGTCCGAGGGCATGCTGCTACCTTGTGACCTGGAGCCAAACCCTTCCTCGAGCTGTTGGGAGGCTAGCAGAATGGAGCCTCTGCTGGACCGCTTTGGGCCGTGCCTCACCACTCCAGTGCGACTTCTTTGGTTCTGAAACCACACTCGGATGCGGGACGCAGGGAGCTGTATTTGCCTGGCCAGTTCCTGCCTGTCCCAGAAGCTCTGGTATTGGTTCTTGCTGAAAGCTGATAGCAGGGCCTTCTTTTTCCAGGCCTGCCAAACCGTCTTCCTGCGCCGGGATTCCCGCAGCACACAGCTGCTATCCACATTGCTTCCAGCTTCCATGCTCCTAAGGATTCGATGCCAGGAGTCCTCAAGCTGGAGAATATAATCAGGACCGCTCCAGAGCAAGCGCAAGCTTCAGGAAATGCCAGCCTTAGGGCTGGGACTCCTGCCCTTCAATACCTCTCTCTCTGCTCCCGGAGCTCCGCCCACTCGAAAGGAGCCGTGGGCTCCTGTTGTCCTCCTTGAATCAAGGTCATGCCAGGAAGCTCTACACCTGCCATGCCTCCCACCTGGGAACGGGAGACCCGGAACAAGACCTCAAGAAACCTATCAGACTCAGCAAAGTCTCTCCCAAAGTCTCGAAGTTCCTTGCATGCCATTCTGGACCCAGAACAAGGAAGCACAAAAAATGTCCTAGGAATCAACCATCCTGCAGACAGATCGTCCAAGGCCGGAGCACCATAGGTCCTTCCTGGCTTTGGGCAGAGTATCCAGGAAATCGTGGAGGTGGTAAGCCGGCTTCAGAAGAGGAAGGCAGAGTGGACTGTGCCTTAGGTGGTATCACTAGCCAAGTTGAATCCATGCTGATCTCATCACATCTGGATCCACACAGGTTGGAAAGAGAAGACACCCAACTGAGGATCCCAACCACATGTTCTAAGACCCAAGGACATCACTTCCAGGGGTCATGCAAGTCATGGCACTTCCTTCGTGCTTGTAGGGCTAGGTGGTAGTTGGGACCAACAGAACAATATTGAACCGAGAGAAGAGAATAGCACATGCAGAAAGAAAGTCTTTTACACAGGCAAATAGGACGAAAACCACAATAGTTCATGTAGAGATACGGGAATGCGTATTCATGTATTTCCTGTTAGACCAGTTGAGCCAGATTTTCAGGAATTCTCACAATTAACATGTTCCATAAAAACACAGGCGCAAACACACACACACACACACACACACACACACAAACAGACACACATATACACACAAATAACACAAATAGAAATAGCACACACACACAACAAAGCACACACACAAGCACACACAAACACACACACATACACACACAGAGGTAACACAAATACAAATAACACACACACAAAACAAGCACACACACAGACACTCACACATGCACATGCAAACACACACAAATAACACAAATACAAATAACACACACATACACACACACACTCACACACACACACACACAAGCATACACAAAAACCGGGCCAGCAACTCTGACTTGTGAATGTGGAACAAAAGACCCAAAACCTGTGCTGAAAGACCTGTATAAGCCCTATGCTCCTTGAGGCAATGTGGTTGCATGCACCCAAGGACAACTGCCTACCTCTAGGCAATTGCAGTCTTCAGGTGGGTTCAGAGGGACCTCACATTAGGGAATGCAGGGCCGTGCTAGGCTTGGGAAACTCAAGGATAAAAGACGGATACCTGAGAGTGTGGGAGACACCTCACTGTGGGAGGAGGAAGGTATTCGGCTTGTCTGATTGAATCAGTGTCAATCCTGGAATGAATTGTTCACGATACTTTGGTTGCACTCCATTTCCAGGGTGATGTTCATTTACAGTTTTGTGGCCTTACACACATTCTTCTTTAAGTTGACATTTTCCCCGCTTGTTTGCTTTAGCAAACAGTGCCATGTCTGCATTGAACACTGGTCAGCTTTTCCTTTTTATTTCCCTTTCAGACCTCTCATCCCGCCTCACTGCCTTCCCAAGTCTTACCACCCTTTGAATTGGAAAGCTCATGCCTAAACCAAACAGCCAATTCACCACCCATACAAACACACAAGCAAACAAGCAAGCAAGCAAACAAACAAACAATGCAAATCTTTATTGAATACAATGGGAGGTAGAACAGAGCAAGACAAAACTAAACAAAAGTAAATTAAACAAATGTGCTAGGAGTACATATAGAATGGGTGGTTTGTTATTCATCTCACAGCCAAGCATAAGGCATTGGTAAGAAGAGCAACAGTTCTTAGTCCCAAGGAAGAAGTCTTCATAACTCCTTCCTGGTTCAGTGTCCTGAGATGTGTAGCCTATACCTGGTGACCCATGAGATTTCCTAGAGTCTGATGGAGCCAGTCCAATTGTGTGTTCTGTCAGTTGGGCTTTTCATTAGGTCTCCTTGTTGTTTTAGGAGTCCCTGGTGATCTTGCCCTCTGCCCTTTAAGCAGAATCCCATTCTGAGAGCCCATTTCCTCGTCTCAGGGCCCTCAGGTAGGCACTCCATACGGAAAACCCACGTGCATTTCCTCCTTCTAGGAAGCAAGATGCTTTGCATCGAAATCAGCCACTGTAATAGGGGTTTTGATGCATATACTTTTTGGGCTGTCTACATTCTCAATTTTGGATTGCGGGTGTCTTCTGGATAGGAGCTTCCAGGCTGGGACTCAGAGAATATCCAGCAGATCCTCATATTCTTCTTGAGAGAGAGGCAGCTCAGGTGTTGCATCCATTTGCTGCCCTGCAACTTAAAGATGTACAGGGCCTGGTGAGTGCATCTCCACACGAACTTCCAGCAGCAGTTGATCCAGGAAGAGTTCCAGGGGGCCCGTCTTGCATCCCTGAGTGAGAGCCTGTTCTTGGCCTTGTCCTTCAGGCTGTACCCATTGTGGTAGCTGAGACTCTCTGGAGAAATTGGTTGGGTCGCTATAACTCGAGGATTCCTTGGAAACACAGTCCGTGGCAGCCAGTTGCAAGATGGTTTCCTGGACACCCTCGTGCTCCTTGCCACCAGAATTTCCATCCAGATCCACAGGGAATGGCTGTCACCCTCCACTTGGTCTTTTTCCAGCAGTTCATCAAGGAGGATTTTTAGAGGTCCTGCCTCGTATGCTTGAGTCGCTGTCTGTGATGTGCCACTTGGGGTTGCTGGGACTCTTTGTGGAAGTGGGGCTGGTCGCTGGAGCTCGAGTTCTCCATGCCCACACCTCCTGAGATAGCCATCGATAACAGGTTGTCCTGTGCTGCTTCATCCCTGCCACTGAGACCTCCAGTTGCCACATCCTGCACTTGTGAAGCAGGCACATCTTGATCTGGAGCGCGGGCTTGCCGCGCTCTTCTGTTCTGAAATCATATGTGGATAGTGTCCTCAGACAAACCTGTCCTCTGGCCCAGCTGCTCCCTGGTAGCAAAGCCTGGCAATGGATTCCTCTCAAAGGCTTGCACTAGGATACTGCGCTGTTGCAAGGTGAGTCGAGTGCGAGGCCTTCTGCTGTCCGAGGGCATGCTGCTACCTTGTGACCTGGAGCCAAACCCTTCCTCGAGCTGTTGGGAGGCTAGCGGAATGGAGCCTCTGCTGGACCGCTTTGGGCCGTGCCTCACCTCTCCAGTGCGAATTCTTTGGTTCTGAAACCACACTCGGATGCGGGACGCAGGGAGCTGTATTTGCCTGGCCAGTTCCTGCCTGTCCCAGAAGCTCGGGTACTGGTTCTTGCTGAAAGCTGATAGCAGGGCCTTCTTTTGCCAGGCCTGCCAAACCGTCTACCTGCGCCGGGATTCTCGCAGCACACAGCTGCTATCCACATTGCTTCCAGCTTCCATGCTCCTAAGGATTCGATGCCAGGAGTCCTCATGCTGGAGAATATAGTCAGGACCGCTCCAGAGGAAGCGCAAGCTTGAGCAAATGCCAGCCTTAGGGCTGGGACCCCTGCCCTTAAATACCTCTCTCTCTGCTCCCAGAGCTCCGCCCACTCGAAAGGAGCCGTGGGCTACAGTCGTCCTCCTTGAATCAAGGTCATGCCAGGAAGCTCTACACCTGCCACGCCTCCCACCTGAGAACAGGAGACCCGGAACAAGACCCAAGAAACTATCAGACTCAGCAAAATCTCTCCCAAAGTCTCTAAGTTCCTTGCATGCAATTCTGGACCCAGAACAAGGAAGCACAAAAAATGTCCTGGAATCAACCATCCAGCAGACAGATCGTCCAAGGCCGGAGCACCATAGGTCCTTCCTGGCTTTGGGCAGAGTATGCAGGAAATCGTGGAGGTGGTAAGCCGGCTTCAGAAGAGGAAGGCAGAGTGGACTGTGCCTTAGGTGGTATCACTAGCAAAGTTGAATCCATGCTGATCTCATCCCATCTGGATCCACACAGGTTGGAAAGAGAAGACACCAAACTGAGGATCCCAACCACATGTTCTAAGACCCAAGGACATCCCTTCCAGGAGTCATGCAAGTCATGGCACTTCCTTCCTGCTTGTAGGGCTAGGTGGTAGTTGGGAGCAACACAACAATATTGAACCGAGAGAAGAGAATAGCACATGCAGAAAGAAAGTCTTTTACACAGGCAAATAGGACGAAAACCACAATAGTTCATGTAGAGATACGGGAATGCGTATTCATGTATTACCTGTCAGATTCAGTTGGGCCAGATTTTCAGGAATTCTCACAATTAACATGTTCCATAAAAACACAGGCGCAAACACACACACACACACACACACAAACAGACACACATATACACACAAATAACACAAATAGAAATAGCACAAACACACAACAAAGCACACACACAGGCACACACAAACACACACACATACACACACAGAGATAACACAAATACAAATAACACACACACAAAACAAGCACACACACACAGACACTCACACATGCACATGCAAACACATACAAATAACACAAATACAAAGGACACACATACACACACACACTCACACACACACACACACACACACACACACACACACACACACACAAGCATACACAAAAACCGGGCCAGCAAGTCTGACTTGTGAATGTGGAACAAAAGACCCAAAACCTGTGCTGAAAGACCTGTATAAGCCCTATGCTCCTTGAGGCAATGTGGCTGCATGCACCCAAGGACAACTGCCTACCTCTAGGCAATTGCAGTCTTCAGGTGGGTTCAGAGGGACCCCACATTAGGGAATGCAGGGCCGTGCTAGGCTTGGGAAACTCAAGGATAAAAGACGGATACCTGATAGTGTGGGAGACACCTCACTGTGGGAGGAGGAAGGTATTCGGCTTGTCTGATTGAATCAGTGTCAATCCTGGAATGAATTGTTCACGATACTTTGGTTGCACTCCATTTCCAGGGTGATGTTCATTTACAGTTTTGTGGCCTTACACACATTCTTCTTTAAGTTGACATTTTCCCCGCTTGTTTGCTTTAGCAAACAGTGCCATGTCTGCATTGAACACTGGTGAGCTTTTCCTTTTTATTTCCCTTTCAGACCTCTCATCCCGCCTCACTGCCTTCCCAAGTCTTACCACCCTTTGAATTGGAAAGCTCATGCCTAAACCAAACAGCCAATTCACCACCCATACAAACACACAAGCAAACAAGCAAGCAAGCAAACAAACAAACAATGCAAATCTTTATTGAATACAATGGGAGGTAGAACAGAGCAAGACAAAACTAAACAAAAGTAAATTAAACAAATGTGCTAGGAGTACATATAGAATGGGTGGTTTGTTATTCATCTCACAGCCAAGCATAAGGCATTGGTAAGAAGAGCAACAGTTCTTAGTCCCAAGGAAGAAGTCTTCATAACTCCTTCCTGGTTCAGTGTCCTGAGATGTGTAGCCTATACCTGGTGACCCATGAGATTTCCTGTAGTCTGATGGAGCCAGTCCAATTGTGTGTTCTGTCAGTTGGGCTTTTCATTAGGCCTCCTTGTTGTTTTAGGAGTCCCTGGTGATCTTGCCCTCTGCCCTTTAAGCAGAATCCCATTCTGAGAGCCCATTTCCTCGTCTCAGGGCCCTAAGGTAGGCACTCCATATGGAAAACCCACGTGCATTTCCTCTTTCTAGTAAGCAAGATGCTTTGCATCGAAATCAGCCACTGTAATAGGGGTTTTGATGCATATACTTTTTGGGCTGTCTACATTCTCAAGTGTGGATTGCGGGTGTCTTCTGGATAGGAGCTTCCAGGCTGGGACTCAGAGAATATCCAGCAGATCCTCATATTCTTCTTGAGAGAGAGGCAGCTCAGGTGTTGCATCCATTTGCTGAACTGCACCTTCCAGATGTGCAGGGCCTGGGGAGAGCGTCTCCACTCGAACATCCATCAGCAGTTGATCCAGGAAGAGTTCCAGGGGGCCCGTGTTGCATCCCTGAGTGAGAGCCTGTTCTTGGCCTTGTCCTTCAGGCTGTACCCATTGTGGTAGCTGAGACTCTCTGGAGAAATTGGTTGGGTCGCTATAACTCGAGGATTCCTTGGAAACACAGTCCGTGGCAGCAAGTTGCAAGATGGTTTCCTGGACACCCTCGTGCTCCTTGCCACCAGAATTTCCATCCAGATCCACAGGGAATGGCTGTAACCCTCCACTTGGTCTTTTTCCAGCAGTTCATCAAGGAGGATTTTTAGAGGTCCTGCCTCGTATGCTTGAGTCGCTGTCTGTGATGTGCCACTTGGGGTTGCTGGGACTCTTTGTGGAAGTGGGGCTGGTCGCTGGAGCTCGAGTTCTCCATGCCCACACCTCCTGAGATAGCCATCGATAACAGGTTGTCCTGTGCTGCTTCATCCCTGCCACTGAGACCTCCAGTTGCCACATCCTGCACTCGTGAAGCAGGCACATCTTGATCTGGAGCGCGGGCTTGCCGCGCTCTTCTGTTCTGAAATCATATGTGGATCGTGTCCTCAGACAAACCTGTCCTCAGGCCCAGCTGCTCCCTGGTAGCAAAGCCTGGCAATGGATTCCTCTCAAAGGCTTGCACTAGAATACTGCGCTGTTGCAAGGTGAGTCGAGTGCGAGGCCTTCTGCTGTCCGAGGGCATGCTGCTTCCTTGTGACCTGGAGCCAAACCCTTCCTCGAGCTGTTGGGAGGCTAGCGGAATGGAGCCTCTGCTGGACTGCTTTGGGCCGTGCCTCACCTCTCCAGTGCGACTTCTTCGGTTCTGAAACCACACTCGGATGCGGGACGCAGGGAGCTGTATTTCCCTGGCCAGTTCCTGCCTGTCCCAGAAGCTCGGGTATTGGTTCTTGCTGAAAGCTGATAGCAGGACCTTCTTTTGCCAGGCCTGCCAAACCGTCTTCCTGCGCCGGGATTCCTGCAGCACACAGCTGCTATCCACATTGCTTCCAGCTTCCATGCTCCTAAGGATTCGATGCCAGGAGTCCTCAAGCTGGAGAATATAGTCAGGACCGCTCCAGAGCAAGCGCAAGCTTCAGCAAATGCCAGCCGTAGGGCTGGGACCCCTGCCCTTAAATACCTCTCTCTCTGCTCCCGGAGCTCCGCCCACTCGAAAGGAGCCGTGGGCTTCAGTCGTACTCCAGACCCTTGAATCAAGGTCATGCCAGGAAGCTCTACACCTGCCACGCCTCCCACCTGAGAACGGGAGACCCGGAACAAGACCTCAAGATTACTATCAGACTCAGCATAGTATCTCCCAAAGTCTCGCAGTCCCTTGCATGCCATTCTGGACACAGAACAAGGAAGCACAAAAAATGTCCTAGGAATCAACCATCCAGCAGACAGATCGTCCAAGGCCCGAGCAACATAGGTCCTTCCTGGCTTTGGGCAGAGTATCCAGGAAATCGTGGAGGTGGTAAGCCGGCTTCAGAAGAGGAAGGCAGAGTGGAGTGTGCCTTAGGTGGTATCACTAGCCAAGTTGAATCGGTGCTGATCTCATCCCATCTGGATCCACACAGGTTGGAAAGAGAAGACCCCCCAACTGAGGATCCAACCACATGTTCTAAGACCCAAGGACATCACTTCCAGGGGTCATGCAAGTCATGGCACTTCCTTCCTGCTTGTAGGGCTAGGTGGTAGTTGGGAGCAACAGAACAATATTGAACCGAGAGAAGAGAATAGCACATGCAGAAAGAAAGTCTTTTACACAGGCAAATAGGACGAAAACCACAATAGTTCATGTAGAGATACGGGAATGCGTATTCATGTAATTCCTATCAGACCAGTTGAGCCAGATTTTCTGGAATTCTCACAATTAACATGGTCCATGCAAAAACAGGCACAAACACACACAGATACACAGACACACACAACACACACACACGCAAACACACACACATACCCATATAAATAACACAAATAGAAATACCACACACACAACAAAGCACACACACAGACACACACAAACATACACACATACACACACACAAATAACACAAATACAAATAATACACACATAACACAAGCACACACACACAGACACTCACACACTCACATGCAAACACACACCACACATATAACACAAATACAAATAACACACACAACACAAGCACACACACACAGACACTCACACACGCACATGCAAACACACACCACACATATAACACAAATCAAATAACACACACATACACACACACACTCACACACACACACACATACACACACACAAGCATACACAAAAACCCGGCCAGCAAGTCTGACCTGTGAATGTGGAACAAAAGACCCAAAACTTGTGCTGAAAGAACTGTATAAGCCCTATACTCCTTGAGGAAATGTGGCTGCATGCACCCAAGGCCAACTGCCTACCTCTAGGCAATTTGAGTCTTCAGGTGGGTTCAGAGGGACCTCACATTAGGGAATGCAGGGCCGTGCTAGGCTTGGGAAACTTAAGGTTAAAAGACGGAAACGGGAGTGTGTGGGAAACACCTCACTGTGGGAGGAGGAAGGTATTCGGCTTGTCTGATTGAATCAGTGTCAATCCTGGAATGAATTGTTCATGATACTTTGGTTGCACTCCATTTCCAGGATGATGTTTATTTACAGATTTGTGGCCTTACATACATTCTTCTTTAAGTTGACGTTTTCCCCGCTTGTTTGCTTTAGCTAACACTGCCATGTCTGCATTGAACGCTGATGAGCTTTCCTTGTTATTTCCCTTTCAGACCTCTCATCCCGCCTCACTGCCTTCCCAAGTCTTACCACCCTTTGAATTGGAAAGCTCATGCCTAAACCAAACAGCCTATTCAAACACCCATAGAAACACACAAGAACACAAGCAAGAAAAACAAACAAACAAACAATGCAAATCTTTATTGAATACAATGGGAAGTAGAACAGAGCAAGACAAAACAAAACGAAAGTAAACTAAACAAATGTGCTAGGAGTACATGTAGAATGGGTGGTTTGTTAGTCATCTCACAGCTGAGCATAAGGCATTGGTAAGAAGAGCAGCAGTTCTTAGTCCCAAGGAAGATGTCTTCATAACTCCTTCTTGGTTTAGTGTCCTGAGATGTGTAGCCTATACCTGGTGACCCATGAGATTTCCTGGAGTCTGATGGAGCCAGTCCAATGGTGTGTTCTGTCAGTTGTGCTTTTCATTAGGCCTCCTTGTTGTTTTAGGAGTCCCTGGTGATCTTGCCCTCTGCCGCTTCAGCAGAATCCCATTCTGAGAGCCCATTTCCTCGACTCAGGGCCCTCAGGTAGGCACTCCACATGGAAAACCCACGTGCATTTCCTCCTTCTAGTAAGCAAGATGCTTTGCATCGAAATCAGCCACTGTAATAGGGGTTTTGATGCATATACTTTTTGGGCTGTCTACATTCTCAAGTGTGGATTGCAGGTGTATTCTAGATAGGAGCTTCCAGGCTGTGACTCAGAGAATATCCAGCAGAGCCTCATATTCTTCTTGAGAGAGGGGCAGCTCAGGTGTTGCATCCATTTGCTGCCCTGCACCTTCCAGATGTACAGGACCTGGGGAGTGCGTCTCCACTCGAAATTCCATCAGCAGTTGATCCAGGAAGAGTTCCAGGGGGCCCGTATTGCATCCCTGAGTGAGAGCCTGTTCTTGGCATTGTCCTTCAGGCTGTGCCCATTGTGGTAGCTGAGGCTCTCTGAAGAAATTGGTTGGGCCGCTATAACTCGTGATTCCTTGGAAACACAGTCGGTGGCAGCCAGTTGCAAGATGGTTTTTTGGACACCCTCGTGCTCCCTGCCACCAGAATTTCCATCCAGATCCACAGGGAATGGCATGTCACCCTCCACTTGGTCTTCTTCCAGCAGTTTATCAAGGAGGAGTTCCAGAGGTCCTGCCTCGTATGCTTGAGTCGCTGTCTGTGATTGGCCTCGTCCTTCGGGCAGTGCCACTTGGGGATGCTGGGACTCTTCGTGGAAGTGGGGCTGGTCGCTGGAGCTCGAGTTCTCCATGCCAACACCTCCTGCAGCAGCCATCGGTAACAGGTTGTCCAGTGCTGCCTCATCCCTGCCACTGAGACCTCCAGTTGCCACATCCTGCTCTCGTGAAGCAGGCACATCTTGATCTGGAGGGCGGGCTTGCCGCGCTCTTCTGTTCTGAAACCATATGTGGATCATGTCCTCAGACAAACCTGTCCTCTGGCCCAGCTGCTCCCTGGTAGCAAAGCCTGGCAACGGGTTCCTCTCAAAGGCTTGCACTAAGATCCTGCACTGTTGCAAGGTGAGTCGAGTGCGAGGCCTTCTGCTGTCCGAGGGCATGCTGCTACCTTGTGACCTGGAGCCAAACCCTTCCTCGAGATGTTGGGAGGCTAGCGGAATGGAGCCTGTACTGGACCGCTTTGGGTCGTGCCTCACCTCTCCAGTGCGACTTCTTTGGTTCTGAAACCACACTCGGATGTGGGACGCAGGGAGCTGTATTTGCCTGGCCAGTTCCTGCCTGTCCCAGAAGCTCGGGTATTGGTTCTTGCTGAAAGCTGTTAGCAGGGCCTTCTTTTGCCAGGCCTGCCAAACCGTCTTCCTGCGCCGGGATTCCCGCAGCACACAGCTGCTATCCACATTGCTTCCAGCTTCCATGCTCCTAAGGATTCGATGCCAGGAGTCCTCAAGCTGGAGAATATAGTCAGGACCCCTCCAGAGCAAGCGCAAGCTTCATCAAATGGCAGCCGTAGGGCTGGGACACCTGCCCTTAAATACCTCTGCCTCTGCTCCCAGAGCTCTGCCCACTCGAAAGGAGCGGTGGGCTACTGCAGACCCTTGAATCAAGGTCATGCCACGACGCTTTACACCTGCCATGCCTCCCATCTGAGAACAGGAGACCCGGAACAAGACCTCAAGAAACCTATCAGACTCAGCAAAGTATCTCCCAAAGTCTTCCAGTCCCTTGCATGCCATTCTGGACACAGAACAAGGAAGCACAAAAAATTTCCGAGGAATCAACCATCCAGCAGACAGATCGTCCAAGGAGGGAGCACCATAGGTCCTTCCTGGCTTTGGACAGAGTATCCAGGAAATCGTGGAGGTAGTAAGCAGGCTTCAGAAGAGGAAGGCAGAGTGGAGTGTGCCTTAGGTGGTATCACTAGCCAAGTGGAATCCGTGCTGATCTCATCCCATCTGGATCCACACAGGTTGGAAAGAGAAGACCCCCCAACTGAGGATCCCAACCACTTGTCCTGAGACCCAAGGACATCACTTCCAGGAGTCATGCAAGTCATGGCACTTCTTTCATCCTTGTAGGGCTAGGTGGTAGTTGGGAGCAACAGAACTCTAGTAAACCGAGAGAAGAGAATAGCCCATGCAGACAGAAAGTCTTTTACACAGGCAAATAGGCCAAAACCCACAATAGTTCAGGTAGAGATTCGGGAATGCGCATTCATGCATTTCCTGTCAGAAGAGTTGGGCCAGATTTTCAGGAATTCTCACCATTAACATGTTCCATGCAAATACAGGCGCAAACACACACACACACTCACACACACTCACACACACACACACACACACGCAAACACTTACACATACACATACAAATAACACAAATAGAAATAGCACACACACACAACAAAACACACACACACGCACACACAAACACACACACATACACACACAAATAACACAAATACAAATAACACACACACAACACAAGCACACACACACAGACACTCACACACTCACATGCAAACACAAACCACACATATAACACAAATACAAATAACACACACAACACAAGCACACACACACAGACACTCACAGACGCACATGCAAACACACATCACACATATGACACAAATACAAATAATACACACACATACACACACACACACACACACACACACACACATACACACACACAAGCATACACAAAAACCTGGCCAGCAAGTCTGACCTGTGAATGTGGAACAAAAGACCCAAAACCTGTGCTGAAAGAACTGTATAAGCTCTATGCTCCTTGAGGAAATGTGGCTGCATGCACCCAAGGCCAACTGCCTACGTCTAGGCAATTGCAGTCTTCAGGTGGCTTCAGAGGAACCTCACATTAGGGAATGCAGGGCCGTGCTAGGCTTGGGAAACTCAAGGTTAAAAGACGGATAGGGGAGACTGTGGGAATTACCTCACTGTGGGAGGAGGAAGGTATTCGGCTTGTCTGATTGAATCAGTGTCAATCCTGGAATGAATTGTTTACGATATTTTGGTTGCACTCCATTTCCAGGATGATGTTTATTTACAGTTTTGTGGCCTTACACACATTCTTCTTTAAGTTGACATTTTCCCTGCTTTTTGCTTTAAAAACACTGCCATGTCTGCATTGAACACTGATCAGCTTTCCTTGTTATTTCACTTTCAGACCTCTCATGCCGCCTCACTGCCTTCCAAAGTCTTACCACCCTTTGAATGGGAAAGCTCATGCCTAAACCAAACAGCCAATTCAACCACCTTTACAAACACACAAGCAAGGAAGCAAGCAAACAAACAAACAAACAATGCAAATCTTTATTGAACGCAATGGGAAGTAGAACAAAGCAAGAAAAAGTAAAACAAAAGTAAACTAAACAAATGTGCTAGGAGTACATATAGAATGGGTAGTTTGTTAGTCATCTCACAGCTAAGCATAAGGCATTGGTAAGAAGAGCAGCAGTTCTTAGTCCCAAGTTAGAAGTCTTCATAACTCCTTCCTGGTTTAGTGTCCTGAGATGTGTAGCCTATACCTGGTGACCCATGAGATTTCCTAGAGTCTGATGGAGCCAGTCCAATGGTGTGTTCTGTCAGTTGGGCTTTTCATTAGGCCTCCTTGTTGTTTTAGGAGTCCCTGGTGATCTTGCCCTCTGCCCCTTCAGTAGAGTCCCATTCTCAGAGCTCATTTCCTCGTCTCAGGACCCTCACTAAGGCACTCCACATGGAAAACCCACGTGCATTTCCTCCTTCTAATAAGCAAGATGCCTTCCATCGAAAGCAGCCACTGTAATAGGGGTTTTGATGCATATACTTTTTGGGCTGTCTACATTCTCATGTAGATTGCGGGTGTCTTCTGGATATGAGCTTCAAGTCTGGGACTCAGAGAATATCCAGCAGAGCCTCATATTCTTCTTGAGAGAGAGGCAGCTCAGGTGTTGCATCCATTTGCTGCCCTCCACCTTACAGATGTACAGGGCCTGGGGAGTGCGTCTCCACTCGAACTTCCATCAGCAGTTGATCCAGGAAGAGTTCAAGAGGTCCCGTGTTGCATCCCTGAGTGAGAGCCTGTTCTTGGCCTTGTCCTTCAGGCTGTGCCCATTGTGGTAGCTGAGACTCTCTGGAGAAATTGGTTGGGTCGCTATAACTCGAGGATTCCTTGGAAACACAGTCCGTGGCAGCCAGTTGCAAGATGGTTTCCTGGACACCCACGTGCTCCTTGCCACGAGAATTTCCATCCAGATCCACAGGGAATGGCCTGTCACCCTCCACTTGGTCTTCTTCCAGCAGTTTATCAAGGAGGAGTTCCAGAGATCCTGGCTCGTATGCTTGAGTGGCTGTCTGTGATTGGCCTCGTCCTTCGGGCAGTGCCACTTGGGGATGCTGAGACTTTTTGTGGATGTGGGGCTGGTCGCTGGAGCTCGAGTTCTCCATGCCCACACCTCCTGCAGTAGCCATCGTTAACAGGTTGTCCTGTACTGCCTCATCCCTGCCACTGAGTCCTCCAGTTGCCACAATCTCCACTTGTGAAGGAGGCACATCTTGATCCGGAGCGAGGGCTTGCCTCGATCTTCTGTTCTGAAACCATATGTGGATCGTGTCCTCAGACAAACCTGTCCTCTGGCCCTGCTGCTCCCTGGTAGCAAAGCCTGGCAACGGGTTCCTCTCAAAGGCTTGCACTAGAATCCTGAGCTGTTGCAAGTTGAGTCGAGTGCGAGGCCTTCTGCTGTCCGAGGGCATGCTGCTACCCTGTGACCTGGAGCCAAACACTTCCTCCAGCTGTTGGGAGGCTAGCGGAATGGAGCCTCTGCTGGACCGCTTTGGGCCGTGCCTCACCTCTCCAGTGCGACTTCTTTGGTTCTGAAACCACACTCGGATGCGGGACGCAGGGAGCTGTATTTGCCTGGCCAGTTCCTGCCTGTCCCAGAAGCTCGGGTATTGGTTCTTGCTGAAAGCTGTTAGCAGGGCCTTCTTTTGCCAGGCCTGCCAAACGGTCTTCCTGCGTCGGAATTCCCGCAGCACACAGCTGCTATCCACATTGCTTCCAGCTTCCATGCTCCTAAGGATTCGATGCCAGGAGTCCTCATGCTGGAGAATATAGTCAGGACCGCTCCAGAGCAAGCGCAAGCTTCAGCAAATGCCAGCCGTAGGGCTGGGACCCCTGCCCTTAAATACCTCTGCCTCTGCTCCCGGAGCTCTGCCCACTCGTAAGGAGCTGTCGGCTATAGTCGTCCTCCAGATCCTTGAATCAAGGTCATGCCACGAACCTCTACTCCTGCAACGCCTCCCACCTGAGAATAGGAGACCCGGAACAAGACCTCAAGAAACCTATCAGACTCAGCAAACTCTCTCCCAAAGTCTCGCAGTCCCTTGCATGCCAATCTGTACACAGAACAAGGAAGCACAAAAAATGTCCTAGGATTCAAGCATCCAGCAGACAGATGGTCCAAGGACGGAGCACCATAGGTCCTTCCTGGCTTTGGGCAGAGTATTCAGGAAATCGTGGAGGTGGTAAGCCGGCTTCAGAAGAGGAAGGCAGAGTGGACTGTGCCTTAGGTGGTATACCCAGCCAAGTGGAATCCGTACTGATCTCATCCCATCTGGATCCACACAGGTTGGAAAGAGAAGACACCCAGCTGAAGATCCCAACCACTAGTCCTGAGACCCAAGGACATCACTTCCAGGGGTCATGCAAGTCATGGCACTTCGTTCCAGCTTGTAGGGCTAGGTGGTAGTTGGGAGCAGTAGAACTCTATTGAACCGAGAGAAGAGAATATCACACGCAGAAAGAAAGTCTTTTACACAGGCACATAGGCGGAAAACCACAATAGTTCATGTAGAGTTTCAGGAATGCATATTCATGCATTTCCTGTCAATCTTCATCACCCAATTCTCGTCAATAGACAGATCATAGAAACAGAAACTAAACAGAGACACAGTACAACTAACCACAGTTATGAACCAAATGGCCTTAATAGATTCTTATAGAACATTTCATCTTAAAACAAAAGAATATACCTTCTTTTCAGTACCTCATGTTTCCTTCTCCAAAACTGGCCATATACTCAGTCATAAAACTGGCTTCAACAGATACAAGAAGATGGAAATAATCCCATGCATCCTATCAGATCACCATAGACTTCAATAACAGCAAAAATCACAGAGAGCACACATACACATGGAAGTTGAACAACTCTTTACTCAATGCTAACGTGGTCAAGGAAGAAATAAAGAAAGAAATTAAAGGCTTTTTAGAATGTAATGAAAATGAAGGCACAACATAACCAATCTTATGGGACACAATGAAAGCAGTGCTAAGTGGAAAACTCATAGTTCTGAGTGCTTCGAAAAAGAAACCAGAGAGAACATACACTACTATCTTAACAGCATACCTATAAGCTCTAGAACAAAAGATGCAAATACATCCAAGAGGAGTAGATCGCAGGATGTAATCAAACTCATGGTGAATTCAACCAAGTAGAAACAAAAAGATCTATACAAAGTTCTTTGTTGATTAACAAAACCAGGAACTGGTTCTTTGAGAAAATCAACAAGATAGGTAAACCCTTAGCCCGTCTAACCAGAGGGCATAGAGTATCTAAACTAGAGAAATTAGAAATGAAAAGGGAGACATACCAACAGATTCTGAGGAAATTAGTGCAAAAGCCTATATTCAGCAAAACTGGAAAATCTGGAAGAAATGGACAATTTTCTAGACAGATACCAGATTTCCAAGTTAAATCAGGATCAGATAAACCATCTAAACAGCCGCATAACTCCTAAAGAAATAGAAGCTGTTCTTAAAAGTCTCCCAAACAACAAAAGCACAGTAACAGATCAGTTTAGTGAAGAATTATATTAGACCTTCGTAGAAGACCTAGTACTAATAGTGTCCAAAGTTTTTCACAAAGTAGAAACAGAAGAAACACTACCAAATTCCTCCTATAAAGTCACAATTCAGCTTGTACCAGACCATACAAAAAAGAGAACTTCAGGCCATTGTGCCAAAAGCAAACTACAGATTCGTTGCAATCTCCATCAAAATTCCAATTCTTCATGGCGTGAGAGCAATTTGCAAATTCATATGGAATAACACAAAAGCCAGGAGAGTGAAAACTATCCTCAAAAATAAAAGAACTTCTGGTGGAATCACTATCCCTGACCTCAAGCATTATTGCAGAGCAATAGTGATAAAACCGGTATGGCAACGGTACAGAGACAGGCAGGAAGATCAATTGGATAAAATTGTAGACCCAGAAATGAATCCGCACACCTATGGTCACTTGATCTTCGAGCTAAAACCATCTAGTGGAAAAGAGATAGCATTTTCAAGTAATGGAGCTGGTTCAACTGGAGGTCTGCAGGTAGAAGAATGCAAATGGATCCATTCTTGATATTTTTTTTTGGAGCTGGGGACCGAACCCAGGGCCTTGTGCTTGCTAGGCAAGCGCTCTACCACTGAGCTAAATCCCCAACCCTTGGATCCATTCTTATTGCCTCATACAAGTGCAAGTGCAAGTGGATCAAGGACATTCACATAAAACCAGATACAGTGATACTAGTAAAAGAGAAAGTGGGGGAAAAGCCTAAAACACATGGGCACAGGGGAAGATTTCCTGAAGAGAACATGAATGGCTTAAGGTCAAGAATTGACAAATATGTCCCCCTAAAATTACAAAGTTTCTGGAAGGCAAAGGACACTGGCATTAGGACAAAATGGCAACCAGAAGATTGAGAAAATATCTTTACCCATGCTACATCCAATAGAGGGCTAATATCCAATATGTACATAGAACTCAAGAAGTTAGACTCCAGAAAATCACATAACCCTATTAAAAATGAGGTACCGAACTGAACAAAGAATTCTCAGCTGAGGAATATCAAATGACTGAGAAGCACCTAAGGAAATGCTCAACATCCTTAGTCAAAAGTGAAATGCAAATCAAAACAACCCAGAGATTACACCTCATGTAAGTCAGAATGACTAAGATAAAAACTCAGGTGACAACAGATGCTGGTGAGGATGTGAAGAAAGAGTAACACTCCTCCATTGTTGGTGGGATTACAAGCTGGTACAACCACTCTGGAAGTCAGTCTGGAGGTTCCTCAGAAAACTTGACATCGTAGTACCTGAGTAACCAGCTATTTCACTCCTGGGCATATAACCAAGATATGCTCCAACATATAACAAGGACACATGTTCCACTATGTTCATAGCAGCCTTATTTATAATAGCCAGAACCTGGAAAGGTCCCAGATGCCCTTCAACAAAGGAATTAATACAGAAATTGTGATATATCTACATAATGGAGTACTATTCAGCTATTAAAAACAATGACTTCATGAGATTTTTAGGTAAATGGATAGAACTAGAAAATATACTGAGTGAGGTAATCCAATCACAAAGCCACATGGAATGCACTCACTGATAAATAGATATTAGCTCAAAACCTCAAATTACCCAAGATACAATCCCCAGACCACATCAAGCTCAAGAAGAAGGATGACCAAAGTTTTGATTCTTCAGTCTTTCTTAAAAGGGGGAATAAAATATTTGTAGGAGGAGATATGGGACAAAGTTTGGACTAGAGACCACAGGAATGGCCCTTCAGAGCCTGCCCCACCTGGGATTCCAACACATATACATAGCCACCAAACTCAGAAAATATTGTTGATGCCAAGAAATGCATGCTGAAAGGAGCCTGATATAGTTGTCTCCTGAGAGGCTCTATGAGAGCATGACAAATACAGGGGCAAATGTTCACAGCCAATCATTAAACTGAGAATGGGGTCCCTATTGGAGGAGTTACAGAAAGGATTGAAGGAGCTGAAAGGGTTTGCAATGCCATAAGTACAACAATACCAACCAACCAGAGATCCCAGGGCCTAACCCCCCTCCAAAGTGTACACACGAATAGATCCATGGCTCCAGCATATGTAGTAGATGATGATCTTGCTGGGTACCAAGGGGAGGAGAAGCCCTTGGTCCTGCTAAGGCTGGACACCCCCCCACCCCCAGTGTAGGGGAATGTCAGGGCAGAGAGTTGGGAAGCGGTGGGTTGTTGGGTGGGGGAACACCCTCATAGAGGAAGGTGAGAAAGGGTTGAAATAGGGGGGTTATGGATCAGAATTCAGGAAAGGGGATAACATTTAAAATATAAATAAATAATATCCAATAAAAATTAGGGTTAAGTTAGTTATGTTCAGGGTTAGTTTTGTATTAATATTTTTAATAAATCCTTTCATGGATTTGTTTCCAGTTTTAATGATTCATGTTCCCAAATAAAAAACACATATTCAGGGTTTATATTTAATATGCCTTAGGTATCACAATAGCTGGGAAACTGCCAAGCTTCCATGTTGCTAGAATCTATCTCCTACTAATAATTTGAAGTTATTACTTACTAATGTCTACGTCCCATCTTGGCTGCTTCTGGCACAGTCGAGCAGCCATCTGTGCTGCACTCTCCTGGACGCTTTTCATCGGGGCTCTATGTCTCTGTTCTGCATGTTCCTTAGGCATGGTGCCTCTCCTTTCTGTCCTCTCCCTCATGTTCCCAAACAAAGGAACCCTAAATCTTGCCACTCTCTTTCCTCCCCAGCTATTGGCTGTTGGCATCTTTATTTATGAATCAGAATTTGCAGGTTCCCATATAGCAGACCCTCTTGTGAAAAATAATTTGTTAGATCCAATTGCATTAGAAAACAAGCAGCTTCTTTTTGTCCAATTAAAAAGGCTCTTTACTCTCATATATACATTGAACACATTTATAATAATTATACAAATTGTAAGGTATGATAGAACTTATAACATCTAATCCATGATATTTGACAATTTAAATAAAATGTTCATCATCTTTTCTAACCTAAAGAGTTCATAATTTTGTACCTCAGTTATGTTTAATTTTTAACTTACATTACCATCCTTTCAAACCTGGAACACCTTCCTTAATGTTAAACAGCTTAAGTTAAATTATAGAATTAGAATTAGTCTTAAACCCCATCAAAGATCTGAGAGAATTAAATATTGGTTGAAAATGTAGGAAGTACAAAAACAAAGCTTGCAAAACTTGTACAATTTGTAGAGATAGCTGACTTCCTTGAGAGTTCCCAATATTCCTGATACCGTTGAAGCATCAGTCTTCAACCTCTGGCCCATAATGATCTGATATACCTTAAGAGAAGCAGGAATTCTGAAGGACTAGATGACCCTCTATTGGCAGAGCTTAGCATGTGTCCTTTAGTTTTTTTCTAAAACAGTATTTTGTCCAAAGATGAAATTAGGGTATTTCTTACCCAGTGGCTTGCTTGCCACAATTTAAACAACTCCACCTGGAGGTAATGTTACTCAATATCTTCTTTGCAGTCGGATGGGGGTACTGGCAGGAGGAGACATATCTCCTACTCAACAGATATGTTAATAATAAAATGTTTTTAAAAGTCATATTTTGTGGCTCTCTGATGTTTTTGAAGACTGTTCATAGATATATAGTATAACTAAATTGTTAAATATTGATTATTCTTAGCTATTTACTATATGAATAATCTTGAAAACATTTTATTGTAATTAATTCAAATTCTAATATGACCATGAGTTTATTATCTGAACATTAGCTTAATTTAATTATTCCAAATAGTTTTTAATAGCAGCTATTAGAAGGACTGGGTATAAGCTTAGTATTCTTTTTTTTAAAATTTATTTAATACTTAATAATAATTCTTTGGTTTCCCGGCAAACATCCCCCTCCCCCCTCCCCTTCCTTATGGGTGTTCCCCTCCCAAACCTCCCCCCATTGCCGCCCTCCCCCCAACAGTCTAGTTCACTGGGGGTTCATTCTTAGCAGGACACAGGGCTTCCCCTTCCACTGGTGCTCTTACTAGGATATTCATTGCTACCTATGAGGTCAGAGTCCAGGGTCAGTCCAGCTATAGTCTTTAGGTAGTGGCTCAGTCCCTGGAAGCTCTGGTTGCTTGGCATTGTTGTACATATGGGGTCTCGAGCTCCTTCAAGCTCTTCCAGTTCTTTCTCTGATTCCTTCAACGGGGGTCCTATTCTCAGTTCAGTGGTTTGCTGCTGGCATTCGCCTCTGTATTTGCTGTATTCTGGCTGTGTCTCTCAGGAGCGATCTACATCCGGCTCCTGTCAGTCTGCACTACTTTGCTTCATCCATCTTGTCGAATTGGGTGGCTGTATATGTATGGGCCACATGTGGGGCAGGCTCCGAATGGGTGTTCCTTCAGTCTCTGTTTTAATCTTTGCCTCTCTATTCCCTGCCAAGGGTATTCTTGTTCCCCTTTTAGAGAAGGAGTGAAGCATTCACATTTTGATCATCTGTCTTGAGTTTCATTTGTTCTAGGCATCAAGGGTAATTCAAGCATTTGGGCTAATAGCCACTTATCAGTGAGTGCATACCATGTATGTCTTTCTGTGATAGGGTTAGCTCACCCAGGATGATATTTTCCAGTTCCAACCATTTTCCTACGAATTACATAAAGCCGTTGTTTTTGATAGCTGAGTAATATTCCATTGTTTAGATGTACCATATTTTCTGTATCCATTCCTCTGTTGAAGGGCATCTGGGTTCTTTACAGCTTCTGGCTATTATGAATAAGGCTGAGATGAATATAGTGGAGCACGTGTCTTTTTTATATGTTGGGGCATCTTTTGGGTATATGCTCAAGAGAGGTATAGCTGGATCCTCAGGCAGTTCAATGTCCAATTTTCTGAGGAACCTCCAGACTGATTTCCAGAATGGTTGTACAAGTCTGCAATCCCACCACCAATGGAGGAGTGTTCCTCTTTCTTCGCATCCTCGCCAGCATCTGCTGTCACCTGAGTTTTTGATCTTAGCCATTCTCACTGGTGTGAGGTGAAATCTCAGGGTTGTTTTGATTTGCATTTCCATTATGACTAAAGATGTTGAACATTCCTTTAGGTGTTTCTCAGCCATTCGGCATTCCTCAGCTGTGAATTCTTTGTTTAGCTCTGAACCCCATTTTTTAATAGGGTTATTTGTCTCCCTGCCGTCTAACTTCTTGAGTTCTTTGTATATTTTGGATATAAGGCCTCTATCTGTTGTAGGATTGGTAAAGATCTTGTCCCAATCTGTTGGTTTCCGATTTGTCCTAACCACAGTGTCCTTTGCCTTATAGAAGCTTTGCAGTTTTATGAGATCCCATTTGTCGATTCTTGATCTTAGAGCATAAGCCATTGGTGTTTTGTTCAGGAAAATTTTTCCAGTGCTCATGTGTTCCAGATGCTTCCCTAGTTTTTATCTATTAGTTTGAGTGTGTCTGGTTTGATGTGGAGGTCCTTGATCCACTTGGACTTAAGCTTTGTACAGGGTGAAAAGCATGGATCGATCTGCATTCTGCTATATGTTGACCTCCAGTTGAACCAGCACCATTTGCTGAAAATGCTATCTTTTTTCCATTGGATGGTTTTGGCTCCTTTGTCAAAAATCAAGTGACCATAGGTGTGTGGGTTCATTTCTGGGTCTTCAATTCTATTCCATTGGTCTATCTGTCTGTCTCTGTACCAATACCATGCAGTTTTTATCACTATTGCTCTGTAATACTGCTTGAGTTCAGGGATAGTGATTCCCCCTGAAGTCCTTTTATTGTTGTGGATAGTTTTAGCTATCCTGGGTTTTTTGTTATTCCAGATGAATTTGCAAATTGTTCTGTCTAACTCTTTGAAGAATTGGATTGGTATTTTGATGGGGATTGCATTGAATCTGTAGATCGCTTTTGGTAAAATGGCCATTTTTACTATATTAATCCTGCCAATCCATGAGCATGGGAGATCTTTCCATCTTCTGAGGTCTTCTTCAATTTCTTTCTTCAGTGTCTTGAAGTTCTTATTGTACAGATCTTTTACTTGCTTGGTTAAAGTCACACCGAGGTACTTTATATTATTTGGGTCTATTATGAAGGGTGTCGTTTCCCTAATTTCTTTCTCGGCTTGTTTCTCTTTTGTGTAGAGGAAGGCTACTGATTTATTTGAGTCAATTTTATACCCAGCCACTTTGCTGAAGTTGTTTATCAGGTTTAGTAGTTCTCTGGTAGAACTTTTGGGATCACTTAAATAAACTATCATATCATCTGCAAATAGTGATATTTTGACCTCTTCTTTTCTGATCTGTAATCCCTTGACCTCCTTTTGTTGTCTGATTGCTCTGGCTAGAACTTCAAGAACTATATTGAATAAGTAGGGAGAGAGTGGGCAGCCTTGTCTAGTCCCTGATTTTAGTGGGATTGCTTCAAGTTTCTCTACATTTAGTTTAATGTTAGCAACTGGTTTGCTGTATATGGCTTTTACTATGTTTAGGTATGGGCCTTGAATTCCTATTCTTTCCAGGACTTTAATCATGAAGGGGTGTTGAATTTTGTCAAATGCTTTCTCAGCATCTAATGAAATGATCATGTGGTTTTGTTCTTTCAGTTTGTTTATATAATGGATCACGTTGATGGTTTTCCGTATATTAAACCATCCCTGCATGCTTGGGATGAAGCCTACTTGATCATGGTGGGTGATTGTTTTGATGTGCTCTTGGAATCGGTTTCCCAGAATTTTATTGAGTATTTTTGCGTCGATATTCATAAGGGAAATTGGTCTGAAGTTCTCTTTCTTTGTTGGGTCTTTGTGTGGTTTAGGTATAAGAGTAATTGTGGCTTCATAGAAGGAATTCGGGAGTGATCCATCTGTTTCAATTTTGTGGAATAGTTTGGATAATATTGGTATGAGGTCTTCTATGAAGGTTTGATAGAATTCTGCACTAAACCCGTCTGGACCTGGGCTCTTTTTGGTTGGGAGACCTTTAATGACTGCTTCTATTTCCTTAGGAGTTATGGGGTTGTTTAACTGGTTTATCTGTTCCTGATTTAACTTCGGTACCTGGTATCTGTCTCGGATATCGTCCATTTCCTGTAGATTTTCAAGTTTTGTTGAATATAGGCTTTTATAGTAAGATCTGAAGATTTTTTGAATTTCCTCTGAATCTGTAGTTATGTCTCCCTTTTCATTTCTGATTTTGTTAATTTGGACACACTCTCTGGGTCCTCTCCTTAGTCTGGCTAAGGGTTTATCTATCTTGTTGATTTTCTCAAAGAACCAACTTTTGGTTCTGTTGATTCTTTCTATGGTCCTTTTTGTTTCTACTTGGTTGATTTCAGCTCTGAGTTTGATTATTTCCTGCCCTCTACTCCCTGGGTGTATTTGCTTCTTTTTGCTCTAGAGCTTTTAGGTGTGCTGCCAAGCTGCTGACATATGCTCTTTCCTGTTTCTTTGTGCAGGCACACAACACTAAGAGTTTTCGTCTTAGCACAGCTTTCATTGTGTCCCATAATTTTGGGTATGTTGTACATTCATTTTCATTAAATTCTAAAAAGTTTTTAATTTCTTACTTTATTTCTTCCTTGACTAGGTTATCATTGTGTAGAGCATTGTTCAATTTCCACGTATATGTGGGCATTCTTCCCTTATTGTTATTGAAGACCAGTTTTAGGCCGTGGTGGTCTGATAGCATGCATGGGATTATTTCTATCTTTCTGTACCTGTTGAGGCCCGTTTTTTGACCAACTATATGGTCAATTTTGGAGAAAGTACCATGAGGAGCTGAGAAGAAGGTATATCCTTTTGCTTTAGGATAGAATGTTCTGTAAATATCCGTTAAGTCCATTTGGCTCATGACTTCTCTTAGTCTGTCTACGTCTCTGTTTAATTTCTGTTTCCATGATCTGTCCATTGATGAGAGTGGGGTGTTGAAATCTCCCACTATCATTGTGTGAGGTGAAATGTGTGTTTTGAGCTTTAGTAAGGTTTCTTTTACGTATGTAGGTGCCCTTGTATTTGGGGCATAGATATTTAGGATTGAAAGTTCATCTTGGTGGATTTTTCCTTTGATGAATATGAAGTGTCCTTCCTTATCTTTTTTGATGACTTTTAATTGAAAATTGATTTTATTTGATATTAGAATGGCTACTCCAGCTTGCTTCTTCTGACCATTTGCTTGGAAAGTTGTTTTCCAGCCTTTCACTCTGAGGTAGTGTCTGTCTTTGTCTCTGAGGTGTGTTTCCTGTAGGCAGCAGAATGCAGGGTCCTCCTTGCATATCCAGTTTGTTAATCTATGTCTTTTTATTGGGGAGTTGAGGCCATTGATGTTGAGAGATATTAAGGAATAGTGATTATTGCTTCCTGTTATATTCATGTATAGATGTGAAGTTATGTTTGTGTGCTTTTCTTCTCTTTGTTTTGTTGCCAAGACGATTAGTTTCTTGCTTCTTCTAGGGTATAGCTTGCCTCCTTATGTTGGGCTTTACCCTTTATTATCCTTTGTAGTGCTGTATTTGTAGAAAGATATTGTGTGAATTTGGTTTTGTCATGGAATATCTTGGTTTCTCCATCTATGTTAGTTGAGAGTTTTGCAGGATACAGTAACCTGGGCTGGCATTTGTGTTCTCTTAGTGTCTGTATGACATCTGTCCAGGATCTTCTGGCCTTCATAGTTTCTGGTGAAAAGTCTGGTGTGATTCTAATAGGTCTGCCTTAATATTTTACTTGACCTTTTTCCCTTACTGCTCTTAATATTCTTTCTTTATTTTGTGCGTTTGGTGTTTTGACTATGATGTGACAGGAGGTGTTTCTTTTCTGGTCCAATCTATTTGGAGTTTTGTAGGCTTCTTGTATGCCTATGGGTATCTCTTTTTTTAGGTTAGGGGAGTTTTCTTCTATGATTTTGTTGAAGATATTTACTGGTCCTTTGAGCTGGGAGTCTTTACTCTCTTCTATACCTATTATCCTTAGGTTTGATCTTCTCATTGAGTCCTGGATTTCCTGTATGTTTTGGACCAGTTGCTTTTTCCGCTTTACAGTATCTTTGAGAGTTGAGTCAATTATTTCTATGGAATCTTCTGCTTCCGAGTTTCTCTCTTCCATCTATTGTATTCTGTTTGTGAAGCTTGTATCTACAGCTCCTTGTCTCTTCTTCTGGTTTTCTATATCCAGGATTGTTTCCATGTGTTCTTTCTTGATTGCTTCTATTTCCATTTTTAATTCCTTCAACTGTTTGATTGTGTTTTCCTGGAATGCTTTCAGGGATTTTTGCGATTCCTCTCTGTAGGCTTCCACTTGTTTATTAATGTTTTCCTGTGTTCTTCTAAGGGAGTTCGTCACATCTTTCTTGAAGTCCTCCAGCATCATGATCAAATATGATTTTGAAACTAGATCTTGCTTTTCTGGTGTGTTTGGATATTCCATGTTTATTTTGGTGGGCGAATTTGGCTCCGATGATGCCATGTAGTCTTGGTTTCTGTTGCTTGGGTTCCTGCACTTGCCTCTCGCCATCAGATTATCTCTAGTGTTACTTTGTTCTGCTATTTCTGACAGTGGCTAGACTGTCCTATAAGCCTGTGTGTGAGGAGTGCTGTAGACCTGTTTTCCTGTATTCTTTCAGCCAGTTATGGGGACAGAGTGTTCTGCTTTCGGGCGTGTAGTTTTTCCTCTCTACAGGTCTTCAGCTGTTCCTGTGGGCCTGTGTCTTTAGTTCACCAGGCAGGTCACATGCAGTAGAAAAGTTGGTCTTACGTGTGGTCCCGAGGCTCAAGTTTGCTCTCGGGGTGCTGCCCACGAGCTCTCTGCAGCGGCAGCAACCAGGAAGATCTGCGACCTCCTTTCCCTGAGCTTTCGTGCACTAGGGTTCCAGATGGTGTTTGGTGTTTTCCTCTGGCGTCCGAGATGTGTGTGCAGAGTGCAGTCTCTTCTGGTTTCCCAGGCGTGTCTGCCTCTCTGAAGGTTTAGCTCTCCCTCCCACGGGATTTGGGTGCAGAGAACTGTTTATCCAGTCTGTTTCCTTCAGGTTCCAGCGGTGTCTCAGGCGCAGGGATCCTGCCGTTCCTGGGCCCTCCTCTACGGGAACCCAGAGTTATACAGTTTCCTCTTGGGCCAAGGATGGGGGCAGGGGTGGGCAGTGTTGGTGGTCTTCTCTGCTCTGCAGCCTCGGGAGTGCCCTCCTGGACAGGCGGTGAGGTCTCTCTCCCACGGTGTTTGGGAGCAGAGAGCTGCTGCGGGCCGGGATCCGCAGGTGTGATCCACAGGTGTGGGACTTCCGGTAAACACAGGAAGTGCCCGGTCCTAGAGGAATTTTGCCTCTGTGTGTGCTGAGTTCACCAGGCAGGTTTCTTGCACCAGAAAAGTTGGTCTTACCTGTGTTTCCGAGGCTCAAGTTTGCTCATGGGGTACTGCCTAAGTCCTCTCTGCGGCAGGAGCAACCAGGAAGATCTGCGCTGCTCTTTCCGGGAGCCTCCGTGCACCAGGGTTCCAGATGGCATTTGGTGTTTTCCTCTGGCGTCTGGATGTGTGCAGAGTGCAGTCTCTTCTGGTTTCCCAGGCGTGTCTGCCTCTCTGTAGGTTTAGCTCTCCCTCCCACGAGATTTGGGTGCAGAGAACTGTTTATCCAGTCTGTTTCCTTCAGGTTCCGGCGGTGTCTCAGGCGCAGGGATCCTGCCGCTCCTGGGCCCTCCCCTACGGGAACTCAGAGGCCTTATACAGTTTCCTCTTGGGCCAGGGATGTGGGCAGGGGTGGGCAGTGTTGGTGGTCTCCTCCGCTCTGCAGCCTCAGGAGTGCCCACCTGACCAGGTGGTGACGTCTCTCTCCCACCGCTTTGTATTCTTAAATGAAGTGCATACATATTACACCTATCTAAAAGTAACAAAATTAGTATTAAATTTTGTATCATTATACAAATGTTTATGTCAATGAAAATCTTAAATCTGTAAGAATATCTAAATTTTGTACCAATGTAAGAAAATACTTTAATTCTGCATCAAAATATAAAGATTTCTATCAGTAGAATGTATAAATGTAAAAACATTTAAGAATAAATTTAGCAATCCATCTCTCTCTATATATATATATGTATATATATATATATATAATTTTGTATAATTCAAACCTCATTTTTCTCTTTTCAACCACTTTCCTTTACTAAAGAAAGAAAGCCTAAAATAGAGGAAAGGAAATATAGAAATACCCCAAGTTTAAGGTCTATAGTTTCCTCCCTGTCCGAAATTATGACTTTCTTCCTAATTATCTGTTGAATGACAACCTATCTGTAATTTATACAATATAATCAGATACCCCAAATCCAAGAGATATTCAAAATTTTTTCCTGTTGAATTGGAGCAAAGAATTCCTTTTGAGAGACTCAAAAGAAAGCAGGAAAGACTGGAACTGTCTGAAAGGCTAGGTAAACTGAGGTCATTGGGAATCAACAACCATTCCTGAAGCTGCTCTCAGAGCAAGTCTGTGAGAACAGCATCAGCTGAGGCAGGGAGCTGGCAGAACAGGTGTTACAGTATCCCCAAGGATGAATCTTGTCAGAGCCCCATGTTGGTGTTTCATTCTGTAATGTAGGAATCTTATGACCAAATTTTTAGTTCTATAAAGATATTTGTACGGACTGTGCAAGGTCGACAGATCCATTAATGATGAATTTGTTTTTCTTCGTTTATTTGAGCATGTAAAAGACAATTCTCTTTTTTATGCTTTAGTTTAATCAATAACCAAATTGTAATAAATTTCATTCATGCCATATGAAGGAAGGCATGATGAATTTTAAAGATTCTGTAACCAGTAAGATCTATTGGCTAAACTTAGCTAAGATTTTGGCTAGAGATATTCGTTTATTTCTAAGCCAGTTTTAGGATTATTCCCATGTGGAGTGATCAGCAATTCATTTTACTTCTTCTGTTTGGTCTTCTTGAATTTTTCTTTCCTGTATGTAGATAATATCTTTAGGATATTTTCTTCTATCATATGTGATCATATTACTTTGGAAGGGGTCCAAAGCCTTCTCTCCTCTCTTGTTAACATAAATTTAGAGCCTCTCTCATAAAGTATCATCTCCTTAATCTGGCATTCTGAAATCAATAGATTCAATTTAGCAGCTTCTTATTTATTAGGGCCTGTCCTACTCTGACATTGCCTCTAGAGGATTAGTAATGTCACTAATACCACCAAACTTATAACCACTTTCATTTTGATATTTATAACTGTCAAAACAATTAACACAATTTTTAATAATTATTATTATTTATTGGGATAGAGTTTCAGATACCTGCAGTACACTGATGGAGAAATGCAGCAACATCATACTCTGATAAGGACAACTCATTCATCAGTCTCTGCCTCCTGATAGCCATTCAGAATTAAATTAAGGAGTAGCAAGACACTAATCAGCAAGCTCAATTAATCCTTGCTCTCTGCCAAACCAATCATCAGAAATCCTTGACTCTGGGTTTGCTATTTAGAAGCCATGGAATTAGGACAGGTCTAGGAAGTAGAGGTCTGCCTTAACCAGGGACATAGGTGAGACCCTTGCCCTAATACCCAGGAACTGTTAGTGTACATGTTTAAGGACTTGGCCCATTATATAGAAGAGAAGGTTTACTTTAGACACATTATAAAGATGGTAGAAAGTTTAATTCACCTGCCAAAACCTGTGGCCTTTCCTATAACAGCAAGTTAATTTATTGTGGAAGTCAGTACCTAATAGGACTGGGACAAAGCCCATTTTCTCCTAATGTTAGCTTCCTGAGAAAGAACTCAGTGGGGACTTTTCAGGAAACCCTGCCTATAGGTTTTGCTGTCACCTGGCTGCCCTGCTACTGCCTCACAAACAGGCTTTAGCAACAAGCAGGAGAAACAGTCTCCCACCAACTTCTCTACTGGGGCACTATGCTTTCTGTACCCCAACTCCCTTAACATTTGCTTATATGAGACAGGATTCATAGATGGCAAAAATGAGCATCTCCGACAGGACATGTCCAACAGAACCTATAGAACCGAGGAGAGAAAGGATGGCCAGTGAGCATTCTGGGGGTGTCCACTGAGAGTACAAGGGACCCAGCCTGTTTCCGTAATGGTTATTATATCTGAGTTAAAGATCTGGGATGGAATGTCAACCCAGTCCCAACCACTCATGCTCTGGTCAAAATAGCAAGCTATTGAGCATCTCTGGGACTCGGTTTTCTTTTCTAGGAGATGAATACTAGTACCAATGTTGGATGGATACTTTTATAGATCCTGGCACAAATAGTTGGTGTTGCCTGAACTTATGCAGATGTCTCCATCAGGCAAGATGTGTGGGAAGGATAGTGCTGAGTCTGTGAAGCTGACTATAAGAAGTTAACTTCTCTTTTCTTAGGTACAGATTAAAGACAGAAAAATGCTCCCACAAGTGCTTGGAACTTAAAATGTCCACATTGTACTCTTCAGGCCTCTTGGGTTTCAACTCTATCTACACTGTGAGATTCACATTCTTGGAAAAAAAATCACACGTGTTTGGAGCACATGGAAAGGATAACATATACTTTTTCTCCTGGGATTCCCTAATATGGCTACAGCAATCAAGTCTCCTTTATACCAGTCCTGCTTTCAGGAAAGTGCATCAGAATTAAAGCCTGCCTTATTGGCCACAAACTGAGCAAGGAGACCAGCTATAGGCTCAGAAACAAGTGGCTAACTGTCTCTGGGATTGCTCCTTATGGTAGGTTATGTGAAATCTCATGGTCATGACTCTGGAACCTAATACAAGCTAAGTACTAGCCGATGACAAAATGAATGTCAAGACATAGATGTTAATGTATATGTTTATCCTCTTTGATTCAAACTGTTCCTTATCAACTGCTTTAGGACAAAGAATCACCTATATACTAAGTTTATCTTATGTTCTCTCTGAAGACATTAATTAGGGGGTCTTTTTCTTGCTCTCTTTCTCCTTTTCATCTTCTGAAATAAGATATCAATGCCCACTTTTGGGGGATTGAGGGAGGTCTGCCTGTGCAACCTAATGGTCCCTGACCTGTAAGTAGGTAGGTGTCAAGTTTAAACTAGATTAAAAGAACTTCTGTTCTACTTCTACTTACAGTATATTCTAGGCTAGTTAAGTCCTATTCACCTTCCAAAGGGGAGACACATTCCAGCATTCCATGCAAAGTGATATCCATTTCCCTCCAGATTGCTTTCACTTTTCTGTTAGGAGACAGTTAAGGTTCTGGAAAGAACTCCCCACAGTGAAGCCCCTTAACACTGAGTTTAAACTGGGCTGGCATTCAGTGGACTATGACATTTGTAATGGAAGGGACTAAGGAATTAAGACGGGCTTTATCAATATCAGAAAGAGGACATAGAGGAAAGACAGGATGGACATTTTCTGTCCTCATATGGGAGACATTACACTAGGAACAGAAACCTAAAGAGCAAGACAGATACATAGGGATTGCTGTGCTGTTTCTCTACAGCCTTGCCCATAGGGTCTGAGCATTCATGGGGAGCTTAGACATGGGATTGGATCACGGTCTCCTCTGACAATGAGATGAAAGCTCAGGCTTTGATCATATTTCTTTGTTAACTGTGGTTTCCTGTGGAAAAACATTTTGTAAATAGTTTGCCTTCTCCTGTGCTGGACAGAGAGCTCTATACTGAGTAAATGGTTAAACTGCTGTGTAGTAATATTTTAAATATATAAATCCTAATGACACGTTCCTGGTATTGTCCTCAAAGGACACACACACACACAGACACACAGACACACAGACACACAGACACACACACACACACACACACACACACACACACACAGTCTTTATATTTTGATATGCCTTAATCAGCACAATGGCTGAGGCACTTCCTCACTTACCTCCTATCAAAAACCCCGAGTTATTATGAACTAAATTCTATGTTTTATTATTCATCATTCTATTTGTTTACATCAAATGAGATCCCACTTTTCAATTACCCCTTCCACCAACCCTCGTTATCCCATGCTATCCCACTTCCTGGTTACCGCTCTTCCAGCCCCACCAACATCCACCCTCCCCCTTTTCTCAGCCTGTATGAGAATGCTACCCCAAATATCCACACTCTTCCACCCCACTGCTCCAGCATCACCCTATACTGGGACATCAAGTCTCCCCAAGACCAAAGACCTCTCCTCCCATTGCTGTTAGGCAAGGTCATCCTCTGCGATCTATGTATCTGGAGCCATGGATTCCTCCAGGTATACTCCTTGGTTGGTGGTCTAGACTTTGTGAGAACTGGGTGGAAATGCCAGACTGTGTTGTTCTTCCAATGGGGTTGTAATTCCCCTTTTCTCCCGCAGTCCTTCTGCCAGCTCCTCCACCAGGTTGCCTGAGCTTTGTCTAATGATTGGCTGCAAGCATCCATATGTACATTCGTCAGTTGCTGGCCAGACTTCCTGAGGAACCACCACATTAGGTTCCTGTCAGCAAGTACCTCTTGACCACTGCAACAGTTTGGTGTCTGCACAGATGATGGATCCCCAGGCGGGACAGTCCCCGTTTGTCCCTTTCTTCACTCTCTGTTCCATATTTTTCCCTGTTCTTCCTTTGAACAGGCACAGTTCTCGGTTAAAAATTTTGAGATGGATGAGTATCCCCATCCCTTGACCCAGGTCCATGCCTATATGCTGGAAGGGGTCACTATAGGATCTACCTCCCCTATCTCTGTGCATTCTGGCTAAAGAAATCCTTCTTGCGTCCTTGGAACATCAGTGTTTCCCTGGTGTGGGGGACACTCTGGGGGGGTATCCCCACTTCCTCATCCCCCAACTATATATTTTTGTTCAGTTTCCTGACCTTCTGTACCTCTCTCACTTCTCTTCCTGATCCTGATGCTACCACCCTTATTTCCTCCCCTTCTCTCCCTAGCTCCCCTTTCCAACCACATCCGACAATCATCCTGTTCTCCACTCAGTGCAGGACTGAAGCATCCACACAATGTTCTTCCTTTGTTATATGCTCCATATGGTCTGTGGATTTTATTATGGCCACTGAACACCAATGGCTTATGCTTTAAGAGCAACAATCAACGAATGGGACCTCATAAAATTTAAACACTTTCGTAAAGCAAAGGAAACTATCATTCGACAAAACAGAACCCACAGATTGAGAAAAGATATTTACCAACCCTACATCTAATAGAGGGCTAATATACAAAAATATACAAGGAACACAAGAAGTTAGACTACAGAGAAGCAAATAACCCTCTTAAAATGTGGATTGCAGATGTAAATAGAGAATTGTCAACTAAGGAATCTTGAATGGATAAGAAGCACGTAAGGAAATGTTCAACATCTGGGACATGCAAATCAAAATGATTCTGAGATTCCATTTCACACCAGTCAAAATGGCTAAGATAAAAAAATGCAGGTGACAGATGTTGGCAAGGATGTGGAAAAAGAGGAACACTCCTCCACTGCTAGTGAAACTGGAAGTTGGTAAAACCACTTTGGAAATCACTATTACAGTTCCTGAGAAAATTGGAAATAGTTCTACCTGAGAACCCAGCTATACCACTCCTGGGCATATGCCCAAACAATGCTCCAAAATATAACAAGGACACATGCTCCACCAGGTTTGTTGCAGCCTTATTTCTAATATCCAGAACTGGAAACAACTCAAATGTCCCTCAACAGAATGGATAGGGAAAATGTGGTACATATACACAAGAGAGTACTACTCAGATATTAAAAACAATGACTTTATGAAATTCCCAGGGAAATTATTGAACTAGAAAATATAATCCTGAGTGAGGTAACCCAGACACTGAAGAACAAACATGATATGTACTTACTAAGAAGCAGATATTAGCCCAAAAGCCCACAATGCCCATAAATTCTATGTTCTATCTTGGCCACACTTGACCCAGAGAGGTGCCCAACTGGGCTGCACTCTCCCAGCTGCCGCACATGTTGGCCACACCTCCCTGTCCTCCACTCCTCTCAGGCAAGGTATCTCCTCACCTCCACCTCTCCTGGCTCCCCTGGCATTGTGGATCTCCTACTTCTTTCTCTACATCCCAAGCCCAGGAATGCAAAAAGTTCTGCCACTGTCTTCCTTTTCCAGCCATTGGCTGCCTGCATCTTTATTTACCAATCATAACCATATAGGGGACAGGGTCCCTCTGTGTCTTACATTTGGACATGTGAACTCTCTCCAGCAAACAATTTTTGGGACCCAAATTAACATAATACAAGCAGCATTGGGTCAAACCCCCTAAATTGAAATCTGGATTTCCTACCGGATTATTCATTTGGCTCTGTCTACCATCACACTCCAGTACTGTGTTGCATGATGGATAGATCTTATCCCTTACAAGAAGAACATTAAAAAGGATCTATCTAAGGCAGTGGTTCTCAACATACCTAATAGTGCAAACTTTAATAATATTCCTCATGTTGGAGTGACCACAAAATATAAAATTGCATTTGTTACTTCACAACTCTCATTTTGCTAATACAATGTATGGTATTATAAACATTTGATATGCACATGGTCTTATGGACCCCTGTGAGAGGGTCATTTGATTCTCTGTGGAGTCACAATTCATAAATTGTGAAATGCTGCTCTAATGGCCTTTTTATTTTATTAATTATTTTATTCATTTACATCATCAATGCTGTTCCCACTTCTTGGTGCTCCCTACATAGTTCTTCCCTCCATTTCCCCTCTGCTTCACCTCTAAGGGGATGCTTCCCCATTATCTCCAACCCTGAGGCATCAAGTATTTACAGGATTAGGTGCATGCTCTCCTACTGAAGAAATCCCCTCCAGTTACTTCAACCCTCCACTAACTCTTCCGTAGGGGCCCCTGAACTCTGTCTTGATCTGCTTTGCTGTGAGTATTTACTGTTTTGATCAGCTGTTGGTAGGGCCTTTCAGAGATCAGCTGTGACAGATTCCTGTCTGCAAACACAATATAAGATTGGTAATAGTGTCAGTAATTAATGTCTGCCTATGGGATGAATCCCAACTTGGGTGAGTCTGTGGTTAGAAATTCCCTCAGTCTCTGTTCCAGTTTTGTCCCTGCATTTTTTTTTTCAGACAGGAGTAATTTTTGTTCAAAAGTTTTGTAGGTAGATTGGTGTCCCCATCCCTCCACTGGGGGTCCTTTCTGGCTACTGGTGGTGGTATCTTCAGGTTCCATACTTCAAATGTTGAACATTTTGGCTAAGGTCACTCACATTGAGTCCTACGAGCTTCCCCATCCAAAGTCTCTGGGACTGTTGAGAGATTCCCTGATCCTTACCCCTGAGAGCTGCACCTTTCCATTCATTCTTCTGGTCCTCTGGAACCCTCTCCTATCTCTCCTCATAACTGATCCTGTCCCTACCACTCTCCCTCCTCCCTCCTACTCAGGTTCCACACTTCTTCTTTCTCCCATGAGCATTTTTTTCTTCTTTTTAATTGGGATATAAACATCCTGACTGGATCCTTCCTTCTTTTTTGACTTCTTAGGGTCTGTGGGGTGTATCATGGGTCTGTACTTTTTAGCTAATATTCACTTTCAGTGAGTACATACAATGCTTGTCCTTTAGCTCTGGGTTACTTCACTCAAGATATTTTCTATGGCTCTCCATTTTCCTGCAAAATTCATTTTTTTATATCTGAATAGTATTCAATTGTGTAAATGAACCACAAGTTCTGTAGATATCATTTGGTATGTAACCTCAATTAGTTTCACTGTGTCTCTCTTTAGTCTTTGTTTCAGTGACATGCCTATTGGACAGTGTGTGGTGTTGAAGTCTGCCACTAATATTTGTGGCATTCAGTGTGTGCTTTGAGGTTTAGTAACATATTTTTACAAATATGGGTGCCCTTGCATTTGAGGCATAGATGACCATATTTCTCATGGTGAATTTTTTCTTTTGTGAATATAAAGTTCCTTTCCAATCTCCCTTGATAACTTTTGATTGAAAGTCTGATTTATTGAATGTTAAGATGCCAACTCCAGCTTCTTTCTTGGGAACATTTGCTTGGATGATTTTCTCTAGCAATTTACTCTGAGGTGCTGTTTGTCTTTGTTATTGAGGTGTGTTTCTTGTATGCAGCAGAATGCTAGACCCTGTTTGTGCATCCAGTCTGATAGCTTATGTCTTTTTATTAGGGAATTGAATCCGTTGATATTTAGAGACATTGAAGACAGATGATTGTTAGTTCTTTTTATGTTTATTGTAGGTGGTATTATGTGTATGGGATTCTCCCCTTTGTTGTGAGGCTGTTAATATTTTGGTTCTTTCTTCAATATGGGTACCCTGCTTGTGTTGGAGTTTGCATTATAGAATCCTATGTAGGATTGGATTCTAGATAATGTTTAAATTTGGTTTGTCCTGGAATATTTTGGTTTTTCCATCTTTGATGATTGAGAGTTTTACTGGGTATAAGAGCCTGGGATGACATTTGTGTTCTCTTTGAGTTTGCATGATCTCTGTCCAGTACTGCTTTTATATGTGACTTAGCCATTTTGCCTTGCATCTTTTAATAATCTTTCTTTGTTCTGTGCATTTAGTGTTTTTACCATCATGTGTCAAAAGTACTTCTTTGTTGTTCTATCTATTTTTTATACTAAGGATTCGTGTACATCTTTAGGTTGGGAATCTTCAGTCTTTTCTATTTCTAGTATTCTTATATTTGGTCTTTCCATTGTGTCATGAATTTCCTGGATGTTTTGAGTTAGGAATTTTTAATGTTTAGAAATTTTTTTTGACCCAGTGTCAATATTTTCTACACCTGAGATTCTCCTTTCTATGTCTTGTATTCTGTTCATTATACTTACATCTGTAATTCTGGATCTCTTTGCTAGGTTTTCCATTTTAATGATTGCCTCCATTTGTGTTTTCTTTTTTTGTTTCTACTTCCTCTTTTTGTCCTTTGACTGCTTTGTTTAATTATTTCACCGGTTGGATTGTGTTTTCTTGTATTTCTTTAAGGGATTTATTGGTTTCCTCTTTACGTGCTTCTACCTGTTTGCCTGTGTTTTCCTGTATTTTGTCATTTGAGTTATTTATATCCTTCTTAAAGGATTCTATTATCTTCATGAGTTAGGATTTTAGCTCAGCATCCTTGTTTTTAGGGTGCTGGTACATCCAGGGCTTGCAGTGATGGAAGTACTGCTTTCTGATGATGCCAAAATATGTTAACTTCTCTTGTTTATCTCTGGATATCTACTTACATCTGGTGCTAGCTGGTCTGGGTGTCTCTTTCTGAAGCCTGCCTCCCATGTCTCTAGGTTGCTCCTGGTCTCCTGGGAAGCCTGTGACTCTGGCTATAGTAGTCTGTCCCTAGAGAAGGCACGGGTTGGATAGGGCATGGATTTTGAGCTGGGGAGGGCATTGGGATGGGTCCCAAGTCCCCCAGGCTCCTCAGGGTTTCCAGGTACTGGTGTAGTTTGGGAGGGTGTCTTACGTGTTGTCCTACATGCAGCAGAACTGTGAAATTTTATACTGTGGGGCCTTCAGAGGAGCAGGCAAGGTGATGATCTGCCCTGCGGAAGTTGCAGACAGGAAGAAGGCTGTGTATGTGCTTTTAAAAACTATATCATCTTCATAGAACCTCTTTGGCAATTGGCATTTTTTTTGGTACTTGAAGTTGTCTAACCTTGCCTACTTTCACAGGATCTCTCAATGAAACAGACACATTAAATATTTTTCATAGATGGGTATGTAAACTTAAAAATCTGATTTTAAAATCTCAGTTCTACAGAAGTCCTCACTTCTATGAGAAACATAATACTTGAGCCAGAGTTAGACAGCAGAAGAAGTGAACCAGGAGTTGACGAGTCAGGGGAAAAGGATTCAATAAAACAGGATTTCAGAGCAGATAGAAAAGATATTGGGGAGGTGTAATGGGGAGGGGATGCACCAGACGGTAAGTATAATCAAGTCTAAGTGCTGTGTATTTCAAAATCTCTTAGAACAGCAGTTCTCGACCAGGGACTTGCAAATTCACTGAGGATCAAGTCATGATTTGGCAGGGGTACTATAAAAACATCTGCACATCTAATATTTAAAATACAATATATGACAGTACCAAAGTGACAGGTATAAAACAGCAAATATAATTTTATGTTTAGTGGTTACATCAACATACAAAACATTATTAAGGCTTGTAGCACTTGGAAGGCTAAGAGCTGCTGTCTTACATAATCCCTTTCACATATCCTTATTCTTTTAAGAGATGAAGTTTTAGAGAGAGAAGATTGAGGAGTCCTGTAAGAAATCCAGATAGTAGTATTTATCCGGAATAGAGCCTCTGTCTGGGATAGGAGGAAGTAAACCATGTAAAAAGTGTTTCTTTACAGGAAACCATAGTCAACAAGGAAATATAGCTTAGCCCTGGCTTTCACAGCATTGTTGTCAGGAGACGACTTGAGCCAAAATCATCTCAAAGCTTCCCATGAATGTGTTGACTCTGTGGGCAAGGATATAGAAAAATACCTTGATGATTCACATTTATATGTCTTTCTCTTCATGTTTCTGGTGCTAGTGAAATATCTCCAACATGAGGGCGGAGAACTCATTCTCCTTTCTACTGTTGTTTCTGCATCCCTTCCATGTGCTCAAACTGGGTGTAAGAATGCGAATCTCACAATGCAGAGTTGATACCTCAAAGGCCAGAAGAGAATAATGTGGACATTTTATGTTCCAGCCACTGGATGGAGCATTTTGCTACTTTTATCCTGAACCCGTTAAAGAAGAAGTCATCATTTTATGATCAGCTTCACTGACTAAGCACCCTCCTAACCACACAGTTTGCCCAATGGAGACAACTGAACAGGAGTAGTCAACACCAGCTATTGGTATCAGGACTAACAGGCAGCAGGTCTGCCTTGCTGCTGTGCTACTTGGATTCTTAGTGTCATGCTGCTCATAGAAGGAAGAATGCTGTCCATAATGGGGTCCACAGTCAGTGTTCTCCCAGGTGGGACAAGGTGGAGTATGATACTCTTGCTGTGGTTCACAAACTCCTGTGTACTCAGAGGATGGTGGTGTATATATGGTATTTGGATCAGGGTCCTTGGCCCATGCTTTCTCCCAGGGTATCCACATGTGAGGCAGAAAGGGGAAGACAAAACCCAAGAATGGCCATAAATGATGTGATTTTGAGTGAGTGTCAAGAGTATGGAGAGGCTGTAAGAGGGAAGGCTTTCTCTGGGAAATATAGACAAGACTCTTGAAGACAAAGTACACCCCCTTGCTCCTTCAAGGTGATCTTTGATGAAGAGACAATTCTTGTTTGCTGAAAATGCTTTATAAGATATAGCCTGTGAATGCAAAGGCCCTATTCAGTATGCTTAAATACTTTTTGCTGGAAAATGCCCAGGAAGAAGAACTCATTGGCTGAATGCTTGGGGGTATATCTACATACCTCATTAGCATAGAATTTTATGCTATTTGACTGATTGCTATGGTCCTCGGTAAGGTATTATGGTTATGTATTCCAGAGTAGGTAGAGTTAGGCTGGGAGTTGGTCCTCCTCCTACCATTCCGAATTCTGAGATTTACAGGGTTTGGGCCCAAACTTCTCAGTTCTTCTATCTGCTGTCAAGGTCCAATTGCTACATAGACGACCTATACAAATATCCTTCCAGGTGTTGGGGATTCAGCTCAGTGGTAGAGTGCTTGCCTAGCAAGCACAAGGCCCTGGGTTCGGTCCTCAGCTCAACAACAACAACAAAAAATACCCAAAACCAAAAAGAAAACCTAAAAAACAAAAACCAAACCACCATATATCCTTGCATAGTTGGTCAGCAATATTCACCTCCCAGAGGAGAAAACTAAGTTCCAGAGATGCTAAATTGCTTGCTGTTATAGCCAGAGCATGAGTGTTGGGGAAAATCTTTCTATTCCAACCCAAAACTTATACTCAGATAGGATGACTGTTGTGCTAACAGGCTAGGTCTCTTGTAGTCATTTGTTGTAGGCAATTCTAGAATGTTCACTTGCCATCACAGCTCTCCTCAGCTCTGCATGTTTTATTGGACATGTCCTGTGTCAGATGCTCATTTTTACCATATATTAATCCTGTCTCATATAGGCAAACGTGAGTTGGGGTACAGGAAGGCAAAGTGCCCTGACATGAAAAAGTTGGTGGGAAATTGTTTCTCCTTGTTGCTAGAACTTGTTTATGGGACAGTAGCAGGGCAGTCAGGAAACAGCAGTTTCCTGAAACTTCTGACAGAATTTCCCGGAAAGACCCCACTGAGTTCTTTTCAGTAAGGTTAAACAAGGAGAAAATGGACCTTGTCCCTTCCTCATTAGGTACTGAGTTTCACAATAAACCTGCTTTTATTGGAAAGGCCACAAGTTTTGGGCAGGTGAAGGAAACTTTCTGACAACATCATAATGAGTCTAAAATAAGCCTTTTCTTTTACATGTCTGGCCATATTCTTAAACAGGTACCCAAAAATTCCTGTCCTGAAGATGTGTATACTTGGCCTAAGTGATAATGTAGGGGGAGAGTATCCCCCACCACCTCATTTCGAATGAAAGACTTGCATGTCATTGCCTGAGCTCTAGAGGAGCTCATAAGCTGAAAACAGTATCAGGAGGATGTTCTTTAGAAGACAACGAAATGGTTTCTCTTCTAGAATTCATTACCAGACAACTATACCAAATTGTACTATCAACAATATTTGGGCACTCAATAGTAAGATGTCTTGGTAAAAGCCACCTAGTGTGTAGATACTGTTGACTCTTGCAGAAAATGAATACTGTTTGCATTTTTTCAGTACACAAACCTAACCTGTGCCTCTCTTCTCACAGATGTCCAAGGAAACCTGCCTGTACAGATAAAGAAAGTATCTCAGCAGTGTCAAGGGATGTAAATCTGGATCTCTTTCTGGCCTCTATACTTGACCTCTTTAGAAGGAAAATGGACATGGGCAGAAAGTCCGGGGCTACTGTTAAAATAAATAAAGTAAAGTTAAGGTCATCCTATTGGACAATCTCTTAGTGATATTGAATAGATAGTATTTACAAAAATCTTGGAGAACTTATTTAGAATTTCAGCATAATGTACTTAAAGTTTAATTCAGAAACTTCAATACATGACTGAGAGAAATCCAAATATGTATGAGGTCTTGGATGCCCACATTCCTTTTTTTGATATAAACAGTATTTACACTTTATCTATAGACTCAGTACAACCATTTTGATAGCCACACACCACTTTTAACAATCAACTGGGGATAAACCAAAAGGAGAAGAGAACAGTGGAGATTCCTAGAGGTCCTGCATTTCATTTTTTCAGTACATCCCACAAAGCCTCAGATATACAGAAAGTGCTATGGGAAAGTACAGAAAATGGACATATGAAATAGAACACAAAGCCCAGCAAGATATGTACCACAATCAGGTTAGATGATTTGGTCAAAGGCACCCAGGGAAAACAAAGAGAAAATCGTCTATCCACAAAGAAGACAGAAGCAGTATAGACAGGAAACAATAGGGAACCAACTGAAAAAGAGAACACAGTCAACATTGTTACAAGTGACTCCAAACCAAAATTCTATGATTTTCATGTAATAGTTACATAAGAGGTCTACAAGAGTTTATGTCTCATAAGGAGGAAGATCAGAAAGAAAATGGAGAAGATGAACTTTGAAAACAGAAGCCCTGATGCCACTAGCAATAAAATGCTGAAGCTAGACAGTTGCTGGAGCAGAAATCTCCCTAGTGACATCTAGAGGGAGTCTGGCACACAATATAACCCAGGAGACAACAAATCTGTGTTCTACCAGAGATTATGGTCCACTGTTTAGCAGCAGTAGAGGAATATCCTCTGACACTCATGCTTGTTCACCCATGCAACTGCAGATTACTCCATGAAAAGGCTATGGAAAAAGAAGGAACACTATTCAAGACTGGGTGATCAATGTCCATTTTGTTCTTGACTACAAAATTTCTCAGATCAATAGAGGGAAGAGGTTGAAAATGGAAAAGATATAGGACTTGATGGAGCTGAAGAGTCTCCATGCTGCTGCTCTTGGAGACTAGAAAGTTTAGAGCTGCAAGTGCCCATGAGTGCTTCACATAAGCTGCTAGATCTAAGTCCATGAAGAACCTACCACCTCATGCTGCTCCATGATCCATGCAAGGGAACAGTATGTACTCTCCATATGCCTCCAGGCTACTGAATGTGAGGAACTGAGAAAGATTTGCCTCCTGCACACCCCATATACTCCTAGTTAATTAGCCTTGCCCTCACACTTTTATTCATTTCCTATACATACGTATACCAATGCGCCATATACAATGTTACCTCTCAGTTCTGTATGCTTCTCTCCCATTACCCTAGTCAACCCACACCAGTACGATTCAAGACCTGACAGATGTTTCCTCCTCAGATGCTGTGCTCAAACACCATTGCTAGTAATTGGAAAACCAGACACTCCACCCATGACATCACTACCCCAAAATCATGACCAAGAAACAGAAACAATGTAATTCCCCTCTCCCATAAAGCTCCATTTACCACCATCCATCTCAGGCCCTGTTGGTAACAAACATGCAGCCCTACACACCTCATTTTCCTATTAATCAAATTATTTATTCTCTTTGCTTCATGAATGCAGCACTGCCTCTCCTCCCAGTACCTTCCTTACAGAGCCCTTTTTCCTCAGACTGCCCCATCTATGAAAAAGGGAGGCCCTCTTGGTTATCAACCCATTGTGGCACATCAAGTCACTGCAGGACTAGGCTCATTCTCTCCCACTGAGGCCAGACAAGGGGCTGCCTCAGTCCTACATATATTTTGTATCAAATCTTGATAGACCACCATCCACACACCTCATATGCAGAGAAACTTCACAGTTCCTACTAACAAAATGGACCCTCATTTCCACTCAACCGTCATTGGACAGGCCATGTAGAATGCACCTCTACTTCTATTTCTGCTTTTTACTTCAAGTTGTGTGGGACCAGAGTAAAATGTGCTGAAGAGTCGGAAGCCTAGCAGTGTATGTGGTGCAGAGAATACACAGTGCAGTGTATCTTGTGTGCAGTGTCAAGTATAAGCTGAAAACTCACACTGTAAGCATAGTTTGAGCTCTAGACATGACTAGCCACAATATTGGATAGCCTAGAAGATTACATGGGAAGCAGGGGTAGTAACTGGGTGTATCCAATAAGGATTGAGAAATAGCAGTGTGTACTGAGTGACAGTGGTATCTAGTATTGATTGATGCATAGCCTTTTATGTTGAATGAAATGAATGTCTAAATAACCCTTCATTTACACCAAACATGCCACACACTTTCCCATATTCATATGGGGAAAATGTCACGTTCTTGTATTTATCTCTTCTATTACAACTATATATGACCTACTAGCTAGGTGTTGTGGCCTGCTAGGTAAGCTTTCCCCCACAGCAAAAGCCCAAGTTCACACACAACATGAACACACACACACACACACACACACACACACACACACTCATATAAAATAAATCATGAATTCAAGTCTGCAGGAACCCTCACTGGGCTTTGAGGTTCCACCTGATTTCCTCTAGTTCTGTGCCTGGAACTTTGTCTTCAGCGGAGGAGGGACAGACATAGCAGGCCACACCTAGCCATTTAAGTGTATAGGAATTTGACTCTAAGGGAAGGCCTATATTGCTATACATGGTACATAGTCTTGTTTGAATGTGGATGCTTTTACCTATGTGTATGTACTTATAGCTCCAAACCTAAAGCCAAATGCCTTATATACATATATGACTAAAAGTAATGTCTGCTAGATAAATTCTCCCTTACTCTGAAAGCCATACCTAAACAACTCCCAGAACCTGCTAGCTATATTCCTCTATATTCAAAGGCCTCCATACATAACTAAGTTTTATATCATCCTTAGTAACATCTTTCTTTCAGTAATATGCCAAACATACTCACGTGGCTGTGTATCACCTTATGCTATGTTCCCCTTCCCCAACAGTCAATGTTACACATAAACACTGAGATGGTGTTATGATGTGATGTCTGTCCTCCCACCTACAGAGTTCTCCATCTGTCCCTGTCACCCTCCTTCTCTTTCATTCAGTTATTTATAGATCGTATGTCAAGAAGATAGATTTGAGACTCCTGTTGAAGCTAGGGGAGGAAATAGAATTTATTTTCAGTTTGTTCAGAACCCACAAGTGGATACAACCAGAAAAGTGAAACCATCTAACTTGATAGGTAATCATGGAACATGTGAGTAGTAATGTTTTTCAGGCTCTTCTAGACACCTCTGCCACTTCCATGTAGAATCTAGGAGTTATCAGTCCTATATTGTCATTTTGGTCGAGATTCCAACGTTACATTCAATGATAGACCTCAAATCTTACCAGCAGCCCACCATTCTGCTGTGCAATACATTAGTACACAAGGCTGGGTATAAATCATGGCTGCAAATTTGAAGGACTTTGGGGCAACAATACAGGTGAAAGAGTGAGGCTTCATACCATGCACAATATACAGCTCAAGACTAGAGGGTCTAGAAATATATAACATACAGCAGTGGATAGGGTCTCAGGTAGGTGTACAACAGGACTTGAAATCAAGCAGTATGTTCCAGGCATAAAGAAGGGGATGGAATGTTTAGGGTGCTAGATAAATAGTAGTGCACAAGGGTATTTTGCAACAAGATTGGAGGGGGTCTAATAAAACCTATAGTGGGGGAAGATCCTGATACTGAGATAATTCTACGCAGGATTATCAAAGAGATATTCTGTAGTGTCTTATGAACACAGCAGTGTGTGTTGTGTGACAACTATAGGAGGATGTCTGGTTCCAGGACCACATGACACATAACAATAGCAGTTTATGTGGAACAGTGGTGATGATGTCGATGTTATACAGAGCAATGTGTGTGTGTGTGTGTGTGTGTGTGTGTGTGTGTGTGTGTATAACATGCTGACTTGCCTTCACCTGCAGTGAACGTGAAGTCTGGTGTATTGTAGATAGCAGGGCATTTTAGATTACATCAGTGAATTAATTTAGTGTTGTTTATATCCTGATATCAAGAAGTATATCCAAGCTTGGAAAGCAGTTGAATAGACTGTAGTCTGTGTGAATTTAGCTGTGTTTCTATGGAATATGAGCTGTCAAAGCCTGATAACTAGAAATTCATATGTATTTGAAAATACCCACATAAATTGCTAGGTTTCTCACAGCCATATGCATCCAGCACCTGCAATACTACATTCACTAAGTCATAGGCCCTCCGTCACAACAAACCACTGCTAAACCATAGTGTTCAGTATAAGCTCCATTTGTCATCTCTGGCACCAATGTGGATATATTACATTGTTCCCTGCTGAACAAATGCATCTCACATCTGTAGAACTTCACATGTAATGGAATGTGGGGGACACACTTAGACTGGACTTTCTAGGTCCAGTATTCCCTGCTAGATAAAAGAACATACTGGAAACCACTGGTTGGCACATGTAGGCCCAGACGTAAATAGGTGTCAGTTTTTTCTAGTTGTTCTGTGCCTTAGAGGTAAAGCTGCAGATACACTGCAATGGGTCAGGTCATGCTAATGTACCTCCTAAAACCAAATACTCATACAGGTCTAGGTAGCCAATTTCTCTCTGTCTGCCCCAACTCTAGTTAAAGCCACAAACAAATTACTATCAGGTTATCCTATATGTGCTCCTGTATTCAAAGACTTAGATAAACTTCTAGGTATAAAGTACCTTCCACACAGTAAAACACACACACACACACACACACACACACACACACAAAGACCACATAGGCATCCCTTGCCTTAGTTCTTCGTACCTACTAGGTAGCCTCTTCTGTCTTACAACAAAAGCCCAAAATGCACATACAATTCTGTGTATAAGATACTGCTACAAGATTTTCCCATCTATCTGAAACCCACATATAAATTATCAATCAGGTGTCAGAACCTTCTAACCCCTTCTTGAATATCATAGCTCTCCAAATTCATACAAGACAAAGGTCAGGTTTTCTTATTTCTTTCCTCCCTTTTAAACAAAGCTTCACAGTACGGGCATGGTTCTGTGTTTGTTCCTACACAGTAGCCCATCCTCTACATCAAAAAAAAAATCTATGATCACATAATAAGCCAGTGTCTAGTCCTACTATGTGTCTCCTCAACTACAGTGTACCTCTCACTCACAGATGTGTCTGTTCCAGCTAGGAACATACTTCCCTATTATGGAAGCACATATACAGAAATTCTTATGCAGAAGGAGAGATGCTCTTATTGCAAGCTATCAGGTTGTGCTAGACACAAATTTCCTTGTAAAGACACACATACATACCTAAAGACATGATTACCTTTCTGGTCCTGTTTTGTACAAAGGTTTTCATACACACACATACCAACAAACAAACAAGTATACACACATACATATTTACAGGGAGGTATCAGTTACTGCTAGATAGATTCCCATTCAATTAATGTTCCACATTGGCATATAGATGGGGGTCTAGGTGTCTATTCCTCTGTATCTAAAAGTCTCATACAATAAATGTCTCTGTCTGCTTCTCTGTAGTGTTTCCTCCATAACACCCAAAGACACATATAACATATACAGAGTTCAGGTTCAGCTCCTGCTAGTACCCCATTTTCTTACAGGAAATGCCTATATACCATTGCAAGCCTAGTTATCCATTCTTGCTTGGTAGTCTCTACTCTACAGCAAAAAAGGATAAAAATACAAAAAGCAGCGTCCAGTTGTCAAGTCCTGTTAGTTAACCCCTCTACTATCTGTTCATCCATATTTTATATAAACATCTAATGATCGATCTCTCTCTCTCTCTCTCTCTCTCTCTCTCTCTCTCTCTCTCTCTCTGTGTGTGTGTGTGTATGCAGAAAATATAAAATATTTATGGTGTTTTTCTGTGTAGGTCTCTGCCACCTGAGTTAGTATAACGTTTTCTTCATGTATCCATTTACTGACAACACTGGCTCACAAACTAAGAGGTTTAAATGGCTGAGTGTCTGAAAATAGGCTAAGGATTTGCAGTTAGGGGAGCGTTATAGGACCCATTGTCTTGATTAATGATATGGGAGATACCAGCCCACCTTGAGCGGCTCCAACTCTTAAAGTTGGTCCAGAGTTGTATATTTATATGTAAAGCAACCCAGCCATGAATAGAAAGTGAGTAGCCAGCATTTCCTCTATGTTCTCTGCCTTTCCTCCTGCTTAAATCCCTGGCCCAAAATCCATTAATGAAGGCATTGATCACCACAGGTAAGACAAATAAAAATAAAATCTTTAGGCCCCCCATTGATTTTTGTCATGATGTACAGATAAGGACAAACAATACCAGTCTCAATTTGGGAATCCTGTGCTCCAACATATGAGTGCTGGTTTACAGCTATATACTATAGCACTACATATATAAATAGAAATCTGAAGATGAAATAGATGTCCTGGTGAAAAATTAAGGTAAGTCAATTTCTTGGGAGAAAAGATTTACAGGGTGAGTATGCTTCTTTATTTCCGTGCATTTTTATTTATATCCTGATGGTTGTTTTCCCTCCCTCTTTTCCTCTCAATCTTAATTCCAAAATCCCTTCTTCTCATGCCTACACACATTCTGTTTCTCTCCAGAAAAGGCCCGCTTTCCTATATCAACCTGCCATGACAGGTTTCTGGCACTCCAGACAGAGTCACAGGTGAGCTCCCCCTCATAGCATGGATTTAAAGGTGAACCAGTCAAGGGTTGTTCATTCCCACAATATCTTTACCAACTTTAACCAGCACATTCTTGTAAGCAAGACAAATTGAAGATTGAAGGTTTTATGGCTGGCTTGGTGTTCAATACATCCACTGCAAATTTTGGCTGGTTACTGGAGATAACCAGTTCAGGGTTTACATACTCATTTTTAAGACTCTTAGACAGAGTTACCCTCATGGATACCTGAGAGTTTCCATTGCCCTAGGATTCAAAATTGTCTCAGAGGTGAGCAAAGCTCCCATTCCAATGGTCTCTTTCAGTACTCTCTCCCTCAGTCCTCCCCACACCTGATCCTTCCTATTCCCATCCCCAAACCTATACATACGCAGCTCACTTTCCTCATGGACCTGGTCTGTCTATTTTTGTTTCTCTTCTTAGTGAGAATCATGTGTCTGCAGAGGAGTCATCCTTGTTACTTAGGTCCTTTGGGTCTTTGGATAATAATATGGTTATTACTTTAAGGATAATATCCACTAACAAGTGACTAATACCTTCTTTATTAGTGTTCATTCTTTTGCTGGCAAGTTTCATGTTGGTGTTGTTTTTAACAGTTGACTTATGCATCATTCGGTAAATTTAAAATATTTCATTCATCCATCTTTCCATTGAGGGGAAATATAAGTGGTTTCCAGTTTCTGGGCATTATGAATAAAGCTGCTTTGAACAAGGTGAACAAGTGTCCTGATGGTATTGTAGAGTGTTATATGTGTATATACATAGTAATGGTATACCTGGTCTTGAGGTAAATAAATTCCCAATTTTTTGAGAACATGCCATATTGATTTCCAAAGCGACAAGCACTAACATATATAGGATCCAATTTTTCTTAATATCCATTAGATGGTTTACCAGAGATTATTATCTTATGCTTATTTTGACTCTGTCCTCTTCCTCCAACCATTTTGAATCTTTATGCCCATAAATTTATTGTTTGTTACAAGTGTTCATATTGAAAATTTGTGAAACCAGTTTCTCCTTATTTCTATTGGTATGTGCTATCTCTGACCTTCAAGTTATAACTAATGCCAGATGAACTTTGATTGTTTCAATTCCTCATAGCAGTTGTGACTGCTATTATCAGTAAGTCTATTAGCCATAAGTTGCTGACTGCTGGACCATTTGCTTTTAACCTCAATTCTTTGATTTATCAGCTTTCTGCACAAGGTAGTGTTTCTACACTTAGGTTATTTATAAGAATACTTTCCCATATTTTTTTGCTTCAAAATTAAGTGAAAATTCATTTTTAGATTGAGAGGATGCTTGTTACAATAAAACCTTTGATTTAAATATGGAAATGCTCTCAGGTATATTTATTTCCTTCTATTTTAGAAATTGGTAATTATTTGTATTAATGTATTTGTGATATATCACATATTTAATTGGAGTATGAATTCTGAATTCTTTTTTTTTAGGTTTATTTATTTATTATATATAAGTACACTGTAGCTGTCTTCAGACACACCAGAAGAGGGCATCGGATCTCTTTACAGATGGTTGTGAGCCACCATGTGGTTGCTGGGAATTGAACTCATGACCTCTGGAAGAGCAGTCGGGTGCTCTTAACCGCTGAGCCATCTCTCCAGCCCTGGAGTATGAATTCTTGATAAGGCATTTTACTCAAAGCAAAATTATACTATGCCCTTAGTATTGTTTTGAAATGTTTCATGTACTTGAGAATTTGGTAGCTTGCTTTGGATACTTTTGAATTTTTTTTACTAAAAGATGCAGAGATAATATTTTCTCTGATATAGTTGCATCACAATGAATGCAAAATGGAAGATGCAGCAGTACAAGAGTCTCTGTCAGAAAATACACAAATAAAGCCGACACAAATGTTGTAGAATAGAAGTGTAGTGGTACAGATGCACTTGGGTAGATCTTACAAGGCAATGGACTGTCAACATTTTCTGAGTCTACTTGGAGAATAAATATGAACTAAATATCATGAAGATGCATCTATGTATGAACACATTCAGGCTTATGTTTCCCCTGTGAAAATGAAGGAATATCTTCCCCCACTGTACCTTTCTTCCCTTAGGAAAGATATAAGATTATGACAGATTTGACTGTGAATATCTGCAGTTGAATACTGACATAAAAACTTTAATACATACATTTTAAAATCCATCTTGAAAAAGTTATTTAAATCACTCTTTTAGCAAAGTCTTCCAATCCATTTGCGGTGTTTCTAAAGTCTGATGCTTCATCAACAAGCGCCTATTAGTATGCAAGAATAAGCAGCACTCAAAACAATACACTACCTTTCAAACATTTAATTAGAAGTCTACTTTAGACAAGATAGTTCCTGCCCAGAAGGCTAAAGCTCATACAAGCTTTATAAATAATAGCCAGAAATTGGAAAAAGCCTACATTTCCCCTCAATGGAAAGATGGATAAAGAAAATGTGCCAAATTTCTAGAAAGAAGCATAAGTCAACTGTGAAAAACAAAAACAACAAATTTGCCAGCAAAAGAATGGACACAGATAAAGAACATATTAGTCATTTATAAATGGATATTACCCTTAAAGAAAAGCACAACCGTGATTTGTGTGTAGCAGAGAGGGGGCAGACTTTGCCATTTAAGTGTAAATGAATTTGCCATTAAGGGAAGGACTATATTGCTATATGTGATAGGTAGTGCTGTTTGCAGGTGTGTGTTTTACCTATATGGAGGAGATACCAAACCAGTACTCACAACTCCAAACCTAAAGACATATCCCTCAAATACATATATGACTAAGTGTAAGATGTACTAGATAAATCATCCATTACTCTCATCTAGAGTGAGATGCAACTTGAGTATTGTGTCCATTTGCTACCTTGTATCTTGCAGATCCAAAGGACTGGGGCATAATTCTCAACTTGGACTTCAGTCAGCAGCTGAACAGGGAGGGGTGAGGAGGGCCACTGTTGCTTGCTTGAGTGAGAGGCTGTGTTTACCCTGGTCTTTTTGACTGTGCTGAGACTATCTGCAGAAAGTGGATGGGTCGCGAGAACTCGAGTTTTCCATGGAAACACAATCCTGGATTTCCTGACACCATAGTGCTACTTGCCACCAGAACTTCCATCCAGATCCAGAGAGAGTGGCTCATGATCCTCCACTTGACCTACTTCCAGCAGTTCATAAAGGAGGAGCTCTGGAGGGACTTAGCTGGTTGCTTGAGTATATGTCTCTGCTTGGCATGGTTCTTCTGGCTGTGCCATTGGGGATGGTGGGATTCTCTGCAGGAGGTGGGCAGTTCACTAGAGCTCAAGTACTCCATGACCATACAGCCTGCAGCAGCAAGTGGAAACAAGATATCCTGGGCTGCCTCATGATCCCTGCTACTGACACCTCCAATGCCATATCCTGCACTGCTGAAGCAGGCACATCTTGATCTGGAGCTCGGGCTGGCCGAGCTCTTCTGTTCTGAAACCATATGTGGATCGTGTACTCAGCCAAACCTGTCCTCTCACACAGCTGGTCCCTGGTAGCAAAGCCTGCTATCCCCATTGCTTCCAGCTTCCATGCTCCTAAGGATTCGATGCCAGGAGTCCTCAAGCTGGAGAATATAGTCAGGACCGCTCCAGAGCAAGTGCAAGCTTCAGCAAATGCCAGCCGTAGGGCTAGGACCCCTGCCCTTAAATAACGTTGGCTCTGCTCCCTTAGCTCCGACCACTTGAAAGGAGCCGTGGGCTACAGTCGTACTCCAGACCCTTGAATCAAGGTCATGCCACGACGCTTTACACCTGCCACGCCTCCCACCTGAGAACAGGAAACCCGGAACAAGACCTCAAGAAACCTATCAGACTCAGCAAAGTTTCTCCCAAAGTCTCACAGTCTCTTGCATGCCATTCTGGACACAGAACAAGGAAGCACAAAAAATGTCCTAGGAATCAACCATCCAGACGACAGATCGTCCAAGGAGGGAGCACCATAGTTCCTTCCTGGCTTTAGGCAGAGTATCCAGGAAATCGTGGAGGTGGTAAGCAGGCGTCAGAAGAGGAAGGCGAGTGGAGAGTGCCTTAGGTGGTATCACTAGCCAAGTGGAATCCGTGCTGATCTCATCCCATCTGGATCCACACAGGTTGGAAAGAGAAGACCCCCAAACTGAGGATCCCAACCACTTATCTTGAGACCCAAGGACATCACTTCCAGGGGTCATGCAAGTCATGGCACTTCTTTCCTTCTTGTAGGGCTAGGTGGTAGTTGGGAGCAACAGAACTATATTGAACCGAGAGAAGAGAATAGCACATGCAGAAAGAAAGTCTTTTACACAGGCAAATAGGCCAAAAACCACAATAGTCCATGTAGAGATTCGGGAATGCGCATTCATGCATTTCCTGTCAGAACAGTTGGGCCAGGTTTTCAGGAATTCTCACAATTAAAATGTTCCATGCAAACACAGGCGCAAACACACACACACACACACACACACACACACACACACACACACGCAAACACACACAAATACACATACAAATAAAAACAAATAGAAATATCACACACACAACAAAGCACACACACGCACACACAAACACACGCACATACACACATACAAATAACACAAATACAAATAACACACACACAACACAAGTACACAAACACAGACACTCAACCACGCACTTGCAAACACACACACACATATAACACAAATACAAATAACACACACATAAACACACACACACACACACACACACACATACACACACACAAGCATACACAAAAAACCGGCTAGCAAGTCTGACATGTGAATGTGGAACAAAAGACCCAAAACTTGTGCTGAAAGAACTGTATAAGCCCTATGCTCCTTGAAGAAATGTGGCTGCATGCACCCAAGGCCAACTGCCTACCTCTAGGCAATTGCAGTCTTCAGGTGGGTTCAGAGGGACCTCACATTCGGGCATGCAGGGAGGTGCTAGGCTTGGGAAACTCAAGGTTAAAAGACGGATACCGGAGAGTGTGGGAAACACCTCTTGTGGGAGAAGGACAGTATTCGGCTTGTCTGATTGAATCAGTGTCAATCCTGGAATGAATTGTTCCCGATACTTTGGTTGCACTCCATTTCCAGGATGATGTTTATTTACAGTTTGTGGCCTTTCACACATTCTTCTTTAAGTTGATATTTCCCCCGCTTACTTGCTTTAGCAAACTATGCCATGTCTGCATTGAACACTGAACAGCTTTCCTTGTTGTTTCTCTTTCAGACCTCTCATCCCGCCTCACTGCCTTCCAAAGTCTTACCACACTTTCAATTGGAAAGCTCATGCCTAAACCAAACAGTCTATTCAACCACCCATACAAACACACAAGCAAACACACAAGCAAACAAACAAACAAACAATGCAAATCTTTATTGAATACAATGGGAAGTAGAACAGAGCAAGACAAAACAAAACAAAAATAAACTAAACAAATGTGCTAGGAGTACATATAGAATGGGTGGTTGGTTAGTCATCTCACAGCTAAGCATAAGGCATTGGTAAGAAGAGCAGCAGTTCTTAGTCCCAAGGAAGAAGTCTTCATAACTCCTTCCTGGTTTACTGTCCTGAGCTGTGTAGCCTATACCTGGTGACCCATGAGATTTCCTGGAGTCTAATGGAGCCAGTCCAATGGTGTGTTCTGTCAGTTGGGCTTTTCATTAGGCCTCCTTGTTATTTTAGGAGTCCCTGGTGATCTTGCCCTCTGCCCCTTCAGCAGAATCCCATTCTGAGAGCCCATTTCCTCGTCTCAGGGCCCTCAGGTAGGCACTCCACATGGAAAAACCACGTGCATTTCCTCCTTCTAGTAAGCAAGATGCTTTGCATCGAAATCAGCCACTGTAATAGGTGTTTTGATGCATAAACTTTTTGGGCTGTCTACATTCTCAAGTGTTGATTGCGGGTGTCTTCTGGATAGGAGGTTCCAGGCTGGGACTCAGAGAATATCCAGCAGAGCCTCATATTCTTCTTGAGAGAGAGGCAGCTCAGGTGTTGCATCCATTTGCTGCCCTGCACCTTCCAGATGTACAGGGCCTTGGGAGTGCGTCTCCACTCGAACTTCCATCAGCAATTGATCCAGAAGAGACCCAGGGGCCCTTGTTGCATCCCTGAGTGAGAGCCTGTTCTTGGCCTTGTCCTTCAGGCTGTGCCCATTGTGGTAGCTGAGACTCTCTGGAAAAATTGGTTGGGTCGGTATAACTCGAGGATTCCTTGGAAACACAGTCCGTGGCAGCCAGTTGCAAGATGGTTTCCTGGACACCCTCGTGCTCCTTGCCACCAGAATTTCCATCCAGATCCACAGGGAATGGCATGTCACCCTCCACTTGGTCTTCTTCCAGCTGTTCATCAAGGAGGAGTTCCAGAGGTCCTGCCTCGTATGCTTGAGTCGCTGTCTGTGATTGGCCTCGTCCTTCGGGCAGTGCCACTTGGGGTTGCTGGGACTCTTTGTGGAAGTGGGGCTGGTCGCTGGAGCTCGAGTTCTCCATGCCCACACCTCCTGCAGCAGCCATCGGTAACAGGTTGTCCTGTGCTGCCTCATCCCTGCCACTCAGACCTCCAGTTGCCACATCCTGCACTTGTGAAGCAGGCACATCTTGATCTGGAGCGCGGGCTTGCCTCGCTCTTCTGTTCTGAAACCATATGTGGATCGTGTCCTCAGACAAACCTGTCTTCTGGCCCAGCTGCTCCCTGGTATCAAAGCCTGGCAACGGGTTAATCTCAAAGGCTTGCACTAGGATCCTGCGCTGTTGCAAGGTGAGTCAAGTGCAAGGCCTCCTGCTGTCCGAAGGCATGCTGCTACCTTGTGACGTGGAGCAAAACCCTTCCTGGTGTTGTTTGGAGACTAGCGGAATGGAGCCTCTGCTGGACCGCATTGGGCCGTGCCTCACCTCTCAAGTGTGACTTCTTCGGTTCTGAAACCACACTCGGATGCGGGACCCAGGGAGCTGTATTTCCCTGGCCAGTTCATGCCTGTCCCAGAAGCTCGGGTATTGTTTCTTGCTGAAAGCTGATAGCAGGGCCTTCTTTTGCCAGGCCTGCCAAAACGTCTTCCTGCGCCGGGATTCCCGCAGCACCCAGCTGCTATCCACATTGCTTCCAGCTTCCATGCTCCTAAGGATTCGATGCCAGGAGTCCTCAAGCTGGAGAATATAGTCAGGACCGCTCCAGAGCAAGTGCAAGCTTCAGCAAATGCCAGCCGTAGGGCTAGGACCCCTGCCCTTAAATAACGTTGGCTCTGCTCCCTTAGCTCCGACCACTTGAAAGGAGCCGTGGGCTACAGTCGTACTCCAGACCCTTGAATCAAGGTCATGCCACGACGCTTTACCCCTGCCACGCCTCCCACCTGAGAACAGGAAACCCGGAACAAGACCTCAAGAAACCTATCAGACTCAGCAAAGTTTCTCCCAAAGTCTCACAGTCTCTTGCATGCCATTCTGGACACAGAACAAGGAAGCACAAAAAATGTCCTAGGAATCAACCATCCAGCAGACAGATCGTCCAAGGAGGGAGCACCATAGTTCCTTCCTGGCTTTAGTCAGAGTATCCAGGAAATCGTGGAGGTGGTAAGCAGGCTTCAGAAGAGGAAGGCGAGTGGAGAGTGCCTTAGGTGGTATCACTAGCCAAGTGGAATCCGTGCTGATCTCATCCCATCTGGATCCACACAGGTTGGAAAGAGTAGACCCCCCAACTGAGGATCCCAACCACTTTTCCTGAGACCCAAGGTCATCACTTCCAGGGGTCATGCAAGTCACGGCACTTCTTTCCTGCTTGTAGGGCTAGGTGGTAGTTGGCAGCAACAGAACTCTATTGAACCGAGAGAAGAGAATAGCACATGAAGAAAGAAAGTCTTTTACACAGGCAAATAGGCCAAAAACCACAATAGTCCATGTAGAGATTCGGGAATGCGCATTCATGCATTTCCTGTCAGAACAGTTGTGCCAGATTTTCAGGAATTCTCACAATTAACATGTTCCATGCAAACAAAGGCTCAAACAGACACACACACACACACACACACACACAAACACACACACATACACATACAAATAACACAAATAGAAGTAGCACACACACAACAGAGCACACACACACGCACACACAAGCACACACACATACACACACACAAATAACACAAAAACAAATAACACACACACAACACAAGCACACACACAGACACTCACACACGCACACGCAAACACACACCACACATATAACACAAATACAAAAAACACACATACACACACACACACACACACATACCAACACACAAGCATATACAAAAACCCAGCCAGCAAGTCTGACATGTGAATGTGGAACAAAAGACCCAAAACTTGTGCTGAAAGAACTGTATAAGCCTTATGGTCCTTGAGGAAATGTGGCTGCATGCACCCAAGGCCACCTGCCTACATCTAGGCAATTGCAGTCTTCAGGTGGGTTCAGGGGGACCTCACATTAGGGAATGCAGGGCCTTGCTAGGCTTGGGAAATCAGGGTTAAAAGACGGATACGGGAGAGTGTGGGAAACACCTCACTGTGGGAGGAGGAATGTATTCGGCTTGTCTGATTGAATCAGTGTCAATCCTGGAATGAATTGTTCACGATACTTTGGTTGCAGTCCATTTCCAGGATGTTGTTTATTTACAATTGTGTGGCCTTACACACATTCTTCTTTTAGTTGACATTTTCCCCACTTAATGCTTTAGCAAACAGTGCCATGTCTGCATTGAACACTGATCAGCTTTCCTTGTTATTTCCCTTTCAGACCTCTCATCCTGCCTCACTGCCTTCGAAAGTCTTACCACCCTTTGAATTGGAAAGCTCATGCCTACACCAAACAGCCTATTCAACCACCCATACAAACACACAAGTAAACAAGCAAGCAAGCAAACAAACAAACAATGCAAATCTTTATTGAATACAGTGGGAAGTAGAACAGAGCAAGACAAAACAAACAAAAGTAAACTAAACAAATGTGCTAGGAGTACATATAGATTGGGTGGTTTGTTAGTCATCTCACAGCTAAGCATAAGGCATTGGTAAGAAGAGCAGCAGATCTTAGTCCCAAGGAAGAAGTCTTCATAACTCCTTCCTGGTTTAGTGTCCTGAGATGTGTAGCCTATACCTGGTGACCCATGAGATTTCCTAAAGTCTGATGGAGCCAGTCCAATGGTGTGTTCTGTCAGTTGGGTTTTTCATTAGGCCTGCTTGATGTTTTAGGAGTCCCTGGTGATCTTGCCCTCTGCCCCTTCAGAAGAATCCCATTCTGAGACCCCATTTCCTCGTCTCAGGGCCCTCAGGTAGGCACTCCACATGGAAAACCAACGTGCATTTCCTCCTTCTAATAAGCAAGATGCTTTGCATCGAAATCAGCCACTGTAATAGGGGTTTTGATGCATATACTTTTTGGGCTGTCTACATTCTCAAGTGTGGATTGCGGGTGTCTTCTGGATAGGAGCTTCCAGGCTGTGACTAGGAGAATATCCAGCAGAGCCTCATATTCTTCTTGAGAGAGAGGCAGCTCAGGTGTTGCATCCATTTGCTGCCCTGCACCTTCAAGATGTACAGGGCCTGGGGAGTGTGTCTCCACTCGAACTTCCATCAGCAGTTGATCCAGGAAGAGTTCCAGGGGGCCCGTGTTGCATCCCTGAGTGAGAGCCTGTTCTTGGCCTTGTCCTTCAGGCTGTGCCCATTGTGGTAGCTGAGACTCTCTGGAGAAATTGGTTGGGTCGCTATAACTCGAGGATTCCTTGGAAACACAGTCCGTGGCAGCCAGTTGCAAGATGGTTTCCTGGACACCCTCGTGCTCCTTGCCACCAGAATTTCCATCCAGATCCACAGGGAATGGACTGTCTCCATCCACTTAGTCTTCTTCCAGCAGTTCATCAAGGAGGAGTTCCAGAGGTCCTGCCTTGTATGCTTGCGTCGCTGTCTGTGATTGGCCTCGTCCTTCGGGCAGTGCCACTTGGGGTTGCTGGCTCTCTTTGTGTAAGTGGGGCTGGTCGCTGGAGCTCGAGTTCTCCGTGCCCACACCTCCTGCAGCAGGCATCGGAAACAGGTTGTCCTGTGCTGCCTCATCCCTGCCCCTGAGACCTCCAGTTGCCACATCCTGCACTTGTGAAGCAGGCACATCTTGATCTGGAGGGCGGGCTTGCCGCGCTCTTCTGTTCTGAAACCATATGTGGATTGTGTCCTCAGACAAACCTGTCCTCTGGCTCAGCTGCTCCCTGGTATCAAAGCCTGGCAACGGGTTCCTCTCAAAGGCTTGCACTAGGATCCTGCGCTTTTGCAAGGTGAGTCGAGTGCGAGGCTTTCTGCTGTCTGAGGGCATGCTGCTACCTTGTGACCTGGAACCAAACCCTTCCTCGAGCTGTTGGGAGGCTAGCAGAATGGAGCCTCTGCTGGACCGATTTGGGCCGTGTCTCACCTCTCCAGTGCAACTTCTTCGGTTCTGAAACCACACTCGGATGCGGGACGCAGGGCGCTGTATTTGCCTGGCCAGTTCCTGCCTCTCCCAGAAGCTCGGGTATTGGTTCTTGCTGAAAGCTGATAGCAGGGCCTTCTTTTGCCAGGCCTGCCAAACCGTCTTCCTGCGCCCGGATTCCCGCAGCACACAGCGGCTATCCACAGTGCTTCCAGCTTCCATGCTCCTAAGTGTTCGATGCCAGGAGTCCTCAAGCTGGAAAATATAGTCAGGACCGCTCCAGAGCAAGCGCAAGCTTCAGCAAATGCCAGCCGTAGGGCTGGTACAACTGCCCTTAAATACCTTTGCCTCTGCTCCCTGATCTCCGCCCACTCGAAAGGAGCCGTAGGCTACAGTCGTACTGCAGACACTTGAATCAAGGTCATGCCCCGACGCTTTACACCTGCCACGCCTCCCACCTGAGAACAGGAGACCCGAAACAAGACCTCAAGAAACCTATCAGACTCAGCAAAGTCTCTCCTAAAGTCTCACAGTCCCTTGCATGCCATTCTGGACACAGAACAAGGAAGCACGAAAAATGTCCTAGGAATCAACCAACCAGCAGACAGATAGTCCAAGGAGGGAGCACCATAGTTCCTTCCTGGCTTTGGGCAGAGTATCCAGGAAATCGTGGAGGTGGTAAGCAGGCTTCAGAAGAGGAAGGCAGAGTGGAGTGTGCCTTAGGTGGTATCAATAGCCAAGTGGAATCCGTGCTGATCTTATCCCATCTGGATCCACACAGATTGGAAAGAGAAGACCCCCCAACTGAGGATCCCAACCACTTGTCCTGAGACCCAAGGACATCACTTCCAGGGGCCATGCAAGGCATTGCACTTCTTTCCTGCTTGTAGGGCTAGGCGGTAGTTTGGAGCAACAGAACTCTATTATCCGAGAGAAGAGAATAGCACATGCAGAAAGAAAGTCTTTTACACAGGCAAATAGGCCAAAAACCACAATAGTTCATGTAGAGATTCGGGAATGCGCATTCATGCATTTCCTGTCAGAACAGTTGGGCTAGATTTTCAGTAATTCTCACAATTAACATGTTCCATGCAAACACAGGTGGAAACACACACACACACACACACACACACACACACGCGCGCGCAAACACACACACACATACACATACAAATAACACAAATAGAAATAGCACACACACAACAAAGCATACACAGGCACACACAAACATACACACACAAACACAAATAACAAAAAAAATAACACACATACAACACAAGCACACACAGACACTCACACACGCACATGCAAACACACACCACACATATAACACAAATACAAATAACACACACACACACACACACACACACACACACACACACACACATACCCACACCCAAGCATACACAAAAACCCGGCCAGCAAGTCTGACCTGTGAATGTGGAACAAAAGACCAAAAACCTGTTTTGAAAGAACTGTATAAGCCCTATGCTCCTTGAGGAAATGTGGCTGCATGCACTCAAGGCCAACTACCTACCTCTAGGCAATTGCAGTCTTCAGGTGGGTTTGAGGGACCTCACATTAGGGAATGCAGGGCATTGCTAGGCTTGGGAAACTCATGTTAAAAGACGGATACGGGAGAGTGTGGGAAACACCTCACTGTGGGAGGAGGAAGGTATTCGGCTTGTCTGATTGAATCAGTATCAATCCTGGAATGAATTGTTCACGATACTTTGGTTGCAGTCCATTTCCAGGGTAATGTTTATTTACAATTGTGTGGCCTTACACACATTCTTCTTTAAGTTGACATTTTCCCCGCTTGTTTGCTTTAGCAAACAGTGCCAGGTCTGCATTGAACACTGATCAGCTTTCCTTGGTATTTCCCTTTCAGACCTCTCATCCTGTCTCACTGCCTTCCAAAGTCTTACCACCCTTTGAATGGGAAAGATAATGCCTAAAGCAAACAGACTATTCAACCACCCATACAAACACACAAGTAAACAAGCAAGCAAACAAACAAACAAACAATGCAAAACTTTATTGAATACAAAGGGAAGCAGAACAAAGCAAGACAAAACAAAACAAAAGTAAACTAAACAAATGTGCTAGGAGAACATATAGAATGGGTGGTTTGTTAGTCATCTCACAGCTAAGCATAAGGCATTGGTAAGAAGAGCAGCAGATCTTAGTCCCAAGGAAGAAGTCTTCATAACTCCTTCCTGGTTTAGTGTCCTGAGATGTGTAGCCTATACCTGGTGACCCATGAGATTTCCTGCAGTCTGAGGGAGCCAGTCCAATGGTGTGTTCTGTCAGTTGGGCTTTTCATTAGGCCTCCTTTTTTCTTAGGAGTCCCTGGTGATCTGGCCATCTGCCCTTTCAGCAGAATCCCATTCTGAGACCCCATTTCCTCGTCTCAGGGCCCTCAGGTAGGCACTCCACATGGAAAACCCTCGTGCTTTCCTCCTTCTAGTAAGCAAGAGGCTTTGCATCGAAATCAGCCACTGTAATAGGGGTTTTGATGCATATACTTTTTGGGCTGTCTACATTCTCATTTGTGGATTGCGGGTGTCTTCTGGATAGGATCTTCCAGGCTGGGACTCAGAGAATATCCAGCAGAGCCTCATATTCTTCTTGAGAGAGAGGCAGCTCAGGTGTTGCATCCATTTGCTGCCCTTCACCTTCCACATGTACAGGGCCTGGGGTGTGCGTCTCCACTCGAACTTCCATCAGCAGTTGATCCAGGAAGAGTTCCAGGGGGCCCGTGTTGCATCCCTGAGTGAGTGCCTGTTCTTGGCATTGTCCTTCAGGCTGTGCAAATTGTGGTAGCGGAGACTCTCTGGAGAAATTGTTTGGGTCGCTATAACTCGAGGATTCCTTGGAAACACAGTCTGTGGCAGCCAGTTGCAAGATGGTTTCCTGGACACCCTCGTGCTCCTTGCCACCAGATATTCCATCCAGATCCACAGGGAATGGCCTGTCACGCTGCACTTAGTCTTCTTCCAGAAGTTCATCAAGGAGGAGTTCCAAAGTTCCTGGCTCGTATGCTTGAGTGGCTGTCTGTGATTGGCCTCGTCCTTCGGGCATTGCCACTTGGGGTATCTGGGACTCTTTGTGGAAGTGGGGCTGGTCGCTGGAGCTCGAGTTCTCCATGCCCACACCTCCTGCAGCAGCCATCGGTAACAGGTTGTCCTGTGCTGCCTCATCCCTGCCACTCAGACCTCCAGTTGCCACATCCTGCACTTGTGAAGCAGGCACATCTTGATCTGGATTGCGGGCTTGCCTCGCTCTTCTGTTCTGAAACCATATGTGGATCGTGTCCTCAGACAAACCTGTCTTCTGGCCCAGCTGCTCCCTGGTATCAAAGCCTGGCAACGGGTTCCTCTCAAAGGCTTGCACTAGGATCCTGCGCTGTTGCAAGGTGAGTCAAGTGCAAGGCCTCCTGCTGTCCGAAGGCATGCTGCTACCTTGTGACGTGGAGCAAAACCCTTCCTGGTGTTGTTTGGAGACTAGCGGAATGGAGCCTCTGCTGGACCGCATTGGGCCGTGCCTCACCTCTCAAGTGCGACTTCTTCGGTTCTGAAACCAAACTCGGATGCGGGACCCAGGGAGCTGTATTTCCCTGGCCAGTTCATGCCTGTCCCAGAAGCTCGGGTATTGTTTCTTGCTGAAAGCTGATAGCAGGGCCTTCTTTTGCCAGGCCTGCCAAACGTCTTCCTGCGCCGGGATTCCCGCAGCACACAGCTGCTATCCACATTGCTTCCAGCTTCCATGCTCCTAAGGATTCGATGCCAGGAGTCCTCAAGCTGGAGAATATAGTCAGGACCGCTCCAGAGCAAGTGCAAGCTTCAGCAAATGCCAGCCGTAGGGCTAGGACCCCTGCCCTTAAATAACGTTGGCTCTGCTCCCGGAGCTCCGACCACTTGAAAGGAGCCGTGGGCTACAGTCGTACTCCAGACCCTTGAATCAAGGTCATGCCACGACGCTTTACACCTGCCACGCCTCCCACCTGAGAACAGGAAACCCGGAACAAGACCTCAAGAAACCTATCAGACTCAGCAAAGTTTCTCCCAAAGTCTCACAGTCTCTTGCATGCCATTCTGGACACAGAACAAGGAAGCACAAAAAATGTCCTAGGAATCAACCATCCAGCAGACAGATCGTCCAATGAGGGAGCACCATAGTTCCTTCCTGGCTTTAGGCAGAGTATCCAGGAAATCGTGGAGGTGGTAAGCAGGCTTCAGAAGAGGAAGGCGAGTGGAGAGTGCCTTAGGTAGTATCACTAGCCAAGTGGAATCCGTGCTGATCTCATCCCATCTGGATCCACACAGGTTGGAAAGAGTAGACCCCCCAACTGAGGATCCCAACCACTTTTCCTGAGACCCAAGGTCATCACTTCCAGGGGTCATGCAAGTCACGGCACTTCTTTCCTGCTTGTAGGGCTAGGTGGTAGTTGGCAGCAACAGAACTCTATTGAACCGAGAGAAGAGAATAGCACATGCAGAAAGAAAGTCTTTTACACAGGCAAATAGGCCAAAAACCACAATAGTTCATGTAGAGATTCGGGAATGCGCATTCATGCATTTCCTTTCAGAACAGTTGGGCTAGATTTTCAGGAATTCTCACAATTAACATGTTCCATGCAAACACAGGCGGAAACACACACACACACACACACACACACACACACACACACACGCGCGCGCGCGCAAACACACACACATATACACATACAATTAACACAAATAGAAATAGCACACACACAACAAAGCATACACAGGCACACACAAACATACACACACACACACAAATAACAAAAAAAATAACACACATACAACACAAGCACACACGCAGACACTCACACATGCACATGCAAACACACACCACACATATAACACAAATACAAATAACACACACACATACACACACACAAACACACACACGTACACACACACAAATAACACAAATACAAATAACACACACACAACACAAGCACACACACAGACACTCACACACGCACATGAAAACACACACCACACATATAACAAAAATACAAATAACACACACACACACACACACATACACACACACACAAGCATACACAAAAACCTGGCCAGCAATTCTGACGTGTGAATGTGGAACAAAAGACAGAAAACTTGTGCTGAAAGAACTGTATAAGCCCTATGCTCCTTGAGGAAATGTGCCTGCATGCACCCGAGGCCTACTGCCTACCTCTAGGCAATTGCAGTCTTCAGGTGGGTTCAGAGGGACATCATATTAGGGAATGCAGGGCCGTGCTAGGCTTGGGAAACTCAAGGTTAAAAGACAGATACAAGAGAGTGTGTGAAACACCTCACTGTGGGAGGAGGAAGGTATTCGGCTTGTCTGATTGAATCATTGGCAATCCTGGAAAGAATTGTTCACGATACTTGGGTTCCACTCCATTTCCAGGATGATGTTTATTTACACTTTTGTGGCCTTACACACATTCTTCCTTAAGTTGACATTTTCCCCGCTTGTTTGCTTTAGCAAACTCTGCCATGTCTGCATTGAACACTGATCAGCTTTCCTTGTTATTTCCCTTTCAGTCCTTCATCCCACCTCACTGTCTTCCAAAGTCTTACCACCCTTTGAATTGGAAAGCACATGCCTAAAATAAACAGCCTATTCAATCACCCATACAAACACACAAGCAAACAAGCAAGCAAGCAAACACAAAAAATGCAAATCTTTATTGAATACAATGGGAGGTAGAACAGAGCAAGACAAAACAAAACAAAAGTAAACAAAACAAATGTGCTATGATACATATAGAAAGGGTGGTTTGTTAGTCATCTCACAGCTAAGCATAAAGCATTGGTAAAAGAGCAGCAGTTCTTAGTCCCAAGGAAGAAGTCTTCATAACTCCTTCCTGGTTTAGTGTCCTGAGGTGTGTTTATCCTATACCTGGTGACCCATGAGATTTCCTGGAGTCTGATGGAGCCAGTCCAATGGTGTGTTCTGTCAGTTGGGCTTTTCATTAGGTCTCTTTGTTGTTTTTTGATTCCCTGGTGATCTTGCCCTCTGCCCCTTCAGCAGAATCCCATTCTGAGAGCCCATTTCCTCGTCTCAGGGCCCTCAGGTAGGCACTCCACATGGAAAACCCACGTGCATTTCCTCCTTCTAGTAAGCAAGATGCTTTGCATCGAAATCAGCCACTGTAATAGGGTTTTGATGCATATACTTTTTGGGCTGTCTACATTCTCAAGTGTGTATTGCGGGTGTCTTCTGGATAGGATCTTCCAGGCTGGGACTCAGAGAATATCCAGCAGAGCCTCATATTCTTCTTGAGAGAGAGGCAGCTCAGGTGTTGCATCCATTTGCTGCCCTCCACCTTCCAGATGTACAAGGCCTGGGGAGAGCGTCTCCACTCGAACTTCCATCAGCAGTTGATCCAGGAAGAGTTCCAGGGGGCCCGTGTTGCATCCCTGAGTGAGAGCCTGTTCTTGGCCTTGTCCTTCAGGCTGTGCCCATTGTGGTAGCTGAGACTCTCTGAAGAAATTGGTTGGGTCGCTATAACTCGAGGATTCCTTGGAAACACAGTCCGTGGCAGCCAGTTGCAAGATGGTTTCCTGGACACCCTCGTGCTCCTTGCTACCAGAATTTCCATCCAGATCCACAGGGAGTGGCCTGTCACCCTCCACTTGGTCTTATTCTAGCAGTTCATCAAGGAGGAGTTCCGAGGTTCTGCCTCGTATGCTTGAGTCGCTGTCTGTGATGTGCCACTTGGGGTTGCTGGGACTCTTTGTGGGTGTGGCGGGTCGCTGGAGCTCGAGTTCTCCATGCCCACACCTCCTGCAGCAGCCATCGGTAACAGGTTGTCTGTGATGCCTCATCCCTGCCACTGAGACCTCCAGTTGCCACATCCTGCACTGTGAAGCAGGCACATCTTGATGTGGAGCGCGGGCTTGCCGCGCTCTTCTTTTCTGAAACCATATGTGGATCGTGTGCTCAGACAAACCTGTCCTCTGGCCCAGCTGCTCCCTGGTTGCAAAGCCTGGCAACGGGTTCCTCTCAAAGGCTTGCACTAGGATCCTGCGCTGTTGCAAGGTGCGTCGAGTGCAAGGCCTTCTGCTGTCCGAGGGCATGCTGCTACCTTGTGACCTGGAGCCAAACCCTTCCTTGAGCTGTTGGGAGGCTAGCGGAATGGAGCCTCTGCTGGACCGCTTTGGGCCGTGCCTCACCTCTCCAGTGCGACTTCTTAGGTTCTGAAACCGCACTCGGATGCGGGACGCAGGGAGCTGTATTTGCCTGGCCAGTTCCTGCCTGTCCCAGAAGCTCGGGTATTGTTTCTTGCTGAAAGCTGATAGCACGGCCTTCTTTTCCAAGGCCTACCAAACCGTCTTTCTGCGCCGGGATTCCCGCAGCACACAGCTGCTCTCCACATTGCTTCCAGCTTCCATGCTCCTAAAGATTCGATGCCCGGAGTCCTCAAGCTGGAGAATGTTGTCAGGACCGCTCCAGAGCAAGGGCAAGCTTCAGCAAATGCCAGCCGTAGGACTTGGACCCCTGCCCTTAAATACATTTGCCTCTGCTCACGGAGCTCCGCACACTCGAAAGGAGCCGTGGGCTACAGTCGTCCTCCAGATCCTTGAATCAAGGTCATGCCACCACACTTTATACCTGCCACGCCTCCCACCTGAGAACAGGAGACCCGGAACAAGACCTCAAGAAACCTATCAGACTCAGCAAAGTCTCTCCCAGAGTCTCGCAGTCCCTTGCATGCCATTCTGGACACAGAACAAGGAAGCACAAAAAATGTCCTAGGAATCAAGAATCCAGCAGACAGATAGTCCAAGGTGGGAGCACCATAGTTCCTTCCTGGATTTGGGCCGAGTATTCAGGAAATCGTGGAGGTGGTAAGCAGGCTTCAGAAGAGGAAGGCAGAGTGGAGTGTGCCTTAGGTGATATCACTAGCCAAGTGGAATTCGTGCTGATCTCATCCCATCTGGATCCACACAGGTTGGAAAGAGAAGACCCCCCAACTGAGGATAACAACCACTTGTCCTGAGACCCAAGCACATCACTTCCAGGGGTCATGCAAGTCATGGCACTTCTTTCCTTCTTGTAGGGCTAGGTGGTAGTTGGGAGCAACAGAACTCTATTAAACCGAGATAAGAGAATAGCACATGCAGAATGAAAGTCTTTTACACAGGCAAATAGCCAAAAACCACACTAGTTCATGTAGAGATTCGGGAATGCCCATTCATGCATTTAAGTCAGAACAGTTGGGCCAGATTTTCAGGAATTCTCACAATTAACATGTTCCATGCAAACACAGGCACAAACACAAACACACACACAGACACACACACACACACACACACACACGCAAATACACACACATACACATACAAATAACACAAATAGAAATAGCACACACACCACAAAGCACACACACACGCACACACAAACACACACACATACACACACAAATAACACAAATACAAATAACACACACAACACAAGCACACACACACAGACACTCACATGCATATGCAAACACACACACACATATAACACGAATACAAATAACACACACACACACACACACGCACACACACACACACACACACACACATACACACACACAAGCATACACAAAAACCCGGCCAGCAAGTCTGATATGTGAATGTGGAACAAAAGACCCAAAACTTGTGCTGAAAGAACTGTATAAGCCCTATGCTCCTTGAGGCAATGTTCCAGCATGCACCCAAGGCCAACTGCCTACCTCTAGGCAATTGCAGTCTTCATGTGGGTTCAGAGGGACCTCACATTAGGGAATGCAGGTCCGTGCTAGGCTTGGGAAACTCAAGGTTAAAAGACGGATACGGGAGAGTGTGGGAAACACCTCACTGTGGGAGGAGGAAGGTATTCGGCTTGTCTGATTGAGTCAGTGTCAATCCTGGAATGAATTGTTCACGATACTTTGGTTGCACTCCATTTCAAGGATGATGTTTATTTACAGTTTTGTGGCCTTACACACATTCTTCTTTAAGTTGACATTTTCCCCGCTTGTTTGCTATGGCAAACACTGCCATGTCTGCATTGAACACTGATCAGCTTTCCTTGTTATTTCCCTTTCAGACCTCTCATCCCGACTCACCGCCTTCCATAGTCTTACCACCCTTTGAATTGGAAAGCACATGCCTAAACCAAACAGCCTATTCAACCACCCATACAAACACACAAGCAAACAAGCAAGCACGCAAACAAACAAACAAACAATGCAAATATTTATTGAATACAATGGGAAGTAGAACAGAGCAAGACATAACTAAACAAAAGTAAACTAAAGAAATGTGCTAGGAGTACATATAGAATCGGTGGTATGTTAGTCATCTCACAGCTAAGCATAAGGCATTGGTAGGAAGAGCAGCAGTTCTTAGTCCCAAGAAAGAAGTCTTCATAACTCCTTCCTGGTTTAGTGTTCTGAGATGTGTAGCCTATACCTGGTGACCCGTGAGATTTCCTGGAATCGGATGGAGCCAGTCCAATGTTGTGTTCTGTCAGTTGGGCTTTTCATTAGGCCTCCTTGTTGTTTTAGGAGTCCCTGGTGATCTTGCCCTCTGCCCCTTCAGCAGAATCCCATTCTGAGAGCCCATTTCCTCATTCAGGGCCCTCAGGTAGGCACTGCACATGGAAAACCCACGTGCATTTCCTCCTTCTAGTAAGCAAGATGCCTTCCATCGAAAGCACCCACTGTAATAGGGGTTTTGATGCATATACTTTTTGAGCTGTCTACATTCTCAAGTGTTGATTGCGGGTGTCTTCTGGATAGGAGCTTCCAGGCTGGGACTCAGAGAATATCCAGCAGAGCCTCCTATTCTTCTTGAGAGAGAGGCAGCTCAGGTGTTGCATCCATTTGATGAACTGTACCTTCCAGATGTACAGGGCCTGTGGAGAGCGTCTCCACTCGAACTTCCATCAGCAGTTGATCCAGGAAGAGTTCCAGGGGGCCCCTGTTGCATCCCTGAGTGAGAGCCTGTTCTTGGCCTTGTCCTTCAGGCTGTGCCCATTGTGGTAGCTGAGGCTCTTGGAGAAATTGGTTGGGTCGCTATAACTCGAGGATTCCTTGGAAACACAGTCCGTGGCAGCCAGTTGCAAGATGGTTTCCTGGACAACCCCGTGCTCCTTGCCACCAGGATTTCCATCCAGATCCACAGGGAATGGCCTGTCACCCTCCACTTGGTCTTCTTCCAGCAGTTCATCAAGGAGGAGTTCCAGAGTTCCTGGCTAGTATGCTTGAGTGGCTGTCTGTGATTGGCCTCGTCCTTCGGGCAGTGCCACTTGGGGATGCTGGGACTCTTCGTGGAAGTGGGGCTGGTCGCTGGAGCTCGAGTTCTCCATGCCCACACCTCCTGCAGCAGCCATCGGTAACAGGTTGTCTGTGCTGCCTCATCCCTGCCACTGAGACCTCCAGTTGCCACATCCTGCACTTGTGAAGCAGGCACATCTTGATCTGGAGCGCGGGCTTGCCGTGCCCTTCTTTTCTGAAACCATATGTGGATCGTGTGCTCAGACAAACCTGTCCTCTGGCCCAGCTGCTCCCTGGTAGCAAAGCCTGGCAACGGGTTCCTCTCAAAGGCTTGCACTAGGATCCTGCGCTTTTGCAAGGTGAGTCGAGTGAAAGGCCTTCTGCTGTCCGAGGGCATGCTGCTACCTTGTGACCTGGAGCCAAACCCTTCCTTGAGCTGTTGGGAGGCTAGAGGAATGGATCCTCTGTTGGACCGCTTTGGGCCGTGCCTCACCTCTCCAGTGCGACTTCTTCGGTTCTGAAACCACACTCGGATGCGGGACGCAGGAAGCTGTATTTGCCTGGCCTGTTCCTGCCTGTCCCAGAAGCTCGGGTATTGGTTCTTGCTGAAAGCTGATAGCAGGGCCTTCTTTTCCAAGCCTGCCAAACCGTCTTTCTGCGCCGGGATTCCCGCAGCACACAGCTGCTCTCCACATTGCTTCCAGCTTCCATGCTCCTAAGGATTCGATGCCAGGAGTCCTCAAGCTGGAGAATGTAGTAGGACCGCTCCAGAGCAAGTGCAAGCTTCAGCAAATGCCAGCCGTAGGACTTGGACCCCTGCCCTTAAATACCTTTGCCTCTGCTCCCGGAGCTCCGCCCACTCGAAAGGAGCCGTGGGCTACAGTCGTACTCCAAACCCTTGAATCAAGGTCATGCCACGACGCTTTACACCTGCCACGCCTCCCACCTGAGAACAGGAGACACGGAACAAGACCTCAAGAAACCTCTCAGACTCAGCAAAGTCTCTCCCAAAGTCTCGCAGTCCCTTACGTGCCATTCTGGACACAGAACAAGGAAGCACAAAAAATGTCCTAGGAATCAACCATCCAACAGACAGATAGTCCAAGGAGGGAGCAACAAAGGTCCTTCCTGGCTATGGGCAGAGTATCCAGGAAATCGTGGAGGTGGTAAGCAGGCTTCAGAAGAGTAAGGCAGAGTGGAGTGTGCCTAGGTGGTATCACTAGCCAAGTGGAATCCGTGCTGATCTCATCCCATCTGGATCCGCACAGGTTGGAAAGAGAAGACCCCCCAACTGAGGATAACAACCACTTGTCCTGAGACCCAAGGACATCACTTCCAGGGGTCATGCAAGTCATGGCACTTCTTTCCTTCTTGTAGGGCTAGGTGGTAGTTGGGAGCAACAGAACTCTATTAAACCGAGATAAGAGAATAGCACGTGCAGAATGAAAGTCTTTTACACAGGCAAATAGCCAAAAACCACAATAGTTCATGTAGAGATTCGGGAATGCCCATTCATGCATTTAAGTCAGAACAGTTGGGCCAGATTTTCAGGAATTCACACAATTAACATGTTCCATGCAAACACAGGCACAAACACACACACACACACAGACACATACAAATAACACAAATAGAAATAGCACACACACAAAAAAGCACACACACACGCACACACAAACACACACATACACACACAAATAACACAAATACAAATAACACACACAACACAAGCACACACAAACACAGACACTCACACGCATATGCAAACACACACACACATATAACACGAATACAAAAAACACACACACATACACACACACACACACACACACACATACACACACACAAGCATACACAAAAACCCGGCCAGCAAGTCTGATATGTGAATGTGGAACAAAAGCCCCAAAACTTGTGCTGAAAGAACTGTAAAAGCCCTATGCTCCTTGAGGCAATGTTCCTGCATGCACCCAAGGCCAACTGCCTACCTCTAGGCAATTGCAGTCTTCAGGTGGGTTCAGAGGGACCTCACATTAGGGAATGCAGGGCCATGCTAGGCTTGGGAAACTCAAGGTTAAAAGACGGATACGGGAGAGTGTGGGAAACACCTCACTGTGGGAGGAGGAAGGTACTCGGCTTGTCTGATTGAGTCAGTGTCAATCCTGGAATGAATTGTTCACGATACTTTGGTTGCACTCCATTTTCAGGATGATGTTTATTTACAGTTTTGTGGCCTTACACACATTCTTCTTTAAGTTGACATTTCCCCCGCTTGTTTGCTATGACAAACACTGCCATGTCTGCATTGAACACTGATCAGCTTTCCTTGTTATTTCCCTTTCAGACCTCTCATCCGGCCTCACTGCCTTCCAAAGTCTTACCACCCTTTGAATTGGAAAGCTCATTCCTAAACCAAACAGCCTATTCAACCACCCATACAAACACACAAGCAAACAAGCAAGTAAACAAAAAAACAAACAATGCAAATCTTTATTGAATACAATGGGAGGTAGAACAGAACAAGTCAAAACAAAACAAAAGTAAACTAAACAAATGTGCTAGGAGTACATAAAGAATGGGTGGTTTGTTAGTCATCTCACATCTAAGCATAAGGCATTGGTAAGAAGAGCAGCAGTTCTTAGTCCCAAGGAAGAAGTCTTCATAACTCTTTCCTGGTTTAGTGTCCTGAGATGTGTAGCCTATACCTGGTCACCCATGAGATTTCCTGGAGTCTGATGGAGCCAGTCCAATTGTGTGTTCTGTCAGTTGGGCTTTTCATTAGGCCTCCTTGTTGTTTTAGGAGTCCCTGGTGATCTTGCCCTCTGCCCTTCAAGCAGAATCCCATTCTGAGAGCCCATTTCCTCGTCTCAGGGCCCTCAGGTAGGCACTCCATATGGAAAACCCACGTGCATTTCCTCCTTCTAGTAAGCAAGATGCTTTGCATCGAAATCAGCCACTGTAATAGGGGTTTTGATGCATATACTTTTGGGGCTGTCTACATTCTCAAGTGTGGATTGCGGGTGTCTTCTGGATAGGAGCTACCAGGCTGGGACTCAGAGAATATCCAGCAGAGCCTCCTATTCTTCTTGAGAGAGAGGCAGCTCAGGTGTTGCATCCATTTACTGCCCTGCACCTTAAAGATGTACAGGGCCTGGTGAGTGCGTCTCCACATGAACTTCCATCAGCAGTTGATCCAGGAAGAGTTCCAGGGGGCCCGTGTTGCATCCCTGAGTGAGAGCCTGTTCTTGGCCTTGTCCTTCAGGCTGTACCCATTGTGGTAGCTGAGACTCTCTGGAGAAATTGGTTGGGTCGCTATAACTCGAGGATTCCTTGGAAACACAGTCCGTGACAGCCAGTTGCAAGATGGTTTCCTGGTCATCCTTGTGCTCCTTGCCACCAGAATTTCCATCCAGATCCACAGGGAATGGCCAGTCACCCTCCACTTGGTCTTCTTCCAGCAGTTCATCAAGGAGGATTCTTAGAGGTCCTGCCTCGTATGCTTGAGTCGCTGTCTGTGATGTGCCACTTGGGGTTGCTGGGACTCTTTGTGGAAGTGGGGCTGGTCGCTGGAGCTCGAGTTCTCCATGCCCACACCTCCTGCAGCAGCCATCGGTAACAGGTTGTCCTGTGCTGCCTCATGCCCGCCAGTGAGGTCTCCAGTTGCCACATCCTGCACTTGTGAAGCAGGCACATCTTGATCTGGAGCGCGGGCTTGCCGCGCTCTTCTGTTCTGACACCATATGTGGATCGTGTCCTCAGACAAACCTGTCCTCTGGCCCAGCTGCTCCCTGGTAGCAAAGCCTGACAACGGGTTCCTCACAAAGCCTTGCAGTAGGATCCTGTGCTTTTGCAAGGTGAGTCTAGTGCGAGGCTTTCTGCTGTCCGAGGGCATGCTGCTACCTTGTGACCTGGAACCAAACCCTTCCTCGAGCTGTTGGGAGGCGAGCAGAATGGAGCCTCTGCAGGACCACTTTGGGCCGTGCCTCACCTCTCCAGTGCGACTTCTTCGGCTCTGAAACCACACTCGGATGCGGGACGCAGGGCGCTTTATTTGCCTGGCCATTTCCTGCCTGTCCCAGAAGCTCGGGTATTGGTTCTTGCTGAAAGCTGATAGCAGGGCCTTCTTTTGCTAGGCCTGCCAAACCGTCTTCCTGTGCCGGGATTCCCGCAGCACACAGCTGCTCTACACATTGCTTCCAGCTTCCATGCTCCTAAGGATTCGATGCCAGGCGTCCTCAAGCTGGAGAATATAGTCAGGACCTCTAAAGAGCAAGCACAAGCTTCAGCAAATGCCAGCCGTAGCGCTGGGACCCCTGCCCTTAAATACCTTTGCCTCTGCTCCCGGAGCTCCACCCACTCGAAAGGAGCCGTGGGCTACAGTCGTCCTCCAGATCCTTGAATCAAGGTCATGCCACCACACTTTATACCTGCCACGCCTCCCACCTGAGAACAGGAGACCCGGAACAAGACCTCAAGAAACCTATCAGACTCAGCAAAGTCTCTCCCAGAGTCTCGCAGTCCCTTGCATGCCATTCTGGACACAGAACAAGGAAGCACAAAAAATGTCCTAGGAATCAAGAATCCAGCAGACAGATAGTCCAAGGTGGGAGCACCATAGTTCCTTCCTGGCTTTGGGCAGAGTATTCAGGAAATCGTGGAGGTGGTAAGCAGGCTTCAGAAGAGGAAGGCAGAGTGGAGTGTGCCTTAGGTGATATCACTAGCCAAGTGGAATTCGTGCTGATCTCATCCCATCTGGATCCACACAGGTTGGAAAGAGAAGACCCCCCAACTGAGGATAACAACCACTTGTCCTGAGACCCAAGGACATCACTTCCAGGGGTCATGCAAGTCATGGCACTTCTTTCCTTCCTGTAGGGCTAGGTGGTATTTGGGAGCAACAGAACTCTATTAAACCGAGATAAGAGAATAGCACATGCAGAATGAAAGTCTTTTACACAGGCAAATAGCCAAAAACCATAATAGTTCATGTAGAGATTCGGGAATGCCCATTCATGCATTTAAGTCAGAACAGTTGGGCCAGATTTTCAGGAATTCTCACCATTAACATGTTACATGCAAACACAGGCGCAAGCACACACACACACACACACACACATGCACACACACACAGGCAAATACACACACATACACATACAAATAACACAAAGAGAAATACCACACACACAACAAAGCACACACACACGCACACACAAACACACACAGGCACACACAAACACACACACGTACACACACACAAATAACACAAATACAAATAACACACACACAACACAAGCACACACACAGACACTCACACACGCACATGAAAACACACACCACACATATAACAAAAATACAAATAACACACACACACACACACACATACACACACACACAAGCATACACAAAAACCTGGCCAGCAATTCTGACGTGTGAATGTGGAACAAAAGACAGAAAACTTGTGCTGAAAGAACTGTATAAGCCCTATGCTCCTTGAGGAAATGTGCCTGCATGCACCCGAGGCCTACTGCCTACCTCTAGGCAATTGCAGTCTTCAGGTGGGTTCAGAGGGACATCATATTAGGGAATGCAGGGCCGTGCTAGGCTTGGGAAACTCAAGGTTAAAAGACAGATACAAGAGAGTGTGTGAAACACCTCACTGTGGGAGGAGGAAGGTATTCGGCTTGTCTGATTGAATCATTGGCAATCCTGGAAAGAATTGTTCACGATACTTGGGTTCCACTCCATTTCCAGGATGATGTTTATTTACACTTTTGTGGCCTTACACACATTCTTCCTTAAGTTGACATTTTCCCCGCTTGTTTGCTTTAGCAAACTCTGCCATGTCTGCATTGAACACTGATCAGCTTTCCTTGTTATTTCCCTTTCAGTCCTTCATCCCACCTCACTGTCTTCCAAAGTCTTACCACCCTTTGAATTGGAAAGCACATGCCTAAAATAAACAGCCTATTCAATCACCCATACAAACACACAAGCAAACAAGCAAGCAAGCAAACACAAAAAATGCAAATCTTTATTGAATACAATGGGAGGTAGAACAGAGCAAGACAAAACAAAACAAAAGTAAACAAAACAAATGTGCTATGATACATATAGAAAGGGTGGTTTGTTAGTCATCTCACAGCTAAGCATAAAGCATTGGTAAAAGAGCAGCAGTTCTTAGTCCCAAGGAAGAAGTCTTCATAACTCCTTCCTGGTTTAGTGTCCTGAGGTGTGTTTATCCTATACCTGGTGACCCATGAGATTTCCTGGAGTCTGATGGAGCCAGTCCAATGGTGTGTTCTGTCAGTTGGGCTTTTCATTAGGTCTCTTTGTTGTTTTTTGATTCCCTGGTGATCTTGCCCTCTGCCCCTTCAGCAGAATCCCATTCTGAGAGCCCATTTCCTCGTCTCAGGGCCCTCAGGTAGGCACTCCACATGGAAAACCCACGTGCATTTCCTCCTTCTAGTAAGCAAGATGCTTTGCATCGAAATCAGCCACTGTAATAGGGTTTTGATGCATATACTTTTTGGGCTGTCTACATTCTCAAGTGTGTATTGCGGGTGTCTTCTGGATAGGATCTTCCAGGCTGGGACTCAGAGAATATCCAGCAGAGCCTCATATTCTTCTTGAGAGAGAGGCAGCTCAGGTGTTGCATCCATTTGCTGCCCTCCACCTTCCAGATGTACAAGGCCTGGGGAGAGCGTCTCCACTCGAACTTCCATCAGCAGTTGATCCAGGAAGAGTTCCAGGGGGCCCGTGTTGCATCCCTGAGTGAGAGCCTGTTCTTGGCCTTGTCCTTCAGGCTGTGCCCATTGTGGTAGCTGAGACTCTCTGAAGAAATTGGTTGGGTCGCTATAACTCGAGGATTCCTTGGAAACACAGTCCGTGGCAGCCAGTTGCAAGATGGTTTCCTGGACACCCTCGTGCTCCTTGCTACCAGAATTTCCATCAAGATCCACAGGGAGTGGCCTGTCACCCTCCACTTGGTCTTATTCTAGCAGTTCATCAAGGAGGAGTTCCGAGGTCCTGCCTCGTATGCTTGAGTCGCTGTCTGTGATGTGCCACTTGGGGTTGCTGGGACTCTTTGTGGGTGTGGCGGGTCGCTGGAGCTCGAGTTCTCCATGCCCACACCTCCTGCAGCAGCCATCGGTAACAGGTTGTCTGTGATGCCTCATCCCTGCCACTGAGACCTCCAGTTGCCACATCCTGCACTGTGAAGTTGGCACATCTTGATGTGGAGCGCGGGCTTGCCGCGCTCTTCTTTTCTGAAACCATATGTGGATCGTGTGCTCAGACAAACCTGTCCTCTGGCCCAGCTGCTCCCTGGTTGCAAAGCCTGGCAACGGGTTCCTCTCAAAGGCTTGCACTAGGATCCTGCGCTGTTGCAAGGTGCGTCGAGTGCAAGGCCTTCTGCTGTCCGAGGGCATGCTGCTACCTTGTGACCTGGAGCCAAACCCTTCCTTGAGCTGTTGGGAGGCTAGCGGAATGGAGCCTCTGCTGGACCGCTTTGGGCCGTGCCTCACCTCTCCAGTGCGACTTCTTAGGTTCTGAAACCGCACTCGGATGCGGGACGCAGGGAGCTGTATTTGCCTGGCCAGTTCCTGCCTGTCCCAGAAGCTCGGGTATTGTTTCTTGCTGAAAGCTGATAGCACGGCCTTCTTTTCCAAGGCCTACCAAACCGTCTTTCTGCGCCGGGATTCCCGCAGCACACAGCTGCTCTCCACATTGCTTCCAGCTTCCATGCTCCTAAAGATTCGATGCCCGGAGTCCTCAAGCTGGAGAATGTTGTCAGGACCGCTCCAGAGCAAGCGCAAGCTTCAGCAAATGCCAGCCGTAGGACTTGGACCCCTGCCCTTAAATACATTTGCCTCTGCTCACGGAGCTCCGCACACTCGAAAGGAGCCGTGGGCTACAGTCGTACTCCAGACCCTTGAATCAAGGTCATGCCACGACGCTTTACACCTGCCACGCCTCCCACCTGATAACAGGAGACCCGGAACAAGACCTCAAGAAACCTATCAGACTCAGCAAAGTCTCTCCCAAAGTCTCGCAGTCCCTTACATGCCATTCTGGACACAGAGCAAGGAAGCACAAAAATGTCCTAGGAATCAACCATCCAGCAGACAGATAGTCCAAGGAGGGAGCAACAAAGGTCCTTCCTGGATTTGGGCAGAGTATCCAGGAAATCGTGGAGGTGGTAAGCAGGCTTCAGAAGAGTAAGGCAGAGTGGAGTGTGCCTAGGTGGTATCACTAGCCAAGTGGAATCCGTGCTGATCTCATCCCATCTGGATCCACACAGGTTAGAAAGAGAAGACCCCCCAACTGAGGATAACAACCACTTGTCCTGAGACCCAAGCACATCACTTCCAGGGGTCATGCAAGTCATGGCACTTCTTTCCTTCTTGTAGGGCTAGGTGGTAGTTGGGAGCAACAGAACTCTATTAAACCGAGATAAGAGAATAGCACATGCAGAATGAAAGTCTTTTACACAGGCAAATAGCCAAAAACCACACTAGTTCATGTAGAGATTCGGGAATGCCCATTCATGCATTTAAGTCAGAACAGTTGGGCCAGATTTTCAGGAATTCTCACAATTAACATGTTCCATGCAAACACAGGCACAAACACAAACACACACACAGACACACACACACACACACACACACGCAAATACACACACATACACATACAAATAACACAAATAGAAATAGCACACACACCACAAAGCACACACACACGCACACACAAACACACACACATACACACACAAATAACACAAATACAAATAACACACACAACACAAGCACACACACACAGACACTCACACGCATATGCAAACACACACACACATATAACACGAATACAAATAACACACACACACACACACACACGCACACACACACACACACACACACATACACACACACAAGCATACACAAAAACCCGGCCAGCAAGTCTGATATGTGAATGTGGAACAAAAGACCCAAAACTTGTGCTGAAAGAACTGTATAAGCCCTATGCTCCTTGAGGCAATGTTCCAGCATGCACCCAAGGCCAACTGCCTACCTCTAGGCAATTGCAGTCTTCATGTGGGTTCAGAGGGACCTCACATTAGGGAATGCAGGTCCGTGCTAGGCTTGGGAAACTCAAGGTTAAAAGACGGATACGGGAGAGTGTGGGAAACACCTCACTGTGGGAGGAGGAAGGTATTCGGCTTGTCTGATTGAGTCAGTGTCAATCCTGGAATGAATTGTTCACGATACTTTGGTTGCACTCCATTTCAAGGATGATGTTTATTTACAGTTTTGTGGCCTTACACACATTCTTCTTTAAGTTGACATTTTCCCCGCTTGTTTGCTATGGCAAACACTGCCATGTCTGCATTGAACACTGATCAGCTTTCCTTGTTATTTCCCTTTCAGACCTCTCATCCCGACTCACCGCCTTCCATAGTCTTACCACCCTTTGAATTGGAAAGCACATGCCTAAACCAAACAGCCTATTCAACCACCCATACAAACACACAAGCAAACAAGCAAGCACGCAAACAAACAAACAAACAATGCAAATATTTATTGAATACAATGGGAAGTAGAACAGAGCAAGACATAACTAAACAAAAGTAAACTAAAGAAATGTGCTAGGAGTACATATAGAATCGGTGGTATGTTAGTCATCTCACAGCTAAGCATAAGGCATTGGTAGGAAGAGCAGCAGTTCTTAGTCCCAAGAAAGAAGTCTTCATAACTCCTTCCTGGTTTAGTGTTCTGAGATGTGTAGCCTATACCTGGTGACCCGTGAGATTTCCTGGAATCGGATGGAGCCAGTCCAATGTTGTGTTCTGTCAGTTGGGCTTTTCATTAGGCCTCCTTGTTGTTTTAGGAGTCCCTGGTGATCTTGCCCTCTGCCCCTTCAGCAGAATCCCATTCTGAGAGCCCATTTCCTCATCTCAGGGCCCTCAGGTAGGCACTGCACATGGAAAACCCACGTGCATTTCCTCCTTCTAGTAAGCAAGATGCCTTCCATCGAAAGCACCCACTGTAATAGGGGTTTTGATGCATATACTTTTTGAGCTGTCTACATTCTCAAGTGTTGATTGCGGGTGTCTTCTGGATAGGAGCTTCCAGGCTGGGACTCAGAGAATATCCAGCAGAGCCTCCTATTCTTCTTGAGAGAGAGGCAGCTCAGGTGTTGCATCCATTTGATGAACTGTACCTTCCAGATGTACAGGGCCTGTGGAGAGCGTCTCCACTCGAACTTCCATCAGCAGTTGATCCAGGAAGAGTTCCAGGGGGCCCCTGTTGCATCCCTGAGTGAGAGCCTGTTCTTGGCCTTGTCCTTCAGGCTGTGCCCATTGTGGTAGCTGAGGCTCTTGGAGAAATTGGTTGGGTCGCTAAAACTCGAGGATTCCTTGGAAACACAGTCCGTGGCAGCCAGTTGCAAGATGGTTTCCTGGACAACCCCGTGCTCCTTGCCACCAGGATTTCCATCCAGATCCACAGGGAATGGCCTGTCACCCTCCACTTGGTCTTCTTCCAGCAGTTCATCAAGGAGGAGTTCCAGAGTTCCTGGCTAGTATGCTTGAGTGGCTGTCTGTGATTGGCCTCGTCCTTCGGGCAGTGCCACTTGGGGATGCTGGGACTCTTCGTGGAAGTGGGGCTGGTCGCTGGAGCTCGAGTTCTCCATGCCCACACCTCCTGCAGCAGCCATCGGTAACAGGTTGTCTGTGCTGCCTCATCCCTGCCACTGAGACCTCCAGTTGCCACATCCTGCACTTGTGAAGCAGGCACATCTTGATCTGGAGCGCGGGCTTGCCGTGCCCTTCTTTTCTGAAACCATATGTGGATCGTGTGCTCAGACAAACCTGTCCTCTGGCCCAGCTGCTCCCTGGTAGCAAAGCCTGGCAACGGGTTCCTCTCAAAGGCTTGCACTAGGATCCTGCGCTTTTGCAAGGTGAGTCGAGTGAAAGGCCTTCTGCTGTCCGAGGGCATGCTGCTACCTTGTGACCTGGAGCCAAACCCTTCCTTGAGCTGTTGGGAGGCTAGAGGAATGGATCCTCTGCTGGACCGCTTTGGGCCGTGCCTCACCTCTCCAGTGCGACTTCTTCGGTTCTGAAACCACACTCGGATGCGGGACGCAGGAAGCTGTATTTGCCTGGCCTGTTCCTGCCTGTCCCAGAAGCTCGGGTATTGGTTCTTGCTGAAAGCTGATAGCAGGGCCTTCTTTTCCAAGCCTGCCAAACCGTCTTTCTGCGCCGGGATTCCCGCAGCACACAGCTGCTCTCCACATTGCTTCCAGCTTCCATGCTCCTAAGGATTCGATGCCAGGAGTCCTCAAGCTGGAGAATGTAGTAGGACCGCTCCAGAGCAAGTGCAAGCTTCAGCAAATGCCAGCCGTAGGACTTGGACCCCTGCCCTTAAATACCTTTGCCTCTGCTCCCGGAGCTCCGCCCACTCGAAACGAGCCGTGGGCTACAGTCGTACTCCAAACCCTTGAATCAAGGTCATGCCACGACGCTTTACACCTGCCACGCCTCCCACCTGAGAACAGGAGACACGGAACAAGACCTCAAGAAACCTATCAGACTCAGCAAAGTCTCTCCCAAAGTCTCGCAGTCCCTTACGTGCCATTCTGGACACAGAACAAGGAAGCATAAAAAATGTCCTAGGAATCAACCATCCAACAGACAGATAGTCCAAGGAGGGAGCAACAAAGGTCCTTCCTGGCTATGGGCAGAGTATCCAGGAAATCGTGGAGGTGGTAAGCAGGCTTCAGAAGATTAAGGCAGAGTGGAGTGTGCCTAGGTGGTATCACTAGCCAAGTGGAATCCGTGCTGATCTCATCCCATCTGGATCCACACAGGTTAGAAAGAGAAGACCCCCCAACTGAGGATAACAACCACTTGTCCTGAGACCCAAGGACATCACTTCCAGGGGTCATGCAAGTCATGGCACTTCTTTCCTTCTTGTAGGGCTAGGTGGTAGTTGGGAGCAACAGAACTCTATTAAACCGAGATAAGAGAATAGCACGTGCAGAATGAAAGTCTTTTACACAGGCAAATAGCCAAAAACCACAATAGTTCATGTAGAGATTCGGGAATGCCCATTCATGCATTTAAGTCAGAACAGTTGGGCCAGATTTTCAGGAATTCACACAATTAACATGTTCCATGCAAACACAGGCACAAACACACACACACACACAGACACATACAAATAACACAAATAGAAATAGCACACACACAAAAAAGCACACACACACGCACACACAAACACACACATACACACACAAATAACACAAATACAAATAACACACACAACACAAGCACACACAAACACAGACACTCACACGCATATGCAAACACACACACATATATAACACGAATACAAAAAACACACACACATACACACACACACACACACACACACATACACACACACAAGCATACACAAAAACCCGGCCAGCAAGTCTGATATGTGAATGTGGAACAAAAGCCCCAAAACTTGTGCTGAAAGAACTGTAAACGCCCTATGCTCCTTGAGGCAATGTTCCTGCATGCACCCAAGGCCAACTGCCTACCTCTAGGCAATTGCAGTCTTCAGGTGGGTTCAGAGGGACCTCACATTAGGGAATGCAGGGCCATGCTAGGCTTGGGAAACTCAAGGTTAAAAGACGGATACGGGAGAGTGTGGGAAACACCTCACTGTGGGAGGAGGAAGGTACTCGGCTTGTCTGATTGAGTCAGTGTCAATCCTGGAATGAATTGTTCACGATACTTTGGTTGCACTCCATTTTCAGGATGATGTTTATTTACAGTTTTGTGGCCTTACACACATTCTTCTTTAAGTTGACATTTCCCCCGCTTGTTTGCTATGACAAACACTGCCATGTCTGCATTGAACACTGATCAGCTTTCCTTGTTATTTCCCTTTCAGACCTCTCATCCGGCCTCACTGCCTTCCAAAGTCTTACCACCCTTTGAATTGGAAAGCTCATTCCTAAACCAAACAGCCTATTCAACCACCCATACAAACACACAAGCAAACAAGCAAGTAAACAAAAAAACAAACAATGCAAATCTTTATTGAATACAATGGGAGGTAGAACAGAACAAGTCAAAACAAAACAAAAGTAAACTAAACAAATGTGCTAGGAGTACATAAAGAATGGGTGGTTTGTTAGTCATCTCACATCTAAGCATAAGGCATTGGTAAGAAGAGCAGCAGTTCTTAGTCCCAAGGAAGAAGTCTTCATAACTCTTTCCTGGTTTAGTGTCCTGAGATGTGTAGCCTATACCTGGTCACCCATGAGATTTCCTGGAGTCTGATGGAGCCAGTCCAATTGTGTGTTCTGTCAGTTGGGCTTTTCATTAGGCCTCCTTGTTGTTTTAGGAGTCCCTGGTGATCTTGCCCTCTGCCCTTCAAGCAGAATCCCATTCTGAGAGCCCATTTCCTCGTCTCAGGGCCCTCAGGTAGGCACTCCATATGGAAAACCCACGTGCATTTCCTCCTTCTAGTAAGCAAGATGCTTTGCATCGAAATCAGCCACTGTAATAGGGGTTTTGATGCATATACTTTTGGGGCTGTCTACATTCTCAAGTGTGGATTGCGGGTGTCTTCTGGATAGGAGCTACCAGGCTGGGACTCAGAGAATATCCAGCAGAGCCTCCTATTCTTCTTGAGAGAGAGGCAGCTCAGGTGTTGCATCCATTTACTGCCCTGCACCTTAAAGATGTACAGGGCCTGGTGAGTGCGTCTCCACATGAACTTCCATCAGCAGTTGATCCAGGAAGAGTTCCAGGGGGCCCGTGTTGCATCCCTGAGTGAGAGCCTGTTCTTGGCCTTGTCCTTCAGGCTGTACCCATTGTGGTAGCTGAGACTCTCTGGAGAAATTGGTTGGGTCGCTATAACTCGAGGATTCCTTGGAAACACAGTCCGTGACAGCCAGTTGCAAGATGGTTTCCTGGTCATCCTTGTGCTCCTTGCCACCAGAATTTCCATCCAGATCCACAGGGAATGGCCAGTCACCCTCCACTTGGTCTTCTTCCAGCAGTTCATCAAGGAGGATTTTTAGAGGTCCTGCCTCGTATGCTTGAGTCGCTGTCTGTGATGTGCCACTTGGGGTTGCTGGGACTCTTTGTGGAAGTGGGGCTGGTCGCTGGAGCTCGAGTTCTCCATGCCCACACCTCCTGCAGCAGCCATCGGTAACAGGTTGTCCTGTGCTGCCTCATGCCCGCCAGTGAGGTCTCCAGTTGCCACATCCTGCACTTGTGAAGCAGGCACATCTTGATCTGGAGCGCGGGCTTGCCGCGCTCTTCTGTTCTGACACCATATGTGGATCGTGTCCTCAGACAAACCTGTCCTCTGGCCCAGCTGCTCCCTGGTAGCAAAGCCTGACAACGGGTTCCTCACAAAGCCTTGCAGTAGGATCCTGTGCTTTTGCAAGGTGAGTCTAGTGCGAGGCTTTCTGCTGTCCGAGGGCATGCTGCTACCTTGTGACCTGGAACCAAACCCTTCCTCGAGCTGTTGGGAGGCGAGCAGAATGGAGCCTCTGCAGGACCACTTTGGGCCGTGCCTCACCTCTCCAGTGCGACTTCTTCGGCTCTGAAACCACACTCGGATGCGGGACGCAGGGCGCTTTATTTGCCTGGCCATTTCCTGCCTGTCCCAGAAGCTCGGGTATTGGTTCTTGCTGAAAGCTGATAGCAGGGCCTTCTTTTGCTAGGCCTGCCAAACCGTCTTCCTGTGCCGGGATTCCCGCAGCACACAGCTGCTCTACACATTGCTTCCAGCTTCCATGCTCCTAAGGATTCGATGCCAGGCGTCCTCAAGCTGGAGAATATAGTCAGGACCTCTAAAGAGCAAGCACAATCTTCAGCAAATGCCAGCCGTAGCGCTGGGACCCCTGCCCTTAAATACCTTTGCCTCTGCTCCCGGAGCTCCACCCACTCGAAAGGAGCCGTGGGCTACAGTCGTCCTCCAGATCCTTGAATCAAGGTCATGCCACCACACTTTATACCTGCCACGCCTCCCACCTGAGAACAGGAGACCCGGAACAAGACCTCAAGAAACCTATCAGACTCAGCAAAATCTCTCCCAGAGTCTCGCAGTCCCTTGCATGCCATTCTGGACACAGAACAAGGAAGCACAAAAAATGTCCTAGGAATCAAGAATCCAGCAGACAGATAGTCCAAGGTGGGAGCACCATAGTTCCTTCCTGGATTTGGGCCGAGTATTCAGGAAATCGTGGAGGTGGTAAGCAGGCTTCAGAAGAGGAAGGCAGAGTGGAGTGTGCCTTAGGTGATATCACTAGCCAAGTGGAATTCGTGCTGATCTCATCCCATCTGGATCCACACAGGTTGGAAAGAGAAGACCCCCCAACTGAGGATAACAACCACTTGTCCTGAGACCCAAGGACATCACTTCCAGGGGTCATGCAAGTCATGGCACTTCTTTCCTTCCTGTAGGGCTAGGTGGTATTTGGGAGCAACAGAACTCTATTAAACCGAGATAAGAGAATAGCACATGCAGAATGAAAGTCTTTTACACAGGCAAATAGCCAAAAACCATAATAGTTCATGTAGAGATTAGGGAATGCCCATTCATGCATTTAAGTCAGAACAGTTGGGCCAGATTTTCAGGAATTCTCACCATTAACATGTTACATGCAAACACAGGCGCAAGCACACACACACACACACACACATGCACACACACACAGGCAAATACACACACATACACATACAAATAACACAAAGAGAAATACCACACACACAACAAAGCACACACACACGCACACACAAACACACACAGGCACACACAAACACACACACGTACACACACACAAATAACACAAATACAAATAACACACACACAACACAAGCACACACACAGACACTCACACACGCACATGAAAACACACACCACACATATAACAAAAATACAAATAACACACACACACACACACACATACACACACACACAAGCATACACAAAAACCTGGCCAGCAATTCTGACGTGTGAATGTGGAACAAAAGACAGAAAACTTGTGCTGAAAGAACTGTATAAGCCCTATGCTCCTTGAGGAAATGTGCCTGCATGCACCCGAGGCCTACTGCCTACCTCTAGGCAATTGCAGTCTTCAGGTGGGTTCAGAGGGACATCATATTAGGGAATGCAGGGCCGTGCTAGGCTTGGGAAACTCAAGGTTAAAAGACAGATACAAGAGAGTGTGTGAAACACCTCACTGTGGGAGGAGGAAGGTATTCGGCTTGTCTGATTGAATCATTGGCAATCCTGGAAAGAATTGTTCACGATACTTGGGTTCCACTCCATTTCCAGGATGATGTTTATTTACACTTTTGTGGCCTTACACACATTCTTCCTTAAGTTGACATTTTCCCCGCTTGTTTGCTTTAGCAAACTCTGCCATGTCTGCATTGAACACTGATCAGCTTTCCTTGTTATTTCCCTTTCAGTCCTTCATCCCACCTCACTGTCTTCCAAAGTCTTACCACCCTTTGAATTGGAAAGCACATGCCTAAAATAAACAGCCTATTCAATCACCCATACAAACACACAAGCAAACAAGCAAGCAAGCAAACACAAAAAATGCAAATCTTTATTGAATACAATGGGAGGTAGAACAGAGCAAGACAAAACAAAACAAAAGTAAACAAAACAAATGTGCTATGATACATATAGAAAGGGTGGTTTGTTAGTCATCTCACAGCTAAGCATAAAGCATTGGTAAAAGAGCAGCAGTTCTTAGTCCCAAGGAAGAAGTCTTCATAACTCCTTCCTGGTTTAGTGTCCTGAGGTGTGTTTATCCTATACCTGGTGACCCATGAGATTTCCTGGAGTCTGATGGAGCCAGTCCAATGGTGTGTTCTGTCAGTTGGGCTTTTCATTAGGTCTCTTTGTTGTTTTTGGATTCCCTGGTGATCTTGCCCTCTGCCCCTTCAGCAGAATCCCATTCTGAGAGCCCATTTCCTCGTCTCAGGGCCCTCAGGTAGGCACTCCACATGGAAAACCCACGTGCATTTCCTCCTTCTAATAAGAAAGATGCTTTGCATCGAAATCAGCCACTGTAATAGGGTTTTGATGCATATACTTTTTGGGCTGTCTGCATTCTCAAGTGTGGATTGCGGGTGTCTTCTGGATAGGAGCTTCCAGGCTGGGACTCAGAGAATATCCAGCAGAGCCTCATATTCTTCTTGAGAGAGAGGCAGCTCAGGTGTTGCATCCATTTGCTGCCCTCCACCTTCCAGATGTACAAGGCCTGGGGAGAGCGTCTCCACTCGAACTTCCATCAGCAGTTGATCCAGGAAGAGTTCCAGGGGGCCCGTGTTGCATCCCTGAGTGAGAGCCTGTTCTTGGCCTTGTCCTTCAGGCTGTGCCCATTGTGGTAGCTGAGACTCTCTGAAGAAATTGGTTGGGTCGCTATAACTCGAGGATTCCTTGGAAACACAGTCCGTGGCAGCCAGTTGCAAGATGGTTTCCTGGACACCCTCGTGCTCCTTGCTACCAGAATTTCCATCAAGATCCACAGGGAGTGGCCTGTCACCCTCCACTTGGTCTTATTCTAGCAGTTCATCAAGGAGGAGTTCCGAGGTCCTGCCTCGTATGCTTGAGTCGCTGTCTGTGATGTGCCACTTGGGGTTGCTGGGACTCTTTGTGGGTGTGGCGGGTCGCTGGAGCTCGAGTTCTCCATGCCCACACCTCCTGCAGCAGCCATCGGTAACAGGTTGTCTGTGATGCCTCATCCCTGCCACTGAGACCTCCAGTTGCCACATCCTGCACTGTGAAGTTGGCACATCTTGATGTGGAGCGCGGGCTTGCCGCGCTCTTCTTTTCTGAAACCATATGTGGATCGTGTGCTCAGACAAACCTGTCCTCTGGCCCAGCTGCTCCCTGGTTGCAAAGCCTGGCAACGGGTTCCTCTCAAAGGCTTGCACTAGGATCCTGCGCTGTTGCAAGGTGCGTCGAGTGCAAGGCCTTCTGCTGTCCGAGGGCATGCTGCTACCTTGTGACCTGGAGCCAAACCCTTCCTTGAGCTGTTGGGAGGCTAGCGGAATGGAGCCTCGGCTGGACCGCTTTGGGCCGTGCCTCACCTCTCCAGTGCGACTTCTTAGGTTCTGAAACCGCACTCGGATGCGGGACGCAGGGAGCTGTATTTGCCTGGCCAGTTCCTGCCTGTCCCAGAAGCTCGGGTATTGTTTCTTTCTGAAAGCTGATAGCACGGCCTTCTTTTCCAAGGCCTACCAAACCGTCTTTCTGCGCAGGGATTCCCGCAGCACACAGCTGCTCTCCACATTGCTTCCAGCTTCCATGCTCCTAAAGATTCGATGCCCGGAGTCCTCAAGCTGGAGAATGTTGTCAGGACCGCTCCAGAGCAAGCGCAAGCTTCAGCAAATGCCAGCCGTAGGACTTGGACCCCTGCCCTTAAATACATTTGCCTCTGCTCACGGAGCTCCGCACACTCGAAAGGAGCCGTGGGCTACAGTCGTACTCCAGACCCTTGAATCAAGGTCATGCCACGACGCTTTACACCTGCCACGCCTCCCACCTGAGAACAGGAGACCCGGAACAAGACCTCAAGAAACCTATCAGACTCAGCAAAGTCTCTCCCAAAGTCTCGCAGTCCCTTACATGCCATTCTGGACACAGAGCAAGGAAGCACAAAAAATGTCCTAGGAATCAACCATCCAGCAGACAGATAGTCCAAGGAGGGAGCAACAAAGGTCCTTCCTGGATTTGGGCAGAGTATCCAGGAAATCGTGGAGGTGGTAAGCAGGCTTCAGAAGAGTAAGGCAGAGTGGAGTGTGCCTAGGTGGTATCACTAGCCAAGTGGAATCCGTGCTGATCTCATCCCATCTGGATCCACACAGGTTAGAAAGAGAAGACCCCCCAACTGAGGATAACAACCACTTGTCCTGAGACCCAAGCACATCACTTCCAGGGGTCATGCAAGTCATGGCACTTCTTTCCTTCTTGTAGGGCTAGGTGGTAGTTGGGAGCAACAGAACTCTATTAAACCGAGATAAGAGAATAGCACATGCAGAATGAAAGTCTTTTACACAGGCAAATAGCCAAAAACCACACTAGTTCATGTAGAGATTCGGGAATGCCCATTCATGCATTTAAGTCAGAACAGTTGGGCCAGATTTTCAGGAATTCTCACAATTAACATGTTCCATGCAAACACAGGCACAAACACAAACACACACACAGACACACACACACACACACACACACGCAAATACACACACATACACATACAAATAACACAAATAGAAATAGCACACACACCACAAAGCACACACACACGCACACACAAACACACACACATACACACACAAATAACACAAATACAAATAACACACACAACACAAGCACACACACACAGACACTCACACGCATATGCAAACACACACACATATAACACAAATACAAATAACACACACACATACACACACACACACAAACACACACACTAGAACAGTGCAAGACAAAACAAAACAAAAGTAAACTAAACAAATGTGCCAGGAGTACATATAGAATGGGTGGATTGTTAGTCATCTCACAGCTAAGCATAAGGCATTGGTAAGAAGAGCAACAGTTCTTAGTCCCAAGGAAGAAGTCTTCATAACTCCTTCCTGGTATAGTGTCCTGAGATGTGTAGCCTATACCTGGTGACCCATGAGATTTCCTGGAGTCTGATAGAGCCAGTCCAATGTTGTGTTCTGTCAGTTGGGCTTTTCATTAGGCCTCCTTGTTGTTTTAGGAGTCCCTGGTGATCTTGCCTTCTGCCCCTTCAGAAGATTCGCATCCTGAGAGCCCATTTCCTCGTCTCAAAGCCCTCAGGTAGGCACTCCACATGGAAAACCCACGTGCATTTCCTCCTTCTAGTAAGCAAGATGCTTTGCATCGAAATCAGCCACTGTAATAGGGGTTTTGATGCATATACTTTTTGGGCTGTCTACATTCTCAAGTGTGGACTGCAGGTGTATTCTGGATAGGAGCTTCCAGGCTAGGAATCGAGAATATCCAGCAGAGCCTCATATTCTTCTTGAGAGAGAGGCAGCTCAGTTGTTGCATCCATTTGCTGCCCTGCACCTTCCAGATGTACAGGGCCTGGGGAGTGCCTCTCCACTCAAACGTCCATCAGCAGTTGAACTAGGAAGTGTTCCGGGTGGCCCGTGTTGCATCCCTGAGTGAGAGCCTGTGCTTGGCCTTGTCCTTCAGGCTGTGCCCATAGTGGTAGCTGAGACTCTCTGGAGAAACTGGTTGGGTCCCTATAACTCGAGGATTCCTTGGAAACACAGTCCGTGGCAGCCAGTTGCAAGATGGTTTCCTGGACACCCTCGTGCTCCTTGCCACCAGAATTTCCATCCAGATCCACAGGGAATGGCCTGTCACCCTCCACTTGGTCTCCTTCCAGCAGTTCATCAAGGAGGAGTTCCAGAGGTCCTGCCTCGTATGCTTGAGTCGCTGTCTGTGATTGGCCTCGTCCTTCGGACAGTGCCAATTGGGGTTGCTGGGACTCTTTGTGGAAGTGGGGCTGGTGGCTGGAGCTCGAGTTCTCCATGCCAACACCTCCTGCAGCAGCAATCGGTAACAGGTTGTCCGGTTCTATCTCATCCCTGCCACTGAGACCTCCAGTTGCCACATCCTGCACTTGTGAAGCAGGCACATCTTGATCTGGAGCGCGGGCTTGCCCCGCTCTTCTGTTCTGAAACCATTTGTGGATCGTGTCCTCAGAAAAACCTGTCCTCTGGCCCAGCTGCTCCCTGGTAGCAAAGCCTGGCAACGGGTTCCTCTCAAAGGCTTGCACTAGCATCCTGCGCTGTTGCAAGTTGAGTCGAGTGCGAGGCCTTCTGATGTCCGAGGGCATGCTGCTACCTTGTGACCTGGAGCCAAACCCTTCCTCGAGCTGTTGGGAGGCTAGCGGAATGCAGGCTCTGCTGGACCGCTTTGGGCCGTGCCTCACCTCTCCAGTGCGACTTCTTCGGTTCTGAAACCACACTCGGATGCGGGACGCAGGGAGCAATATTTGCCTGGCCAGTTCCTGCCTGTCCCAGAAGCTCGTGTATTGGTTCTTGCTGACAGCTAATAGCAGGGCCTTCTTTTGCCAGGCCTGCCAAACCGTCTTCCTGCGCCGGGATTCCCGCAGCACACAGCTGCTATCCACATTGCTTCCAGCTTCCATGCTCCTAAGGATTCGATGCCAGGAATCCTCAAGCTGGAGAATATAGTCAGGACCGCTCCAGAGCAAGCTCAAGCTTCAGCAAATGCCAGCCGTAGGGCTGGGTCCCCTGCCCGTAAATACCTCTGCCTCTGCTCCCGGAGCTCTTCCCACTCGAAAGGCGCGGTGGGCTACAGTCGTACTGCAGACCCTTGAATCAAGGTCATGCCACGATGCTTTACACCTGCCACGCCTCCCACCTGAGAATAGGAGACCCGGAACAAGACCTCAAGAAACCTATCAGACTCAGCAAAGTATCTCCCAAAGTCTCGCAGTCCCTTGCATGCCATTCTGGACACAGAACAAGGAAGCACAAAAAACGTCCTAGGAATCAACAATCCAGCAGACAGATCGTCCAAGGAGGGAGCACCATAGGTCCTTCCTGTATTTGGGCAGAGTATCCAGGAAATCGTGGAGGTGGTAAGCAGGCTTCAGAAGAGGAAGGCAGAGTGGAGTGTGCCTTAGGTGGTATCACTAGCCAAGTGGAATCCGTGCTGATCTCATCCCATCTGGATCCACACAGGTTGGAAAGAGAAGACCCCCCAACTGAGGATCCCAACCACTTGTCCTGAGACCCAAGGACATCACTTCCATGAGTCATGCAAATCATGGCACTTCTTTCATGCTTGTAGGGCTAGCTGGTAGTTGGGAGCAACAGAACTCTATTAAAGCAAGGGAAGAATATAGCACATGCAGAAAGAAAGTCTTTTACATAGGCAAATAGGCCAAAACCCACAATAGTTCATGTAGAGATTCGGGAACGCACATTCATGCATTTCCTGTCAGAACAGTTGAGCCAGATTTTCAGGAATTCTCACAATTAACATGGTCCATGCAAAAACAGGCACAAACACACACAGACACACAGACACACACACACACACACACACATGCAAACACACACACATACCCATACAAATAACACAAATAGAAATACCACACACACAACAAAGCACACACACAGACACACACAAACATACACACATACACACAAATAACACAAATACAAATAACACACACAACACAAGCACACACACACAGGCACTCACACACGAACATGCAAACACACACACATGTAACACGAATACAAATAACACACACATACACACACACAAACAAACACACACACTAACACATACACACACACAAGCATACACAAAAACCCGGCCAGCAGTCCTGACCTGTGAATGTGGAACAAAAGACCGAAAACCTGTGTTGAAAGAATTGTATAAGCCCTATGCTCATTGAGGAAAAGTGGCTGCATGCACCCAAGGCCAACTGCCTACCTCTAGGCAATTGCAGTCTTCAGGTGGGTGCAGAGGGACCTCACATTAGGGAATGCAGGGCCGTGCTAGGCTTGGGAAACTCAAGGTTAAAAGACGGATACGGGAGATTTTGGGAAACACCTCACTGTGGGAGGAGGAAGGTATTCGGCTTGTCTGATTGAATCAGTGTCAATCCTGGAATGAATTGTTCACGATACTTTGGTTGCACTCCATTTCCAGGATGATGTTTATTTACAGTTTTGTGGCCTTACACACATTCTTCTTTAAGTTGACATTTTCCCCGCTTATTTGCTTTAGCAAACACTGCCATGTCTGCATTGAACACTGATCAGCTTTCCTTGTTATTTCCCTTTCAGACCTCTCATCCCGCCTCACTGCCTTCCAAAGTCTTACCACCCTTTCAATTGGAAAGCTCATGCCTAAACCAAACAGCCTTTCAACCACCCATACAAACACACAAGCAAACAAGCAAGCAAGCAAACAAACCAACAATGCAAATCTTTATTGAATACAATGGTAAGTAGAACAGAGCAAGACAAAACAAAACAAAAGTAAACTAAACAAATGTGCCAGGAGTACATATAGAATGGGTGGATTGTTAGTCATCTCACAGCTAAGCATAAGGCATTGGTAAGAAGAGCTACAGTTCTTAGTCCCAAGGAAGAAGTGTTCATAACTCCTTCCTGGTTTAGTGTCCTGAGATGTGTAGCCTACCTGGTGACCCATGAGATTTCCTGGAATCTGATGGTGCCAGTCCAATGTTGTGTTCTGTCAGTTGGGCTTTTCATTAGGCCTCCTTGTTGTTTTAGGAGTCCCTGGTGATCTGCCCTCTGCCCCTTCAGCAGAAACCCATTCTGAGAGCCCATTTCCTCGTCTCAGGGCCCTCAGGTAGGCACTCCACATGGAAAACCCCCGTGCATTTCCTCCTTCTAGTAAGCAAGATGCTTTGCATCGAAATCAGCCCCTGTCATAGGGGTTTTGATGCATTAACTTTTTGGGCTGTCAACATTCTCAAGTGTGGATTGCAGGTGTCTTCTGGATAGGAGCTTCCAGGCTGGGACTCAGAGAATATCCAGCAGAGCCTCATATTCTTCTTGAGAGAGAGGCAGCTCAGGTGTTGCATCCATTTGCTGCCCTGCACCTTCCAGATATACAGAGCCTGGGGAGTGCTTCTCCACTCGAACTTCCATCAGCAGTTGATCCAGGAAGAATTCCAGGACGCCCGTGTTGCATCCCTGAGTGAGAGCCTGTTCTTGGCCTTGTCCTTCAGGCTGTGCCCATTGTGGTAGCTGAGGCTCTCTAGAGAAATTTGTTGGGTCACTATAACTCGAGGATTCCTTGGAAACACAGTCCGTGGCAGCCAGTTGCAAGATGGTTTCCTGGACAAACTCGTGCTCCTTGCCACCAGAATTTCCATCAAGATGCACAGGGAATGGCCTGCCACCCTCCACTTGGTCTTCTTCCAGCAGTTCATCAAGGAGGAGTTCCAGAGGTCCTGCCTCGTATGCTTGAGTCGCTGTCTGTGATTGGCCTCGTCCTTCGGGCAGTGCCATTTGGGGTTGCTGGGACTCTTTGTGGAAGTAGGGCTGGTCGCTGGAGCTCGAGTTCTCCATGCCCACACCTCCTGAGATAGCCATCGATAACAGGTTGTCCTGTGCTGCTTCATCCCTGCCACTGAGACCTCCAGTTGCCACATCCTGCACTTGTGAAGCAGGCACATCTTGATCTGGAGCACGGGCTTGCCGCGCTCTTCTGTTCTGAAATCATATGTGGATCGTGTACTCAGACAAACCTGTCCTCTGGCCCAGCTGCTCCCTGGTAGCAAAGCCTGGCAACGGATTCCTCTCAAAGGCTTGCACTAGGATACTGCGCTGTTGCAAGGTGAGTCGAGTGCGAGGCCTTCTGCTGTCCGAGGGCATGCTGCTACCTTGTGACCTGGAGCCAAACCCTTCCTCGAGCTGTTGGGAGGCTAGCGGAATGGAGCCTCTGCTGGACCGCTTTGGGCCGTGCCTCACCTCTCCAGTGCGACTCCTTCGGTTCTGAAACCACACTCGGATGCGGGACGAAGGGAGCTGTATTTGCCTGGCCAGTTCCTGCCTGTCCCAGAGCTCGGGTATTGGTTCTTGCCTAAAGCTGATAGCAGGGCCTTCTTTTGCCAGGCCTGCCAAACCGTCTTCCTGCGCCGGGATTCCCCCAGCATACAGCTGTTATCCACATTGCTTCCAGCTTCCATGCTCCTAAGGATTCGATGCCAGGAGACCTAAAGCTGGAGAATATAGTCAGGACCGCTCCAGATCAAGCGCAAGCTTCTGCAAATGCCACCCTTAGAGCTGGGACCCCTGCCCGTAAATACCTTTGCCTCAGCACCCGAAGCTCTGCCCACTCAAAAGGAGCCGTGGGCTACAGTCGTACTCCAGACCCTTGAATCAAGGTCATGCCACGACCCCTTACACCTGCCATGCCTCCCACCTGAGAACAGGAGACCCGGAACAAGACCTCAAGAAACCTATCAGACTCAGCAAAGTCTCTCCCAAAGTCTCGCAGTCCCTTGCATGCCATTCTGGACACAGAACAAGGAAGCACAAAAAATGTCCTAGGAATCAACCATCCAGCAGACAGATCGTCCAAGGAGGGAGCACCATAGGTCCTTCCTGGCTTTGGGCAGAGTATTCAGGAAATCGTGGAGGTGGTAAGCAGGCTTCAGAAGAGGAAGGCAGAGTGAAGTGTGCCTTAGGTGATATCACTAGCGAAGTGGAATCCGTGCTGATCTCATCCCATCTGGATCCACACAGGTTGGAAAGAGAAGACCCCCCAACTGAGGATCCCAACCACTTGTCCTGAGACCCAAGGACATCACTTCCAGGAGTCATGCAAGTCATGGCACTTCTTTCATGCTTGTAGGGCTAGCTGGTAGTTGGGAGCAACAGAACTCTATTAAACCGAGGGAAGAATATAGCACATGCAGAAAGAAAGTCTTTTACATAGGCAAATAGCCCAAAAACCACAATAGTTCATGTAGAGATTCGGGAACGCACATTCATGCATTTCCTGTCAGAAGAGTTGAGCCAGATTTTCAGGAATTCTCACAATTAACATGGTCCATGCAAAAACAGGCACAAACACACACAGACACACAGACACACACACACACACACACACGCAAACACACACACATACCCATACAAATAACACAAATAGAAATACCACACACACAACAAAGCACACACACAGACACACACACACACACATACCCATACAAATAACACAAATAGAAATACCACACACACAACAAAGCACACACACAGACACACACAAACATACACACATACACACACAAATAACACAAATACAAATAAAACACACAACACAAGCACACACACAGGCACTCACACACAAACATGCAAACACACACACATATAACACAAATACAAATAACACACACACATACACACACACACACAAACACACACACTAACACATACACACACACAAGCATACACAAAAACCCAGCCAGCAAGTCTGACCTGTGAATGTGGAACAAAAGACCGAAAACCTGTGTTGAAAGAATTGTATAAGCCCTATGCTCCTTGAGGAAATGTGGCTGCATGCACCCAAGGCCAACTGCCTACCTCTAGGCAATTGCAGTCTTCAGGTGGGTTCAGAGGGACCTCACATTAGGGAATGCAGGGCCGTGCTAGGCTTGGGAAACTCAAGGTTAAAAGACGGATACGGGAGATTGTGGGAAACACCTCACTGTGGGAGGAGGAAGGTATTCGGCTTGTCTGATTGAATCAGTGTCAATCCTGGAATGAATTGTTCACGATACTTTGGTTGCACTCCATTTCCAGGATGATGTTTATTTACAGATTTGTGGCCTTACACACATTCTTCTTTAAGTTGACATTTTCCCCGCTTGTTTGCTTTAGCAAACACTGCCATGTCTGCATTGAACACTGATCAGCTTTCCTTGTTATTTCCCTTTCAGACCTCTCATCCCGCCTCACTGCCTTCAGAAGTCTCACCACCCTTTCAATTGGAAAGCTCATGCCTAAACCAAACAGCCTTTTAACCACCCATACAAACACACAAGCAAACAAGTAAGCAAGCAAACAAACCAACAATGCAAATCTTTATTGAATACAATGGTAAGTAGAACAATGCAAGACAAAACAAAACAAAAGTAAACTAAACAAATGTGCCAGGAGTACATATAGAATGGGTGGATTGTTAGTCATCTCACAGCTAAGCATAAGGCATTGGTAAGAAGAGCAACAGTTCTTAGTCCCAAGGAAGAAGTCTTCATAACTCCTTCCTGGTATAGTGTCCTGAGATGTGTAGCCTATACCTGGTGACCCATGAGATTTCCTGGAGTCTGATGGAGCCAGTCCAATGTTGTGTTCTGTCAGTTGGGCTTTTCATTAGGCCTCCTTGTTGTTTTAGGAGTCCCTGGTGATCTTGCCTTCTGCCCCTTCAGAAGATTCGCATCCTGAGAGCCCATTTCCTCGTCTCAAAGCCCTCAGGTAGGCACTCCACATGGAAAACCCACGTGCATTTCCTCCTTCTAGTAAGCAAGATGCTTTGCATCGAAATCAGCCACTGTAATAGGGGTTTTGATGCATATACTTTTTGGGCTGTCTACATTCTCAAGTGTGGACTGCAGGTGTATTCTGGATAGGAGCTTCCAGGCTAGGAATCGAGAATATCCAGCAGAGCCTCATATTCTTCTTGAGAGAGAGGCAGCTCAGTTGTTGCATCCATTTGCTGCCCTGCACCTTCCAGATGTACAGGGCCTGGGGAGTGCCTCTCCACTCAAACGTCCATCAGCAGTTGAACTAGGAAGTGTTCCGGGTGGCCCGTGTTGCATCCCTGAGTGAGAGCCTGTGCTTGGCCTTGTCCTTCAGGCTGTGCCCATAGTGGTAGCTGAGACTCTCTGGAGAAACTGGTTGGGTCCCTATAACTCGAGGATTCCTTGGAAACACAGTCCGTGGCAGCCAGTTGCAAGATGGTTTCCTGGACACCCTCGTGCTCCTTGCCACCAGAATTTCCATCCAGATCCACAGGGAATGGCCTGTCACCCTCCACTTGGTCTCCTTCCAGCAGTTCATCAAGGAGGAGTTCCAGAGGTCCTGCCTCGTATGCTTGAGTCGCTGTCTGTGATTGGCCTCGTCCTTCGGACAGTGCCAATTGGGGTTGCTGGGACTCTTTGTGGAAGTGGGGCTGGTCGCTGGAGCTCGAGTTCTCCATGCCAACACCTCCTGCAGCAGCAATCGGTAACAGGTTGTCCGGTTCTATCTCATCCCTGCCACTGAGACCTCCAGTTGCCACATCCTGCACTTGTGAAGCAGGCACATCTTGATCTGGAGCGCGGGCTTGCCCCGCTCTTCTGTTCTGAAACCATTTGTGGATCGTGTCCTCAGAAAAACCTGTCCTCTGGCCCAGCTGCTCCCTGGTAGCAAAGCCTGGCAACGGGTTCCTCTCAAAGGCTTGCACTAGCATCCTGCGCTGTTGCAAGTTGAGTCGAGTGCGAGGCCTTCTGATGTCCGAGGGCATGCTGCTACCTTGTGACCTGGAGCCAAACCCTTCCTCGAGCTGTTGGGAGGCTAGCGGAATGCAGGCTCTGCTGGACCGCTTTGGGCCGTGCCTCACCTCTCCAGTGCGACTTCTTCGGTTCTGAAACCACACTCGGATGCGGGACGCAGGGAGCAATATTTGCCTGGCCAGTTCCTGCCTGTCCCAGAAGCTCGTGTATTGGTTCTTGCTGACAGCTAATAGCAGGGCCTTCTTTTGCCAGGCCTGCCAAACCGTCTTCCTGCGCCGGGATTCCCGCAGCACACAGCTGCTATCCACATTGCTTCCAGCTTCCATGCTCCTAAGGATTCGATGCCAGGAATCCTCAAGCTGGAGAATATAGTCAGGACCGCTCCAGAGCAAGCTCAAGCTTCAGCAAATGCCAGCCGTAGGGCTGGGTCCCCTGCCCGTAAATACCTCTGCCTCTGCTCCCGGAGCTCTTCCCACTCGAAAGGCGCGGTGGGCTACAGTCGTACTGCAGACCCTTGAATCAAGGTCATGCCACGATGCTTTACACCTGCCACGCCTCCCACCTGAGAATAGGAGACCCGGAACAAGACCTCAAGAAACCTATCAGACTCAGCAAAGTATCTCCCAAAGTCTCGCAGTCCCTTGCATGCCATTCTGGACACAGAACAAGGAAGCACAAAAAACGTCCTAGGAATCAACAATCCAGCAGACAGATCGTCCAAGGAGGGAGCACCATAGGTCCTTCCTGTATTTGGGCAGAGTATCCAGGAAATCGTGGAGGTGGTAAGCAGGCTTCAGAAGAGGAAGGCAGAGTGGAGTGTGCCTTAGGTGGTATCACTAGCCAAGTGGAATCCGTGCTGATCTCATCCCATCTGGATCCACACAGGTTGGAAAGAGAAGACCCCCCAACTGAGGATCCCAACCACTTGTCCTGAGACCCAAGGACATCACTTCCATGAGTCATGCAAATCATGGCACTTCTTTCATGCTTGTAGGGCTAGCTGGTAGTTGGGAGCAACAGAACTCTATTAAAGCAAGGGAAGAATATAGCACATGCAGAAAGAAAGTCTTTTACATAGGCAAATAGGCCAAAACCCACAATAGTTCATGTAGAGATTCGGGAACGCACATTCATGCATTTCCTGTCAGAACAGTTGAGCCAGATTTTCAGGAATTCTCACAATTAACATGGTCCATGCAAAAACAGGCACAAACACACACAGACACACAGACACACACACACACACACACACATGCAAACACACACACATACCCATACAAATAACACAAATAGAAATACCACACACACAACAAAGCACACACACAGACACACACAAACATACACACATACACACAAATAACACAAATACAAATAACACACACAACACAAGCACACACACACAGGCACTCACACACGAACATGCAAACACACACACATGTAACACGAATACAAATAACACACACATACACACACACAAACAAACACACACACTAACACATACACACACACAAGCATACACAAAAACCCGGCCAGCAGTCCTGACCTGTGAATGTGGAACAAAAGACCGAAAACCTGTGTTGAAAGAATTGTATAAGCCCTATGCTCATTGAGGAAAAGTGGCTGCATGCACCCAAGGCCAACTGCCTACCTCTAGGCAATTGCAGTCTTCAGGTGGGTGCAGAGGGACCTCACATTAGGGAATGCAGGGCCGTGCTAGGCTTGGGAAACTCAAGGTTAAAAGACGGATACGGGAGATTTTGGGAAACACCTCACTGTGGGAGGAGGAAGGTATTCGGCTTGTCTGATTGAATCAGTGTCAATCCTGGAATGAATTGTTCACGATACTTTGGTTGCACTCCATTTCCAGGATGATGTTTATTTACAGTTTTGTGGCCTTACACACATTCTTCTTTAAGTTGACATTTTCCCCGCTTATTTGCTTTAGCAAACACTGCCATGTCTGCATTGAACACTGATCAGCTTTCCTTGTTATTTCCCTTTCAGACCTCTCATCCCGCCTCACTGCCTTCCAAAGTCTTACCACCCTTTCAATTGGAAAGCTCATGCCTAAACCAAACAGCCTTTCAACCACCCATACAAACACACAAGCAAACAAGCAAGCAAGCAAACAAACCAACAATGCAAATCTTTATTGAATACAATGGTAAGTAGAACAGAGCAAGACAAAACAAAACAAAAGTAAACTAAACAAATGTGCCAGGAGTACATATAGAATGGGTGGATTGTTAGTCATCTCACAGCTAAGCATAAGGCATTGGTAAGAAGAGCTACAGTTCTTAGTCCCAAGGAAGAAGTGTTCATAACTCCTTCCTGGTTTAGTGTCCTGAGATGTGTAGCCTACCTGGTGACCCATGAGATTTCCTGGAATCTGATGGTGCCAGTCCAATGTTGTGTTCTGTCAGTTGGGCTTTTCATTAGGCCTCCTTGTTGTTTTAGGAGTCCCTGGTGATCTGCCCTCTGCCCCTTCAGCAGAAACCCATTCTGAGAGCCCATTTCCTCGTCTCAGGGCCCTCAGGTAGGCACTCCACATGGAAAACCCCCGTGCATTTCCTCCTTCTAGTAAGCAAGATGCTTTGCATCGAAATCAGCCCCTGTCATAGGGGTTTTGATGCATTAACTTTTTGGGCTGTCAACATTCTCAAGTGTGGATTGCAGGTGTCTTCTGGATAGGAGCTTCCAGGCTGGGACTCAGAGAATATCCAGCAGAGCCTCATATTCTTCTTGAGAGAGAGGCAGCTCAGGTGTTGCATCCATTTGCTGCCCTGCACCTTCCAGATATACAGAGCCTGGGGAGTGCTTCTCCACTCGAACTTCCATCAGCAGTTGATCCAGGAAGAATTCCAGGACGCCCGTGTTGCATCCCTGAGTGAGAGCCTGTTCTTGGCCTTGTCCTTCAGGCTGTGCCCATTGTGGTAGCTGAGGCTCTCTAGAGAAATTTGTTGGGTCACTATAACTCGAGGATTCCTTGGAAACACAGTCCGTGGCAGCCAGTTGCAAGATGGTTTCCTGGACAAACTCGTGCTCCTTGCCACCAGAATTTCCATCAAGATGCACAGGGAATGGCCTGCCACCCTCCACTTGGTCTTCTTCCAGCAGTTCATCAAGGAGGAGTTCCAGAGGTCCTGCCTCGTATGCTTGAGTCGCTGTCTGTGATTGGCCTCGTCCTTCGGGCAGTGCCATTTGGGGTTGCTGGGACTCTTTGTGGAAGTAGGGCTGGTCGCTGGAGCTCGAGTTCTCCATGCCCACACCTCCTGAGATAGCCATCGATAACAGGTTGTCCTGTGCTGCTTCATCCCTGCCACTGAGACCTCCAGTTGCCACATCCTGCACTTGTGAAGCAGGCACATCTTGATCTGGAGCACGGGCTTGCCGCGCTCTTCTGTTCTGAAATCATATGTGGATCGTGTACTCAGACAAACCTGTCCTCTGGCCCAGCTGCTCCCTGGTAGCAAAGCCTGGCAACGGATTCCTCTCAAAGGCTTGCACTAGGATACTGCGCTGTTGCAAGGTGAGTCGAGTGCGAGGCCTTCTGCTGTCCGAGGGCATGCTGCTACCTTGTGACCTGGAGCCAAACCCTTCCTCGAGCTGTTGGGAGGCTAGCGGAATGGAGCCTCTGCTGGACCGCTTTGGGCCGTGCCTCACCTCTCCAGTGCGACTCCTTCGGTTCTGAAACCACACTCGGATGCGGGACGAAGGGAGCTGTATTTGCCTGGCCAGTTCCTGCCTGTCCCAGAGCTCGGGTATTGGTTCTTGCCTAAAGCTGATAGCAGGGCCTTCTTTTGCCAGGCCTGCCAAACCGTCTTCCTGCGCCGGGATTCCCCCAGCATACAGCTGTTATCCACATTGCTTCCAGCTTCCATGCTCCTAAGGATTCGATGCCAGGAGACCTAAAGCTGGAGAATATAGTCAGGACCGCTCCAGATCAAGCGCAAGCTTCTGCAAATGCCACCCTTAGAGCTGGGACCCCTGCCCGTAAATACCTTTGCCTCAGCACCCGAAGCTCTGCCCACTCAAAAGGAGCCGTGGGCTACAGTCGTACTCCAGACCCTTGAATCAAGGTCATGCCACGACCCCTTACACCTGCCATGCCTCCCACCTGAGAACAGGAGACCCGGAACAAGACCTCAAGAAACCTATCAGACTCAGCAAAGTCTCTCCCAAAGTCTCGCAGTCCCTTGCATGCCATTCTGGACACAGAACAAGGAAGCACAAAAAATGTCCTAGGAATCAACCATCCAGCAGACAGATCGTCCAAGGAGGGAGCACCATAGGTCCTTCCTGGCTTTGGGCAGAGTATTCAGGAAATCGTGGAGGTGGTAAGCAGGCTTCAGAAGAGGAAGGCAGAGTGAAGTGTGCCTTAGGTGATATCACTAGCGAAGTGGAATCCGTGCTGATCTCATCCCATCTGGATCCACACAGGTTGGAAAGAGAAGACCCCCCAACTGAGGATCCCAACCACTTGTCCTGAGACCCAAGGACATCACTTCCAGGAGTCATGCAAGTCATGGCACTTCTTTCATGCTTGTAGGGCTAGCTGGTAGTTGGGAGCAACAGAACTCTATTAAACCGAGGGAAGAATATAGCACATGCAGAAAGAAAGTCTTTTACATAGGCAAATAGCCCAAAAACCACAATAGTTCATGTAGAGATTCGGGAACGCACATTCATGCATTTCCTGTCAGAAGAGTTGAGCCAGATTTTCAGGAATTCTCACAATTAACATGGTCCATGCAAAAACAGGCACAAACACACACAGACACACAGACACACACACACACACACACACGCAAACACACACACATACCCATACAAATAACACAAATAGAAATACCACACACACAACAAAGCACACACACAGACACACACACACACACATACCCATACAAATAACACAAATAGAAATACCACACACACAACAAAGCACACACACAGACACACACAAACATACACACATACACACACAAATAACACAAATACAAATAAAACACACAACACAAGCACACACACAGGCACTCACACACAAACATGCAAACACACACACATATAACACAAATACAAATAACACACACACATACACACACACACACAAACACACACACTAACACATACACACACACAAGCATACACAAAAACCCAGCCAGCAAGTCTGACCTGTGAATGTGGAACAAAAGACCGAAAACCTGTGTTGAAAGAATTGTATAAGCCCTATGCTCCTTGAGGAAATGTGGCTGCATGCACCCAAGGCCAACTGCCTACCTCTAGGCAATTGCAGTCTTCAGGTGGGTTCAGAGGGACCTCACATTAGGGAATGCAGGGCCGTGCTAGGCTTGGGAAACTCAAGGTTAAAAGACGGATACGGGAGATTGTGGGAAACACCTCACTGTGGGAGGAGGAAGGTATTCGGCTTGTCTGATTGAATCAGTGTCAATCCTGGAATGAATTGTTCACGATACTTTGGTTGCACTCCATTTCCAGGATGATGTTTATTTACAGATTTGTGGCCTTACACACATTCTTCTTTAAGTTGACATTTTCCCCGCTTGTTTGCTTTAGCAAACACTGCCATGTCTGCATTGAACACTGATCAGCTTTCCTTGTTATTTCCCTTTCAGACCTCTCATCCCGCCTCACTGCCTTCAGAAGTCTCACCACCCTTTCAATTGGAAAGCTCATGCCTAAACCAAACAGCCTTTTAACCACCCATACAAACACACAAGCAAACAAGTAAGCAAGCAAACAAACCAACAATGCAAATCTTTATTGAATACAATGGTAAGTAGAACAATGCAAGACAAAACAAAACAAAAGTAAACTAAACAAATGTGCCAGGAGTACATATAGAATGGGTGGATTGTTAGTCATCTCACAGCTAAGCATAAGGCATTGGTAAGAAGAGCAACAGTTCTTAGTCCCAAGGAAGAAGTCTTCATAACTCCTTCCTGGTATAGTGTCCTGAGATGTGTAGCCTATACCTGGTGACCCATGAGATTTCCTGGAGTCTGATGGAGCCAGTCCAATGTTGTGTTCTGTCAGTTGGGCTTTTCATTAGGCCTCCTTGTTGTTTTAGGAGTCCCTGGTGATCTTGCCTTCTGCCCCTTCAGAAGATTCGCATCCTGAGAGCCCATTTCCTCGTCTCAAAGCCCTCAGGTAGGCACTCCACATGGAAAACCCACGTGCATTTCCTCCTTCTAGTAAGCAAGATGCTTTGCATCGAAATCAGCCACTGTAATAGGGGTTTTGATGCATATACTTTTTGGGCTGTCTACATTCTCAAGTGTGGACTGCAGGTGTATTCTGGATAGGAGCTTCCAGGCTAGGAATCGAGAATATCCAGCAGAGCCTCATATTCTTCTTGAGAGAGAGGCAGCTCAGTTGTTGCATCCATTTGCTGCCCTGCACCTTCCAGATGTACAGGGCCTGGGGAGTGCCTCTCCACTCAAACGTCCATCAGCAGTTGAACTAGGAAGTGTTCCGGGTGGCCCGTGTTGCATCCCTGAGTGAGAGCCTGTGCTTGGCCTTGTCCTTCAGGCTGTGCCCATAGTGGTAGCTGAGACTCTCTGGAGAAACTGGTTGGGTCCCTATAACTCGAGGATTCCTTGGAAACACAGTCCGTGGCAGCCAGTTGCAAGATGGTTTCCTGGACACCCTCGTGCTCCTTGCCACCAGAATTTCCATCCAGATCCACAGGGAATGGCCTGTCACCCTCCACTTGGTCTCCTTCCAGCAGTTCATCAAGGAGGAGTTCCAGAGGTCCTGCCTCGTATGCTTGAGTCGCTGTCTGTGATTGGCCTCGTCCTTCGGACAGTGCCAATTGGGGTTGCTGGGACTCTTTGTGGAAGTGGGGCTGGTCGCTGGAGCTCGAGTTCTCCATGCCAACACCTCCTGCAGCAGCAATCGGTAACAGGTTGTCCGGTTCTATCTCATCCCTGCCACTGAGACCTCCAGTTGCCACATCCTGCACTTGTGAAGCAGGCACATCTTGATCTGGAGCGCGGGCTTGCCCCGCTCTTCTGTTCTGAAACCATTTGTGGATCGTGTCCTCAGAAAAACCTGTCCTCTGGCCCAGCTGCTCCCTGGTAGCAAAGCCTGGCAACGGGTTCCTCTCAAAGGCTTGCACTAGCATCCTGCGCTGTTGCAAGTTGAGTCGAGTGCGAGGCCTTCTGATGTCCGAGGGCATGGTGCTACCTTGTGACCTGGAGCCAAACCCTTCCTCGAGCTGTTGGGAGGCTAGCGGAATGCAGGCTCTGCTGGACCGCTTTGGGCCGTGCCTCACCTCTCCAGTGCGACTCCTTCGGTTCTGAAACCACACTCGGATGCGGGACGAAGGGAGCTGTATTTGCCTGGCCAGTTCCTGCCTGTCCCAGAGCTCGGGTATTGGTTCTTGCCTAAAGCTGATAGCAGGGCCTTCTTTTGCCAGGCCTGCCAAACCGTCTTCCTGCGCCGGGATTCCCCCAGCATACAGCTGTTATCCACATTGCTTCCAGCTTCCATGCTCCTAAGGATTCGATGCCAGGAGACCTAAAGCTGGAGAATATAGTCAGGACCGCTCCAGATCAAGCGCAAGCTTCTGCAAATGCCACCCTTAGAGCTGGGACCCCTGCCCGTAAATACCTTTGCCTCAGCACCCGAAGCTCTGCCCACTCAAAAGGAGCCGTGGGCTACAGTCGTACTCCAGACCCTTGAATCAAGGTCATGCCACGACCCCTTACACCTGCCATGCCTCCCACCTGAGAACAGGAGACCCGGAACAAGACCTCAAGAAACCTATCAGACTCAGCAAAGTCTCTCCCAAAGTCTCGCAGTCCCTTGCATGCCATTCTGGACACAGAACAAGGAAGCACAAAAAATGTCCTAGGAATCAACCATCCAGCAGACAGATCGTCCAAGGAGGGAGCACCATAGGTCCTTCCTGGCTTTGGGCAGAGTATTCAGGAAATCGTGGAGGTGGTAAGCAGGCTTCAGAAGAGGAAGGCAGAGTGAAGTGTGCCTTAGGTGATATCACTAGCGAAGTGGAATCCGTGCTGATCTCATCCCATCTGGATCCACACAGGTTGGAAAGAGAAGACCCCCCAACTGAGGATCCCAACCACTTGTCCTGAGACCCAAGGACATCACTTCCAGGAGTCATGCAAGTCATGGCACTTCTTTCATGCTTGTAGGGCTAGCTGGTAGTTGGGAGCAACAGAACTCTATTAAACCGAGGGAAGAATATAGCACATGCAGAAAGAAAGTCTTTTACATAGGCAAATAGCCCAAAAACCACAATAGTTCATGTAGAGATTCGGGAACGCACATTCATGCATTTCCTGTCAGAAGAGTTGAGCCAGATTTTCAGGAATTCTCACAATTAACATGGTCCATGCAAAAACAGGCACAAACACACACAGACACACAGACACACACACACACACACACACGCAAACACACACACATACCCATACAAATAACACAAATAGAAATACCACACACACAACAAAGCACACACACAGACACACACACACACATACCCATACAAATAACACAAATAGAAATACCACACACACAACAAAGCACACACACAGACACACACAAACATACACACATACACACACAAATAACACAAATACAAATAAAACACACAACACAAGCACACACACAGGCACTCACACACAAACATGCAAACACACACACATATAACACAAATACAAATAACACACACACATACACACACACACACAAACACACACACTAACACATACACACACACAAGCGTACACAAAAACCCAGCCAGCAAGTCTGACCTGTGAATGTGGAACAAAAGACCGAAAACCTGTGTTGAAAGAATTGTATAAGCCCTATGCTCCTTGAGGAAATGTGGCTGCATGCACCCAAGGCCAACTGCCTACCTCTAGGCAATTGCAGTCTTCAGGTGGGTTCAGAGGGACCTCACATTAGGGAATGCAGGGCCGTGCTAGGCTTGGGAAACTCAAGGTTAAAAGACGGATACGGGAGATTGTGGGAAACACCTCACTGTGGGAGGAGGAAGGTATTCGGCTTGTCTGATTGAATCAGTGTCAATCCTGGAATGAATTGTTCACGATACTTTGGTTGCACTCCATTTCCAGGATGATGTTTATTTACAGATTTGTGGCCTTACACACATTCTTCTTTAAGTTGACATTTTCCCCGCTTGTTTGCTTTAGCAAACACTGCCATGTCTGCATTGAACACTGATCAGCTTTCCTTGTTATTTCCCTTTCAGACCTCTCATCCCGCCTCACTGCCTTCAGAAGTCTCACCACCCTTTCAATTGGAAAGCTCATGCCTAAACCAAACAGCCTTTTAACCACCCATACAAACACACAAGCAAACAAGTAAGCAAGCAAACAAACCAACAATGCAAATCTTTATTGAATACAATGGTAAGTAGAACAGTGCAAGACAAAACAAAACAAAAGTAAACTAAACAAATGTGCCAGGAGTACATATAGAATGGGTGGATTGTTAGTCATCTCACAGCTAAGCATAAGGCATTGGTAAGAAGAGCAACAGTTCTTAGTCCCAAGGAAGAAGTCTTCATAACTCCTTCCTGGTATAGTGTCCTGAGATGTGTAGCCTATACCTGGTGACCCATGAGATTTCCTGGAGTCTGATGGAGCCAGTCCAATGTTGTGTTCTGTCAGTTGGGCTTTTCATTAGGCCTCCTTGTTGTTTTAGGAGTCCCTGGTGATCTTGCCTTCTGCCCCTTCAGAAGATTCGCATCCTGAGAGCCCATTTCCTCGTCTCAAAGCCCTCAGGTAGGCACTCCACATGGAAAACCCACGTGCATTTCCTCCTTCTAGTAAGCAAGATGCTTTGCATCGAAATCAGCCACTGTAATAGGGGTTTTGATGCATATACTTTTTGGGCTGTCTACATTCTCAAGTGTGGACTGCAGGTGTATTCTGGATAGGAGCTTCCAGGCTAGGAATCGAGAATATCCAGCAGAGCCTCATATTCTTCTTGAGAGAGAGGCAGCTCAGTTGTTGCATCCATTTGCTGCCCTGCACCTTCCAGATGTACAGGGCCTGGGGAGTGCCTCTCCACTCAAACGTCCATCAGCAGTTGAACTAGGAAGTGTTCCGGGTGGCCCGTGTTGCATCCCTGAGTGAGAGCCTGTGCTTGGCCTTGTCCTTCAGGCTGTGCCCATAGTGGTAGCTGAGACTCTCTGGAGAAACTGGTTGGGTCCCTATAACTCGAGGATTCCTTGGAAACACAGTCCGTGGCAGCCAGTTGCAAGATGGTTTCCTGGACACCCTCGTGCTCCTTGCCACCAGAATTTCCATCCAGATCCACAGGGAATGGCCTGTCACCCTCCACTTGGTCTCCTTCCAGCAGTTCATCAAGGAGGAGTTCCAGAGGTCCTGCCTCGTATGCTTGAGTCGCTGTCTGTGATTGGCCTCGTCCTTCGGACAGTGCCAATTGGGGTTGCTGGGACTCTTTGTGGAAGTGGGGCTGGTCGCTGGAGCTCGAGTTCTCCATGCCAACACCTCCTGCAGCAGCAATCGGTAACAGGTTGTCCGGTTCTATCTCATCCCTGCCACTGAGACCTCCAGTTGCCACATCCTGCACTTGTGAAGCAGGCACATCTTGATCTGGAGCGCGGGCTTGCCCCGCTCTTCTGTTCTGAAACCATTTGTGGATCGTGTCCTCAGAAAAACCTGTCCTCTGGCCCAGCTGCTCCCTGGTAGCAAAGCCTGGCAACGGGTTCCTCTCAAAGGCTTGCACTAGCATCCTGCGCTGTTGCAAGTTGAGTCGAGTGCGAGGCCTTCTGATGTCCGAGGGCATGCTGCTACCTTGTGACCTGGAGCCAAACCCTTCCTCGAGCTGTTGGGAGGCTAGCGGAATGCAGGCTCTGCTGGACCGCTTTGGGCCGTGCCTCACCTCTCCAGTGCGACTTCTTCGGTTCTGAAACCACACTCGGATGCGGGACGCAGGGAGCAATATTTGCCTGGCCAGTTCCTGCCTGTCCCAGAAGCTCGTGTATTGGTTCTTGCTGACAGCTAATAGCAGGGCCTTCTTTTGCCAGGCCTGCCAAACCGTCTTCCTGCGCCGGGATTCCCGCAGCACACAGCTGCTATCCACATTGCTTCCAGCTTCCATGCTCCTAAGGATTCGATGCCAGGAATCCTCAAGCTGGAGAATATAGTCAGGACCGCTCCAGAGCAAGCTCAAGCTTCAGCAAATGCCAGCCGTAGGGCTGGGTCCCCTGCCCGTAAATACCTCTGCCTCTGCTCCCGGAGCTCTTCCCACTCGAAAGGCGCGGTGGGCTACAGTCGTACTGCAGACCCTTGAATCAAGGTCATGCCACGATGCTTTACACCTGCCACGCCTCCCACCTGAGAATAGGAGACCCGGAACAAGACCTCAAGAAACCTATCAGACTCAGCAAAGTATCTCCCAAAGTCTCGCAGTCCCTTGCATGCCATTCTGGACACAGAACAAGGAAGCACAAAAAACGTCCTAGGAATCAACAATCCAGCAGACAGATCGTCCAAGGAGGGAGCACCATAGGTCCTTCCTGTATTTGGGCAGAGTATCCAGGAAATCGTGGAGGTGGTAAGCAGGCTTCAGAAGAGGAAGGCAGAGTGGAGTGTGCCTTAGGTGGTATCACTAGCCAAGTGGAATCCGTGCTGATCTCATCCCATCTGGATCCACACAGGTTGGAAAGAGAAGACCCCCCAACTGAGGATCCCAACCACTTGTCCTGAGACCCAAGGACATCACTTCCATGAGTCATGCAAATCATGGCACTTCTTTCATGCTTGTAGGGCTAGCTGGTAGTTGGGAGCAACAGAACTCTATTAAAGCAAGGGAAGAATATAGCACATGCAGAAAGAAAGTCTTTTACATAGGCAAATAGGCCAAAACCCACAATAGTTCATGTAGAGATTCGGGAACGCACATTCATGCATTTCCTGTCAGAACAGTTGAGCCAGATTTTCAGGAATTCTCACAATTAACATGGTCCATGCAAAAACAGGCACAAACACACACAGACACACAGACACACACACACACACACACACACATGCAAACACACACACATACCCATACAAATAACACAAATAGAAATACCACACACACAACAAAGCACACACACAGACACACACAAACATACACACATACACACAAATAACACAAATACAAATAACACACACAACACAAGCACACACACAGACACTCACACACTCACATGCAAACACACACCACACATATAACACAAATACAAATAACACACACACATACACACACACACACATACACACATACACACACACAAGCATACACAAAAACCCGGCCAGCAAGTCTGACCTGTGAATGTGGAACAAAAGACCCAATACTTGTGCTGAAAGAACTGTATAAGCCCTATGCTCCTTGAGGAAATGTGGCTGCATGCACCCAAAACCAACTGCCTACCTCTAGGCAATTGCAGTCTTCATGTGGGTTCAGTGGGACCTCACATTAGGGAATGCAGGGCCGTGCTAGGCTTGGGAAACTCAAGGTTAAAAGACAGATAGGGGAGAGTGTGGGAAATACCTCACTGTGGGAGGAGGAAGGTATTCGGCTTATCTGATTGAATCAGTGTCAATCCTGGAATGAATTGTTCACGATACTTTGGTTGCACTCCATTTCCAGGATGATGTTTATTTACAGTTTTGTGGCCTTACACACATTCTTCTTTAAGTTGACATTTTCCCTGCTTGTTTGCTTTAAAAACACTGCCATGTCTGCATTGAACACTGATCAGCTTTCCTTGTTATTTCCCTTTCAGACCTCTCATCCCGCCTCACTGCCTTCCAAGTCTTACCACCGTTTGAATGGGAAAGCTCATGCCTAAACCAAACAGCCAATTCAACCACCTTTACAAACACACAAGCAAGGAAGCAAGCAAACAAACAAACAAACAATGCAAATCTTTATTGAACGCAATGGGAAGTAGAACAAAGCAAGAAAAAGTAAAACAAAAGTAAACTAAACAAATGTGCTAGGAGTACATATAGAATGGGTGGTTTGTTAGTCATCTCACAGCTAAGCATAAGGCACTGGTAAGAAGAGCAGCAGTTCTTAGTCCCAAGTTAGAAGTCTTCATAACTCCTTCCTGGTTTAGTGTCCTGAGATGTGTAGCCTATACCTGGTGACCCATGAGATTTCCTGGAGTCTGATGGAGCCAGTCCAATGGTGTGCTCTGTCAGTTGGGCTTTTCATTAGGCCTCCTTGTTGTTTTAGGAGTCCCTGGTGATCTTGCCCTCTGCCCCTTCAGTAGAATCCCATTCTCAGAGCTCATTTCCTCGTCTCAGGACCCTCACTAATGCACTCCACATGGAAAACGCACGTGCATTTCCTCCTTCTAATAAGCAATATGCCCACCATCCAAAGCAGCCACTGTAATAGGGGTTTTGATGCATATACTTTTTGGGTTGTCTACATTCTCATGTAGATTGCAGGTGTCTTCTGGATAGGAGCTTCCAGGCTGGGACTCAGAGAATATCCAGCAGAGCCTCATATTCTTCTTGAGAGAGAGGCAGCTCAGGTGTTGCATCCATTTGCTTCCCTCCACCTTCCAGATGTACAGGGCCTGGGGAGAGCGTCTCCACTCGAACTTCCATCAGCAGTTGATCCAGGAAGAGTTCAAGAGGTCCCGTGTTGCATCCCTGAGTGAGAGCCTGTTCTTGGCCTTGTCCTTCAGGCTGTGCCCATTGTGGTAGCTGAGACTCTCTGGAGAAATTGGTTGGGTCGCTATAACTCGAGGATTCCTTGGAAACACAGTCTGTGGCAGCCAGTTGCAAGATGGTTTCCTGGACACCCACGTGCTCCTTGCCACGAGAATTTCCATCCAGATCCACAGGGAATGGCCTGTCACCCTCCACTTGGTCTTATTCCAGCAGTTTATCAAGGAGGAGTTCCAGAGGTCCTGCCTCGTATGCTTGAGTGGCTGTCTGTGATTGGCCTCGTCCTTCGGGCAGTGCCACTTGGGGATGCTGAGACTTTTTGTGGAAGTGGGGCTGGTCGCTGGAGCTCGAGTTCTCCATGCCCACACCTCCTGCAGCAGCCATCGGTAACAGGTTGTCCTGTACTGCCTCATCCCTGCCACTGAGTCCTCCAGTTGCCACAATCTCCACTTGTGAAGCAGGCACATCTTGATCTGGAGCGAGGGCTTGCCTCCATCTTCTGTTCTGAAACCATATGTGGATCGTGTCCTCAGACAAACCTGTCCTCTGGCCCTGCTGCTCCCTGGTAGCAAAGCCTGGCAACGGGTTCCTCTCAAAGGCTTGCACTAGAATCCTGAGCTGTTGCAAGTTGAGTCGAGTGCGAGGCCTTCTGCTGTCCGAGGGCATGCTGCTACCCTGTGACCTGGAGCCAAACACTTCCTCGAGCTGTTGGGAGGCTAGCGGAATGGAGTCTCTGCTCGACCGCTTTGGGCCGTGCCTCACCTCTCCAGTGCGACTTCTTCGGTTCTGAAACCACACTCGGATGCGGGACGCAGGGAGCTGTATTTGCCTGGCCAGTTCCTGCCTGTCCCAGAAGCTCGGGTATTGGTTCTTGCTGAAAGCTGTTAGGAGGGCCTGATTTTGCCAGGCCTGCCAAACGGTCTTCCTGCGGCGGGATTCCCGCAGCACACAGCTGCTATCCACATTGCTTCCAGCTTCCATGCTCCTAAGGATTCGATGCCAGGAGTCCTCATGCTGGAGAATATAGTCAGGACCGCTCCAGAGCAAGTGCAAGCTTCAGCAAATGCCAGCCGTAGGGCTGGGACCCCTGCCCTTAAATACCTCTTCCTCTGCTCCCGGAGCTCTGCCCACTCCGAAGGAGCTGTGGGCTACAGTCGTCCTCCAGATCCTTGAATCAAGGTCATGCCTCGAAGCTCTACTCCTGCAACGCCTCCCACCTGAGAATAGGAGACCCGGAACAAGACCTCAAGAAACCTATCAGACTCAGCAAACTCTCTCTCAAAGTCTCGCAGTCCCTTGCATGCCATTCTGGACACAGAACAAGGAAGCACAAAAAATGTCCTAGGATTCAAGCATCCAGCAGACAGATGGTCCAAGGACAGAGCACCATAGGTCCTTCCTGGCTTTGGACAGAGTATCCAGGAAATCGTGGAGGTGGTAAGCAGGCTTCAGAAGAGGAAGGCAGAGTGGAGTGTGCCTTAGGTGGTATCACAAGCCAAGTGGAATCCGTGCTGATCTCATCCCATCTGGATCCACACAGGTTGGAAAGAGAAGACCCCCCAACTGAGGATCCCAACCACTTGGCCTGAGACCCAAGGACATCACTTCCAGGGGTCATGCATGTCATGGCACTTCTTTTCTGCTTGTAGTGCAAGGTGGTAGTTGGGAGCAACAGAACTCTCTTAAACCTAGAGACGAGAATAGCACATGCAGAAAGAAAGTCTTTTACATAGGCAAATAGGCCAAAACCCACAAGTGTTCATGTAGAGATTCGGGACTGTGCATTTATGCATTTCCTGTCAGAACAGTTGGGCCAGATTTTCAGGAATTCTCACAATTAACATGTTCCATGCAAACACAGGCGCAAACACGCACACGCACACACACACACACACATACACACACACAAGCAAACACACACATTCACATACAAATAACACAAATAGAAATAGCACACACACAACGAAGCACACACACACACGCACACACAAACACACACACATACACACACACAAATAACACAAATACAAATAACACACACACAACACAAGCACACACACAGAGACACTCACACACTGACATGCAAACACACACCACACATATAACACAAATACAAATAACACACACACATACACACACACACATACACACATACACACACACAAGCATACACAAAAACCCGGCCAGCAAGTCTGACCTGTGAATGTGGAACAAAAGACCCAATACTTGTGCTGAAAGAACTGTATAAGCCCTATGCTCCTTGAGGAAATGTGGCTGCATGCACCCAAAGCCAACTGCCTACCTCTAGGCAATTGCAGTCTTCATGTGGGTTCAGTGGGACCTCACATTAGGGAATGCAGGGCCGTGCTAGGCTTGGGAAACTCAAGGTTAAAAGACAGATAGGGGAGAGTGTGGGAAATACCTCACTGTGGGAGGAGGAAGGTATTGGGCTTGTCTGATTGAATCAGTGTCAATCCTGGAATGAATTATTCACGATACTTTGGTTGCACTCCATTTCCAGGATGATGTTAATTTACAGTTTTGTGGCCTTACACACATTCTTCTTTAAGTTGACATTTTCCCTGCTTGTTTGCTTTAAAAACACTGCCATGTCTGCATTGAACACTGATCAGCTTTCCTTGTTATTTCCCTTTCAGACCTCTCATCCCGCCTCACTGCCTTCCAAAGTCTTACCACCGTTTGAATGGGAAAGCTCATGCCTAAACCAAACAGCCAATTCAACCACCTTTACAAACACACAAGCAAGGAAGCAAGCAAACAAACAAACAAACAATGCAAATCTTTATTGAACGCAATGGGAAGTAGAACAAAGCAAGAAAAAGTAAAACAAAAGTAAACTAAACAAATGTGCTAGGAGTACATATAGAATGGGTGGTTTGTTAGTCATCTCACAGCTAAGCATAAGGCACTGGTAAGAAGAGCAGCAGTTCTTAGTCCCAAGTTAGTAGTCTTCATAACTCCTTCCTGGTTTAGTGTCCTGAGATGTGTAGCCTATACCTGGTGACCCATGAGATTTCCTGGAGTCTGATGGAGCCAGTCCAATGGTGTGTTCTGTCAGTTGGGCTTTTCATTAGGCCTCCTTGTTGTTTTAGGAGTCCCTGGTGATCTTGCCCTCTGCACCTTCAGTAGAATCCCATTCTCAGAGCTCATTTCCTCGTCTCAGGACCCTCACTAAGGCACTCCACATGGAAAACCCACGTGCATTTCCTCCTTCTAATAAGCAATATGCCCACCATCCAAAGCAGCCACTGTAATAGGGGTTTTGATGCATATACTTTTTGGGCTGTCTACATTCTCATGTAGATTGCGGGTGTCTTCTGGATAGGAGCTTCCAGGCTGGGACTCAGAGAATATCCAGCAGAGCCTCATATTCTTCTTGAGAGAGAGGCAGCTCAGGTGTTGCATCCATTTGCTGCCCTCCACCTTCCAGATATACAGGGCCTGGGGAGTGCTTCTCCACTCGAACTTCCATCAGCAGTTGATCCAGGAAGAGTTCAAGAGGTCCCGTGTTGCATCCCTGAGTGAGAGCCTGTTCTTGGCCTTGTCCTTCAGGCTGTGCCCATTGTGGTAGCTGAGACTCTCTGGAGAAATTGGTTGGGTCGCTATAACTCGAGGATTCCTTGGAAATACAGTCTGTGGCAGCCAGTTGCAAGATGGTTTCCTGGACATCCACGTGCTCCTTGCCACCAGAATTTCCATCAAGATCCACAGGGAATGGCCTGTCACCCTCCACTTGGTCTTATTCCAGCAGTTTATCAAGGAGGAGTTTCAGAGGTCCTGCCTCGTATGCTTGAGTGGCTGTCTGTGATTGGCCTCGTCCTTCGGGCAGTGCCACTTGGGGATGCTGAGACTTTTTGTGGAAGTGGGGCTGGTCGCTGGAGCTCGAGTTCTCCATGCCCACACCTCCTGCAGCAGCAATCGGTAACAGGTTGTCCGGTTCTGCCTCATCCCTGCCACTGAGTCCTCCAGTTGCCACAATCTCCACTTGTGAAGCAGGCACATCTTGATCTGGAGCGAGGGCTTGCCTCGATCTTCTGTTCTGAAACCATATGTGGATCGTGTACTCAGACAAACCTGTCCTCTGGCCCAGCTGCTCCCTGGTAGCAAAGCCTGGCAACGGATTCCTCTCAAAGGCTTGCACTAGGATACTGCGCTGTTGCAAGGTGAGTCGAGTGCGAGGCCTTCTGCTGTCCGAGGGCATGCTGCTACCTTGTGACCTGGAGCCAAACACTTCCTCGAGCTGTTGGGAGGCTAGCGGAATGGAGCCTCTGCTGGACCGCTTTGCGCCGTGCCTCACCTCTCCAGTGCGACTTCTTCGGTTCTGAAACCACATTCGGATGCGGGACGCAGGGAGCTGTATTTGCCTGGCCGGTTCCTGCCTATCCCAGAAGTCTTTTACATAGGCACATAGGCAGAAAACCACAATAGTTCATGTAGAGATTCAGGAATGCATATTCATGCATTTCCTGTCAATTTTCAACTCCCAATTCTCGTCAATAGACAGATCATAGAAACAGAAACTAAACAGAGACACAGTACAACTAACCACAGTTATGAACCAAATGGCCTTAATAGATTCTTATAGAACATTTCATCTTAAAACAAAAGAATATACCTTCTTTTCAGTACCTCATGTTTCCTTCTCCAAAACTGGCCATATAATCAGTCATAAAACCGGCTTCAACAGATACAAGAAGATGGAAATAATCCCATGCATCCTATCAGATCACCATAGACTTCAATAACAGCAAAAATCACATAGAGCACACATACACATGGAAGTTGAACAACTCTTTACTCAATGCTAACGTGGTCAAGGAACAAATAAAGAAAGAAATTAAAGACTTTTTAGAATGTAATGAAAATGAAGGCACAACATAACCAATCTTATGGGACACAATGAAAGCAGTGCTAAGTGGAAAACTCATAGTTCTGAGTGCTTCGAAAAAGAAACCAGAGAGAACATACACTACTATCTTAACAGCATACCTAAAAGCTCTAGAACAAAAGATGCAAATACATCCAAGAGGAGTAGATCGCAGGATATAATCAAACTCATGGCTGAATTCAACCAAGTAGAAACAAAAAGATCTATACAAAGTTCTTTGTTGATTAACAAAACCAGGAACTGGTTCTTTGAGAAAATCAACAAGATAGGTAAACCCTTAGCCCGTCTAACCAGAGGGCATAGAGTATCTAAATTAGAGAAATTAGAAATGAAAAGGGAGACATACCAACAGATTCTGAGGAAATTAGTGCAAAAGCCTATATTCAGCAAAACTGGAAAATCTGGAAGAAATGTACAATTTTCTAGACAGATACCAGATTTCCAAGTTAAATCAGGATCAGATAAACCATCTAAACAGCCGCATAACTCCTAAAGAAATAGAAGCTGTTCTTAAAAGTCTCCCAAACAACAAAAGCACAGTAACAGATCAGTTTAGTGAAGAATTATATTAGACCTTCGTAGAAGACCTAGTACTAATAGTGTCCAAAGTTTTTCACAAAGTAGAAACAGAAGAAACACTACCAAATTCCTCCTATAAAGTCACAATTCAGCTTGTACCAGACCATACAAAAAAGAGAACTTCAGGCCATTGTGCCAAAAGCAAACTACAGATTCGTTGCAATCTCCATCAAAATTCCAATTCTTCATGGCGTGAGAGCAATTTGCAAATTCATATGGAATAACACAAAAGCCAGGAGAGTGAAAACTATCCTCAAAAATAAAAGAACTTCTGGTGGAATCACTATCCTTGACCTCAAGCATTATTGCAGAGCAATAGTGATAAAACCGGTATGGCAACGGTACAGAGACAGGCAGGAAGATCAATTGGATAAAATTGTAGACCCAGAAATGAATCCGCACACCTATGGTCACTTGATCTTCGAGCTAAAACCATCTAGTGGAAAAAAGATAGCATTTTCAAGTAATGGAGCTGGTTCAACTGGAGGTCTGCATGTAGAAGAATGCAAATGGATCCATTCTTGATATTTTTTTCGGAGCTGGGGACCGAACCCAGGGCCTTGTGCTTGCTAGGCAAGCGCTCTACCACTGAGCTAAATCCCCAACCCTTGGATCCATTCTTATTGCCTCATACAAGTACAAGTGCAAGTGGATCAAGGACATTCACATAAAACCAGATACAGTGATACTAGTAAAAGAGAAAGTGGGGGAAAAGCCTAAAACACATGGGCACAGGGGAAGTTTTCCTGAAGAGAACATGAATGGCTTAAGGTCAAGAATTGACAAATATGTCCCCCTAAAATTACAAAGTTTCTGGAAGGCAAAGGACACTGGCATTAGGACAAAATGGCAACCAGAAGATTGAGAAAAGATCTTTACCCATGCTACATCCAATAGAGGGCTAATATCCAATATGTACATAGAACTCAAGAAGTTAGACTCCAGAAAATCACATAACCCAATTAAAAATGAGGTACCGAACTGAACAAAGAATTCTCAGCTGAGGAATATCAAATGACTGAGAAGAACCTAAGGAAATGCTCAACATCCTTAGTCAAAAGTGAAATGCAAATCAAAACAACCCCGAGATTACACCTCATGTAAGTCAGAATGACTAAGATAAAAACTCAGGTGACAACAGATGCTGGCGAGGATGTGAAGAAAGAGGAATACTCCTTTATTGTTGGTGGGATTACAAGCTGGTACAACCACTCTGGAAGTCAGTCTGGAGGTTCCTCAGAAAACTCAACATCTTAGTACCTGAGTAACCAGCTATTTCACTCCTGGGCATATAACCAAGATATGCTCCAACATATAACAAGGTCACATGTTCCACTATGTTCATAGCAGCCTTATTTATAATATCCAGAACCTGGAAAGAACCCAGATGCCCTTCAACAAAGGAATTAATACAGAAAATGTGATATATCTACATAATGGAGTACTATTCAGCTATTAAAAACAATGACTTCATGAGATTTTTAGGTAAATGGATAGAACTAGAAAATATACTGAGTGAGGTAATCCAATCACAAAGACACATGGAATGCACTCACTGATAAATAGATATTAGTTCAAAACCTCAAATTACCCAAGATACAATCCCCAGACCACATCAAGCACAAGAAGAAGGATTACCAAAGTTTTGATTCTTCAGTCCTTCTTAAAAGGGGGAATAAAATATTTGTAGGAGGAGATATGGGACAAAGTTTGGACTAGAGACCAAAGGAATGGCCCTTCAGAGCCTGCTCCACCTGGGATTCCAACACATATACATACAGCCACCAAACTCAGAAAATATTGTTGATGCCAAGAAATGCATGCTGAAAGGAGCCTGATATAGCTGTCTCCTGAGAGGCTCTACGAGAGCATGACAAATACAGGGGCGAATGTTCACAGCCAATCATTAAACTGAGAATGGGGTCCCTATTGGAGGAGTTACAGAAAGGATTGAAGGAGCTGAAAGGGTTTGCAATGCCATAAGTACAACAATACCAACCAACCAGAGATCCCAGGGCCTAAACCACCATCCAAAGTGTACACAAGAATAGATCCATGGCTCCAGCATATGTAGTAGATGATGATCTTGTTGGGCACCAAGGGGAGGAGAAGCCCTTGGTCCTGCTAAGGCTGGACACTCCCCCACCCCCAGTGTAGGGGAATGTCAGGGCAGACAGTTCTGTTCTGCATGTTCCTTAGGCATGGTGCCTCTCCTTTCTGTCCTCTCCCTCATGTTCCCAAACCAAGGAACCCTAAATCTTGCCACTCTCTTTCCTCCCCAGCTATTGGCTGTTGGCATCTTTATTTATGAATCAGAATTTGCAGGTTCCCATATAGCAGACCCTCTTGTGAAAAATAATTTGTTAGATCCAATTGCATTAGAAAACAAGCAGCTTCTTTTTGTCCAATTAAAAAGGCTCTTTACTCTCATATATACATTGAACACAGTTATAATAATTATACAAATTGTAAGGTATGATAGAACTTATAACATCTAATTCATGATGTTTGACAATTTAAATAAAATGTTCATCATCTATTCTAACCTAAAGAGTTTATAATTTTGTACCTCAGTTATGTTTAATTTTTAACTTACATTACCATCCTTTCAAATCTGGAACACCTTCCTTAATTTTAAACAGCTTAAGTTAAATTATGAGATTACAATTAGTCTTAAACCCCATCAAAGATCTGAGAGAATTAAATATTGCTTGAAAATGTAGGGAGTACAAAAACAAAGCTTGCAAAACTTGTACAGTTTGTAGAGATAGCTGACTTCCTGGAGAGTTCCCAATATTCCTGATACCGTTGAAGCATCTGTCTTCAACCTCTGGCCCATAATGATCTGACATACCTTAAGAGAAGCAGGAATTCTGAAGGACTAGATGACCCTGTATTGGCAGAGCTTAGCATGTATCCTTTAGTTTTTTTCTAAAACAGTATTTTGTCCAAAGATGAAATTAGGGTATTTCTTACCCAGTGGCTTGCTTCCACAATTTAAACAACTCCACCTGGAGGTAATGTTACTCAATATCTTCTTTGAAGTAGGATGGGGGTACTGGCAGGAGGAGACATATCTCCTAATCAACAGATATGTTAATAATAAAATGTTTTTAAAAGTCATATTTTGTGGCTCTCTGATGTTTTTGAAGACTGTCCGTAGATATATAGTATAACTAAATTGTTAAATATTGATTATTCTTAGCTATTTACTATATGAATAATCTTGAAAACATTTTATTGTAATTAATTCAGATTCTAATATGATCATGAGTTTATTATCTGAACATTAGCTTTATTTAATTATTCCAAATAGTTTTTAATAGCAGCTATTAGAAGGACTGGGTATAAGCTTTGTATTCTTTTTTTTTAAATTTATTTAATACTTAATAATAATTCTTTGGTTTCCGGGCAAACATACCCTCCCCCTCCCCTTCCTTATGGGTGTTCCCCTCCCAACCCTCCCCCCATTGCCACCCTCCCCCCAACAGTCTAGTTCACTGGGGGTTCAATCTTACCAGGACCCAGAGCTTCCCCTTCCACTGGTGCTCATACTAGGATATTCATTGCTACCTATGAGGTCAGAGTCCAGGGTCAGTCCATGTATAGTCTTTAGGTAGTGGCTTAGTCCCTGGAAGCTCTGGTTGCTTGGCATTGTTGTACATATGGGGTCTCGAGCCCCTTCAACCTCTTCCAGTTCTTTCTCTGATTCCTTCAACGAGGGTCCTATTCTCAGTTCAGTGGTTTGCTGCTGGCATTCGCCTCTGTATTTGCTGTATTCTGGCTGTGTCTCTCAGGAGCGATCTACATCCGGCTCCTGTCGGTCTGCACTTCTTTGCTTCATCCATATTGTCTAATTGGGTGGCTGTATATGTATGGGCCACATGTGGGGCAGGCTCTGAATGGGTGTTCCTTCAGTCTCTGTTTTAATCTTTGCCTCTCACTTCCCTGCCAAGGGTATTCTTGTTCCCCTTTTAGAGAAGGAGTGAAGCATTCACATTTTGATTATCCGTCTTGAGTTTCATTTGTTCTAGGCATCTAGGGTAATTCAAGCATTTGGGCTAATAGCCACTTATCAATGAGTGCATACCATGTATGTCTTTCTGTGATTGGGTTAGCTCACTCAGGATGATATTTCTAGTTCCAACCATTTGCCTACGAATTTCATAAAGCCGTTGTTTTTGATAGCTGAGTAATATTCCATTGTGTAGATGTACCACATTTTCTGTATCCATTCCTCTGTTGAAGGGCATCTGGGTTCTTTCCAGGTTCTGGCTATTATAAATAAGGCTGCGATGAACATAGTGGAGCCCGTGTCTTTTTTATATGTTGGGGCATCTTTTGGGTATATGCCGAAGAGAGGTATAGCTGGATCCTCAGGCAGTTCAATGTCAAATTTTCTGAGGAACCTCCAGACTGATTTCCAGAATGGTTGTACCAGTCTGCAATCCCACCAACAATGGAGGAGTGTTCCTCTTTCTCCAAATCCTCGCCAGCATCTGCTGTCACCTGAGTTTTTGATCTTAGCCATTCTCACTGGTGTGAGGTGAAATCTCAGGGTTGTTTTGATTTGCATTTCCATTATGACTAAAGATGTTCAACATTTCTTCAGGTGTTTCTCAGCCATTCGGCATTCCTCAGCTGTGAACTGTTTGTTTAGCCCTGAACCCCATTTTTTAATAGGGTTATTTGTCTCCCTGCGGTCTAACTTCTTGAGTTCTTTGTATATTTTGGATATAAGGCCTCTATCTGTTGTAGGATTGGTAAAGATCTTTTCCCAATCTGTTGGTTGCCGTTTTGTCCTAACCACAGTGTCCTTTGCCTTACAGAAGCTTTGCAGTTTTATGAGATCCCATTTGTCGATTCTTGATCTTAGAGCATAAGCCATTGGTGTTTTGTTCAGGAAATTTTTTCCAGTGCCCATGTGTTCCAGATGCTTCCCTAGTTTTTCTTCTATTAGTTTGAGTGTGTCTGGTTTGATGTGGAGGTCCTTGATCCACTTGGACTTAAGCTTTGTACAGGGTGATAAGCATGGATCGATCTGCATTCTTCTACATGTTGACCTCCAGTTGAACCAGCACCATTTGCTGAAAATGCTATCTTTTTTCCATTGGATGGTTTTGGCTCCTTTGTCAAAAATCAAGTGACCATAGGTGTGTGGGTTCATTTCTGGGTCTTCAATTCTATTCCATTGGTCTATCTGTCTGTCTCTGTACCAATACCATGCAGTTTTTATCACTATTGCTCTGTAATACTGCTTGAGTTCAGGGATAGTGATTCCCCCTGAAGTCCTTTTATTGTTGAGGATAGTTTTAGCTCTCCTGGGTTTTTTGTTATTCCAGATGAATTTGCAAATTGTTCTGTCTAACTCTTTGAAGAATTGGATTGGTATTTTGATGGGGATTGCATTGAATCTGTACATCGCTTTTGGTAAAATGGCCATTTTTACTATATTAATCCTGCCAATCCATGAGCATGGGAGATCTTTCCATCTTCTGAGGTCTTCTTCAATTTCTTTCTTCAGTGTCTTGAAGTTCTTATTATACAGATCTTTTACGTGCTTGGTTAAAGTCACACCGAGGTACTTTATATTATTTGGGTCTATTATGAAGGGTGTCATTTCCCTAATTTCTTTCTCGGCTTGTTTCTCTTTTGTGTAGAGGAAGGCTACTGATTTATTTGAGTTAATTTTATACCCAGGCACTTTGCTGAAGTTGTTTATCAGCTTTTGTAGTTCTCTTGTGGAACTTTTGGGATCACTTAAATAAACTATCTTATCATCTGCAAATAGTGATATTTTGACTTCTTCTTTTCTGATCTGTATCCCCTTGACCTCCTTTTGTTGTCTGATTGCTCTGGCTAGAACTTCAAGAACTATATTGAATAAGTAGGGAGAGAGTGGGCAGCCTTGTCTAGTCCCTGATTTTAGTGGGATTGCTTCAAGTTTCTCTCCATTTAGTTTAATGTTAGCAACTGGTTTGTTGTATATGGCTTTTACTATGTTTAGGTATGGGCCTTGAATTCCTGTTCTTTCCAGGACTTTTATCATGAAGGGGTGTTGAATTTTGTCAAATGTTTTCTCAGCATCTAATGAAATGATCATGTGGTTTTGTTCTTTCAGTTTGTTTATATAATGGATCACGTTGATGGTTTTCCGTATATTAAACCATCCCTGCATGCCTGGGATGAAGCCTACTTGATCATGGTGGATGATTGTTTTGATGTGCTCTTGGATTCGGTTTGCCAGAATTTTATTGAGTATTTTTGCGTCGATATTCATAAGGGAAATTGGCCTGAAGTTCTCTTTCTTTGTTGGGTGTTTGTGTGGTTTAGGTATAAGAGTAATTGTGGCTTCATAGAAGGAATTCGGGAGTGATCCATCTGTTTCAATTTTGTGGAATAGTTTGGATAATATTGGTATGAGGTCTTCTATGAAGGTTTGATAGAATTCTGCACTAAACCCGTCTGGACCTGGGCTCTTTTTGGTTGGGAGACCTTTAATGACTGCTTCTATTTCCTTAGGAGTTATGGGGTTGTTTAACTGGTTTATCTGTTCCTGATTTAACTTCGGTACCTGGTATCTGTCTAGGAAATTGTCCATTTCCTGTAGATTTTCAAGTTTTGTTGAATATAGGCTTTTATAGTAAGATCTGAAGATTTTTTTGAATTTCCTCTGAATCTGTAGTTATGTCTTTCTTTTCATTTCTGATTTTGTTAATTTGGACACACTCTCTGGGTCCTCTCGTTAGTCTGGCTAAGGGTTTATCTATCTTGTTGATTTTCTCAAAGAACCAACTTTTGGTTCTGTTGATTCTTTCTATGGTCCTTTTTGTTTCTACTTGGTTGATTTCAGCTCTGAGTTTGATTATTTCCTGCCTTCTACTCCTCCTGGGTGTATTTGCTTGTTTTTGCTCTAGAGCTTTTAGGTGTGCTGTCAAGCAGCTGACATATGCTCTTTCCTGTTTCTTTTTGCAGGCACACAGCGCTATGAGTTTTCCTCTTAGCACAGCTTTCATTGTGTCCCATAAGTTTGGGTATGTTGTACCTTCATTTTCATTAAATTCTAAAAAGTTTTTAATTTCTTTCTTTATTTCTTCCTTGACTAGGTTATCATTGAGTAGAGCATTGTTCAATTTCCACGTATATGTGGGCATTCTTCCCTTATTGTTATTGAAGACCAGTTTTAGGCCGTGGTGGTCTGATAGCATGCATGGGATTATTTCTATCTTTCTGTACCTGTTTAGGCCCGTTTTTTGACCAATTATATGGTCAATTTTGGAGAAAGTACCATGAGGAGCTGAGAAGAAGGTATATTCTTTTGCTTTAGGATAGAATGTTCTATAAATATCCGTTAAGTCCATTTGGCACATGACTTCTCTTAGTCTGTCTACGTCTCTGTGTAATTTCTGTTTCCATGATCTGTCCATTGATGAGAGTGGGGTGTTGAAATCTCCCACTATTATTGTGTGAGGTGCAATGTGTGTTTTGAGCTTTAGTAAGGTTTCTTTTACGTATTTAGTTGCCCTTGTATTTGGGGCATAGATATTTAGGATTGAGAGTTCATCTTGGTGGATTTTTCCTTTGATGAATATGAAGTGTCCTTCCTTATTTTTTTTTGATGACTTTTTTTTTTCAAAGCTTTGGACCACAATCAAACACAGCATCCTTTTCAACAGAAGCAGAAGCTCATCTGAATATGCTCAAGGATGCTGACATCAACATTTAATCATCTCCTCACTCATCCAGGAAGAAGGGGAGATCAGTTACTACTGTACTTTATTGTGTTCAACCAAATCACCATGTTACAAAAATAGCAAGCTGCCATAATAAAAAATAAGGCTCCTCTATCCAGAACCAGAGAGCATCATTTTACTTTCAAGGCTAGAAATTGCACACTTGTATATAAACCAACCGAAGATGAGGATTGAGAGTTCATTTTGGTGTATTTTTCCTTTGATGAATATGAAGTGTCCTTCTTTATCTTTTTTGATGACTTTTAATTGAATATTGATTTTATTTGATATTAGAATGGCTACTCCAGCTTGCTTCTTCAGACCATTTGCTTGGAAAGTTCTTTTCCAGCCTTTCACTCTGAGGTAGTGTCTGTCTCTGTCTCTGAGGTGTGTTTCCTGTAGGCAGCAGAATGCAGGGTCCTCATTGCGTATCCAGTTTGTTAATCTATGTCTTTTTATTGGAGAGTTGAGGCCATTGATGTTGAGAGATATTAAGGAATAGTGATTATTGCTTCCTGTTATATTCATATTTGGATGTGAGGTTATGTTTGTGTGCTTTTCTTCTCTTTGTTTTGTTGCCAAGATGATTAGTTTCTTGCTTCTTCTAGGGTATAGCTTGCCTCCTTATGTTGGGCTTTACCCTTTATTATCCTTTGTAGTGCTGGATTTGTAGAAAGATATTGTGTAAATTTGGTTTTGTCATGGAATATCTTGGTTTTTCCATCTATGTTAATTGAGAGTTTTGCAGGATACAGTAACCTGGGCTGGCATTTGTGTTCTCTTAGGGTCTGTATGACATCTGTCCAGGATCTTCTGGCCTTCATAGTTTCTGGCGAAAAGTCTGGTGTGATTCTGATAGGTCTGCCTTTATATGTTACTTGACCTTTTTCCCTTACTGCTTTTAATATTCTTTCTTTATTTTGTGCGTTTGGTGTTTTGACTATTATGTGACGGGAGCTGTTTCTTTTCTGGTCCAATCTATTTGGAGTTCTGTAGGCTTCTTGTATGCCTATGGGTATCTCCTTTTTAGGTTAGGGAAGTTTTCTTCTATGATTTTGTTGAAGATATTTACTGGTCCTTTGAGCTGGGAGTCTTCACTCTCTTCTATACCTATTATCCTTAGGTTTGATCTTCTCATTGAGTCCTGGATTTCCTGTATGTTTTGGACCAGTAGCTTTTTCTGCTTTACATTATCTTTGACAGTTGAGTCAATGATTTCTATGGAATCTTCTGCTCCCGAGATTCTCTCTTCCATCTCTTGTATTCTGTTGGTGAAGCTTGTATCTACAGCTCCTTGTCTTTTCTTTTGATTTTCTGTGTCCAGGGTTGTTTCCATGTGTTCTTTCTTGATTGCTTCTATTTCCATTTTTAATTCCTTCAACTGTTTGATTGTGTTTTCCTGGAATTCTTTCAGGGATTTTTGCGATTCCTCTCTGTAGGCTTCTACTTGTTCTCTAAGGGAGTTCTTTATGTCTTTCTTGAAGTCCTCCAGCATCATGATCAAATATGATTTTGAAACTAGGTCTTGCTTTTCTGGTGTGTTTGGATATTCCGTGTTTGCTTTGGTGGGAGAATTGGACTCCGATGATGCCATGTAGTCCTGGTTTCTGTTGCTTGGGTTCCTGCGCTTGCCTCTCGCCATCAGATTATCTCTAGTGTTACTTTGTTCTGCTATTTCTGACAGTGGCTAGACTGTCCTATAAGCCTGTGTGTCAGGAGTGCTGTAGTCCTGTTTTCCTGTTTTCTTTCAGCCAGTTATGGGGACAGAGTGTTCTGCTTTCGGGCGTGTAGTTTTTCCTCAGTACAGGTCTTCAGCTGTTCCTGTGGGCCTGTGTCTTGAGTTCACCATGCAGGTTTCTTGCAGGGGAAAATTTGGTCCTACCTGTGGTTCCAAGGCTCAAGTTTGCTCGTGGGGTACTGCCTAAGTCCTCCCTGCGGCGGCAGCAACCGGGTAGATCTGTGCTGCTCTTTCCGGGAGCCTCCGTGCACGAGGGTTCCAGATGGTGTTTGGTGTTTTCCTCTGGCATCTGGATGTGCACAGAGTGCAGTCTCTTCTGGTTTCCCAGGCGTGTCCGCCTCTCTGAAGGTCCAGCTCTCCCTCCCACGGGATTTGGGTGCAGAGAACTGTTTATCCAGTCTGTTTCCTTCAGGTTCCGGCGGTGTCTCCGGCGCAGGGGTCCTGCCGCTCCCGTGCCCTCCCCTACGGGAACCCAGAGGCCTTATTCAGTTTCCTCTTGGTCCAGGGATGTGGACAGGGGTGGGCAGTGTTGGTGGTCTCCTCCGCTCTGCAGCCTCAGGAGTGCCCCTTTTGATGACTTTTAATTGAAAATTGATTTTATTTGTTATTAGAATGGCTACTCCAGCTTGCTTCTTCAGACCATTTGCTTGGAAAGTTCTTTTCCAGCCTTTCACTCTGAGGTAGTGTCTGTCTTTGTCTCTGAGGTGTGTTTCCTGTAGGCAGCAGAATGCAGGGTCCTCGTTGCGTATCCAGTTTGTTAATCTATGTCTTTTTATTGGGGAGTTGAGGCCATTGATGTTGAGAGATATTAAGGAATAGTGATTATTGCTTCCTGTTATATTCATATTTGGATGGGAGGTTATGTTTGTGTGCTTTTCTTCTCTTTGTTTTGTTGCCAAGATGATTAGTTTCTTGCTTCTTCTAGGGTATAGCTTGCCTCCTTATGTTGGGCTTTACCCTTTATTATTCTTTGTAGTGCTGGATTTGTAGAAAGATATTGTGTAAATTTGGTTTTGTCATGGAATATCTTGGTTTCTCCATCTATGTTAATTGAGAGTTTTGCAGGATAAAGTAACCTGGGCTGGCATTTGTGTTCTCTTAGGGTCTGTATGACATCAGTCCAGGATCTTCTGGCCTTCATAGTTTCTGGCAAGAAGTCTGGTGTGATTCTGATAGGTCTGCCTTTATATGTTACTTGACCTTTTTCCCTTACTGCTTTTAATATTCTTTCTTTATTTTGTGCGTTTGGTGTTTTGAAAATTATGTGACGGGAGCTGTTTCTTTTCTGGTCCAATCTATTTGGAGTTCTGTAGGCTTCTTGTATGCCTATGGGTATCTCTTTTTTTTAGGGTAGGGAAGTTTTCTTCTATGATTTTGTTGAAGATATTTACTGGTCCTTTGAGCTGGGAGTCTTCACTCTCTTCTATACCTATTATCCTTAGGTTTGATCTTCTCATTGAGTCCTGGATTTCCTGTATGGTTTGGACCAGTACCTTTTTCTGCTTTACATTATCTTTGACAGTTGAGTCAATGATTTCTATGGAATCTTCTGCTCCTGAGATTCTCTCTTCCATCTCTTGTATTCTGTTGGTGAAGCTTGTATCTACAGCTCCTTGTCTCTTCTTTTGGTTTTCTATATCCAGGGTTGTTTCCATGTGTTCTTTCTTGATTGCTTCTATTTCCATTTTTCATTCCTTCAACTGTTTGATTGTGTTTTCCTGGAATTCTTTCAGGGAATTTTTTGTCTCCTCTCTTTGGACTTCTACTTGTTTATTTATGTTTTCCTGGAATTCTTTCAGGGATTTTTGTGTCTCCTCTCTATGGGCTTCTACTTGTTTATTAATGTTTTCCTGTGTTCCTCTAAGGGAGTTCTTCACATCTTTCTTGAAGTCCTCCAGCATCATGATCAAATATGATTTTGAAACTAGATCTTGCTTTTCTGGTGTGTTTGGATATTCCATGTTTATTTTGTTGGGAGAATTGGGCTCCGATGATGCCATGTAGTCTTGGTTTCTGTTGCTTGGGTTCCTGCACTTGCCTCTTGCCATCAGATTATCTGTAGTGTTACTTTGTTGTGCTATTTCTGACAGTGGCTAGACTGTCCTATAAGCCTGTGTGTCAGGAGTGCTGTAGACCTGTTTTCCTGTTTTCTTTCAGCCAGTTATGGGGACAGAGTGTTCTGCTTTCGGGCGTGTAGTTTTTCCTCTGTACAGGTCTTCAGCTGTTCCTGTGGGCCTGTGTCTTGAGTTCACCAGGCAGCTTTCTTGCAGCAGAAAATTTGGTCTTACCTGTGGTCCCGAGGCTCAAGTTCTCTCGTGGGGTGCTGCCCACGGGCTCTCTGCAGCGGCAGCAACCAGGAAGACCTGTGCTGCCCCTTCCAGGAGCTTCAGTGCACCAAGGTTCCTGATGGTCTTTGGCTTTTTCCTCTGGCGTCCGAGATGTGTGTGCAGAGAACAGTCTCTTCTGGTTTCCCAGGCTTGTCTGCCTCTCTGAAGGTTTCACTCTCCCTCACACGGGATTTGGGTGCAGAGAACTGTTTATCCAGTCTCTTTCCTTCAGGTTCCGGCGGTGTCTCAGGCAGCGGTGCTGCCGCTCCTGGGCCCTCCCCCACGGGAGCCCAGAGGCCTTATACAGTTTCCTCTTGGGCCAGGGATGTGGGCAGGGGTGAGCAGTGTTGGTGGTCTCTTCCGCTCTGCAGCCTCAGGAGTCCCTCCTTCTCTTTCATTCAGTTATTTATAGATCGTATGTGAAGAAGATGGATTTGAGACTCCTGTTGAAGCTAGGGGAGGAAATAGAATTTATTTATTTCAATATGTTCAGAACCCACAAGAGGATACAACCAGAAACGTGAAACCATCTAACTTGAGATAGGTAATCATGGAACATGTGAGTAGTAATGTTTTTCAGACTCTTCTAGACACCCCTGCCACTTCCATGTAGAATCTAGGAGTTATCAGTCCTATATTGTCATTTTGGTCGAGATTCCAACGTTACATGCAATGATAGACCTCAAATCTTACCAGCATCCCACCATTCTGCTGTGCAATACATTAGTACAAAAGGCTGGGTATAAATCATGGCTGCAAATTTGAAGCACTTTGGGGCAACAATACAGGTGAAAGAGTGAGGCCTCATACCATGCACAATATACAGCTGAAGACTAGAGGGTCTAGAAATATATAACATACAGCAGTGGATAGGGTCTCAGGTAGGTGTACAACAGGACTTGAAATCAAGCAGTATGTTCCAGGCATAAAGAAGGGGATGGAGTGTTTAGGGTGCTAGATAAATAGTAGTGCACAAGGGTATTTTGCAACAAGATTGGAGGGGTCTAATAAAACCTATAGTGGGGGAAGATCCTGATACTGAGATAATTCTATGCAGGATTATCAAAGAGATATTCTGTAGTGTCTTATGAACACAGCAGTGTGTGTTGTGTGACAACTATAGGAGGATGTCTGGTTCCAGGACCACATGACACATAACAATAGCAGTTTATGTGGAACAGTGGTGATGATGTCAATGTTATACAGAGCAATGTGTGTGTGTGTGTGTGTGTGTGTGTGTGTGTGTGTGTATAACATGCTGACTTGCCTTAACCTGCAGTGAATGTGAAGTCTGGTGTATTGTAGATAGCAGGGCATTTTAGATTACATCAGTGAATTAATTTAGTGTTGTTTATATCCTGATATCAAGAAGTATATCCAAGCTTGGAAAGCAGTTGAATAGACTGTAGTCTGTGTGAATTTAGCTGTGTTTCTATGGAATATGAGCTGTCAAAGCCTGATAACTAGAAATTCATATGTATTTGAAAATACCCACATAAAATGCTAGGTTTCTCACAGCCATATGCATCCAGCACCTGCAATACTACATTCACTAAGTCATAGGCCCTCCATCACAACAAACCACTGCTAACACATAGTGTTCAGTATAAGCTCCATTTGTCATCTCTGGCACCAATGTGGATATATTACATTGTTCCTTGCTGAACAAATGCATCTCACATCTGTAGAACTTCACATGTAATGGAATGTGGGGGACACACTTAGACTGGACCTTCTAGGTACAGTATTCCCTGCTAGATAAAAGAACATACTGGAAACCACTGGTTGGGACATGTAGGCCCAGACGTAAATAGGTGTCAGTTTTTTCTAGTTGTTCTGTGCCTTAGAGATAAAGCTGCAGATACACTGCAATGGGTCAGGTCATGCTAATGTACCTCCTAAAACCAAGTACTCATACAGGTCTAGGTAGCCAATTTCTCTCTGTCTGCCCCAACTCTAGTTAAAACCACAAACAAATGACTATCAGGTTATCCTATATGTGCTCCTGTATTCAAAGACTTAGATAAACTTCTAGGTATAAGGTACCTTCCACACAGTAAAACACACACACACACACACACACACACACACACACACACACACACACACAAAGACAACATAGGCATCCCTGGCCTTAGTTCTTCGTACCTACTAGGTAGCCTCTTCTGTCTTACAACAAAAGCCCAAAATGCACATACAATTCTGTGTATAAGATACTGCTACAAGATTTTCCCATCTATCTGAAACCCACATATAAATTATCAATCAGGTGTGAGAACCTTCTAACCCCTTCTTGAATATCATAGCTCTCCAAATTCATACAAGACAAAGGTCAGGTTTTGTTATTTCTTTCCTCCATTTTAAACAAAGCTTCACAGTACGGGCATGGTTCTGTGTTTGTTCCTACACAGTAGCCCATACTCTACATCAAAAAATCTATGATCACATAATAAGCCAGTGTCTAGTCCTACTATGTATCTCCTCAACTACAGTGTACCTCTCACTCACAGATGTGTCTGTTCCAGCTAGGAACATACTTCCCTATTATGGAAGCACATATACAGAAATTCTTATGCAGAAGGAGAGATGCTCTTATTGCAAGCTATCAGGTTGTGCTAGACACAAATTTCCTTGTAAGGACACACATACATACCTAAAGACATGATTACCTTTCTGGTCCTGTTTTGTACAAAGGTTTTCATAGACACACACACATACCAACAAACAAACAAGTATACACACATACATATTTACAGGGAGGTATCAGTTACTGCTAGATAGATTCCCATTCAATTAATGTTCCACATTGGCATATAGATGGGGTCTAGGTGTCTATTCCTCTGTATCTAAAAGTCTCATACAATAAATGTCTCTGTCTGCTTCTCTGTAGTGTTTCCTCCATAACAGCCAAAGACACATATAACATATACAGAGTTCAGGTTCAGCTCCTGCTAGTACCCAATTTTCTTACAGGAAATGCCTATATACCATTGCAATCCTAGTTATCCATTCCTGCTTGGTAGTCTCTACTCTACAGCAAAAAAGGTTAAAAATACAAAAAGCAGCGTCCAGTTGTCAAGTCCTGTTAGTTAGCCCCTCTACTATCTGTTCATCCATATTTTATATAAACATCTAATGATCTCTCTCTCTCTTTCTCTCTCTCTCTCTCTCTCTCTCTCTCTCTCTCTCTCTCTCTCTCTGTGTGTGTGTGTGTGTGTGTGTGTATGCAGAAAATATAAAATATTTATGGTGTTTTTCTGTGTAGGTCTCTGCCACCTGAGTTAGTATAACGTTTTCTTCATGTATCCATTTACTGACAACACTGGATCACAAACTAAGAGGTTTAAATGGCTGAGTGTCTGAAAATAGGCTAAGGATTTGCAGTTAGTGGAGCGTTATAGGACCCATTGTCTTGATTAATGATATGGGAGATACCAGCCCACCTTGAGCGGCTCCAACTCTTAAAGTTGGTCCAGAGTTGTATATTTATATGTAAAGCAACCCAGCCATGAATAGAAAGTGAGAAGCCAGCATTTCCTCTATGTTCTCTGCCTTTCCTCCTGCTTAAATCCCTGGCCCAACATCCATTAATGAAGGCATTGATCACCACAGGTAAGACAAATAAAAATAAAATCTTTAAGCCCCCCATTGATTTTTGTTATGATGTACAGATAAGGACAAACAATACCAGTCTCAATTTGGGAATCCTGTGCTCCAACATATGAGTGCTGGTTTACAGCTATATACTATAGCACTACATATATAAATAGAAATCTGAAGATGAAATAGATGTCCTGGTGAAAAATTAAGGTAAGTCAATTTCTTGGGAGAAAAGATTTACAGGGTGAGTATGCTTCTTTATTTCCATGCATTTTTATTTATGTCCTGATGGTTGTTTTCCCTCCCTTTTCTCCTCTCAATCTTACTTCCAAAATCCCTTCTTACCATGCCTACACACATTCTGTTTCTCTCCACAAAAGGCCAGCTTTCCTATATCAACCTGCCATGACAGGTTTCTGGCACTCCAGACAGAGTCACAGGTGAGCTCCCCCTCATAGCATGGATTTAAAGGTGAACCAGTCAAGGGTTGTTCATTCCCACAATATCTTTACCAACTTTAACCAGCCCATTCTTGTAAGCAAGACAAATTGAAGATTGAAGGTTTTATGGCTGGCTTGGTGTTCAATACCTCCACTGCAAATTTTGGCTGGTTACTGGAGATAACCAGTTCAGGGTTTACATACTCATTCCTAAGACTCTTAGACAGAGTTATCCTCATGGATATCTGAGAGTTTCCATTTCCCTAGGATTCAAAATTGTCTCAGAGGTGAGCAAAGCTCCCATTCCAATGGTCTCTTTCAGTACTCTCTCCCTCAGTCCTCCCCACACCTGATCCTTCCTGTTCCCATCCCCAAACCTATACATACGCAGCTCACTTTCCTCATGGACCTGGTCTGTCTATTTTGGTTTCTCTTCTTAGTGAGAATCATGTGTCCCCAGGGGAGTCATCCTTGTTACTTAGGTCCTTTGGGTCTTTGGATAATAATATGGTTATTACTTTAAGGATAATATCCACTTACAAGTGACTAGTACCTTCTTTATTAGTGTTCATTCTTTTGCTGGCAAGTTTCATGTTGGTGTTGTTTTTAACAGTTGACTTATGCATCATTCGGTAAATTTACCATATTCCATTCATCCATCTTTCCATTGAGGGGAAATATAAGTGGTTTCCAGTTTCTGGGTATTATGAATAAAGCTGCTTTGAACAAGGTGAACAAGTGTCCTGATGGTATTGTAGAGTGTTATTTGTGTATATACATAGTAATGGTATACCTGGTCTTGAGGTAAATAAATTCCCAATTTTTTGAGAACATGCCATATTGATTTCCAAAGCGACAAGCACTAACATATATAGGATCCAATTTTTCTTAATATCCATTAGATGGTTTACCAGAGATTATTATCTTATGCGTATTTTGACTCTGTCCTCTTCCTCCAACCATTTTGAATCTTTATGCCCATAAATTTATTGTTTGTTACAAGTGTTCATATTGAAAATTTTGTGAAACCAGTTTCTCCTTATTTTTATTGATATGTGCTATCTCTGACCTTCAAGTTATACCTAATGTCAGATGAACTTTGATTGTTTCAATTCCTCATAGCAGTTGTGACTGCTATTATCCGTAAGTCTATTATCCATAAGTTGCTGACTGCTGGACCATTTGCTTTTAACATCACCTCTTTGATTTATCAGCTTTCTGCACAAGGTAGTGTTTCTACACTTAGGGTATTTATAGGAATACTTTCCCATCTTTTTTTTGCTTCAAAATTAAGTGAAAATTCATTTTTAGATGGAGAGGATGCTTGTTACAATAAAAACTTTGATTTAAATATGGAAAAGCTCTCAGGTATATTTATTTCCTTCTATTTTAGAAATTGGTAATTATTTGTATTAATGTATTTGTGATATATCACATATTTAATTGGAGTATGAATTATTGATAAGGCATTTTATTCAAAGCAAAATTATACTATGCCCTCAGTATTGTTTTGAAATGTTTCATGTACTTGAGAATTTGGCAGCTTGCTTTGGATACTTTTGAATTTTTTTTACTAAAAGATGCAGAGATAATATTTGTCTCTGATATAGTTGCATCACAATGAATGCAAAATGGAAGATGCAGCAGTACAAGAGTCTATGTCAGAAAATACACAAATAAAGCAGACACAAATGTTGCAGAATACAAGTGTAGTGGTACAGATGCACTTGGGTAGATCTTACAAGGCAATGGACTGTCAACATTTTCTGAGTCTACTTGGAAATAAATATGAACTAAATATCATGAAGACGCATCTATGTATGAACACATTCAGGCTTATGTTTCCCCTGTGAGAATGAAGGAATATCTTCCCCGACTGCACCTTTCTTCCCTTAGGAAAGATATAAGATTCTGACAGATTTGACTGTGAATATCTGCAGTTGAATACTTACATAAAAACTTTAATACATACATTTTAAAATCCATCTTGAAAAAATTGAAGGTATTTAAATCACTCTTTTAGCAATGTCTTCCAATCCATTTGCGGTGTTTCTAAAGTCTGATGCTTCATCAACAAGAGCCTATTAGTATGCAAGAATAAGCAGCACTCACAACAATACACTACCTTTCAAACATTTAATTAGAAGTCTACTTTAGACAAGATAGTTCCTGTCCAGAAGGCTAAAGCTCATACAAGCTTTATAAATAATAGCCAGAAATTGGAAAAAGCCTACATTTCCCCTCAGTGGAAAGATGGATAAAGAAAATGTGCCAAATTTATAGAAAGAAGCATAAGTCAACTGTGAAAAACAACAACAACAAATTTGCCAGCAAAAGAATGGACACAGATAGATAAAGAACATATTAGTCATTTTTAAATGGATATTACCCTTAAAGAAAAGCACAACCATGATTTGTGTGTAGCAGAGAGGGGGCAGACTTCGCCATTTAAGTGTAAATGAATTTGCCATTAAGGGAAGGACTATATTGCTATATGTGATAGGTAGTGCTGTTTGCAGGTGTGTGTTTTACCTATATGGAGGCGATACCAAACCAGTACTCACAACTCCAATCCTAAAGACATATCCCTCAAATACATATATGACTAAGAGTAAGATGTACTAGATAAATCATCCATTACTCTCATCTAGAGTGAGATGCAGCTTGGGAATTGTGTCCATTTGCTACCTTGTATTTCCAGATCCAAAGGACTGGGGCATACTTCTCAACTTGGACTTCAGTCAGCAGCTGAACAGGGAGGGGTGAGGAGGGCCACTGTTGCATGCTTGAATGAGAGGCTGTGTTTAGCCTGGTCTTTTTGACTGTGCTGAGACTATCTGCAGAAAGTGGATGGGTCGCGAGAACTCGAGTTTTCCATGGAAACACAATCCTGGGCACAGGTTGCAAAAGATTTCCTGACACCCTCGTGCTACTTGCCACCAGAACTTCCATCCAGATTAAGAGAGAGTGGCTCATGATCCTCCACTTGACCTACTTCCAGCAGTTCATAAAGGAGGAGCTCTGGAGGGACTGAGCGGGTTGCTTGAGTATATGTCTCTGCTTGGCATGGTTCTTCTGGCTGTGCCATTGGGAATGGTGGGATTCTCTGCAGGAGGTGGGCAGTTCACTAGAGCTCGAGTACTCCATGACCATACAACCTACAGCAGCAACTGGAAACAAGATATCCTGGTCTGCCTCATGATCCCTGCTACTGAGACCTCCAATGCCATATCCTGCACTGCTGAAGCAGGCAGATCTTGATCTAGAGCTCGGACTTGCCGCGCTCTGCTGTTCTGAAACCATATGTGGATCGTGTCCTCAGGCAAACCTATCCTCTCACACAGCTGCTCCCTGGTAGCAAAGCCTGCTATCCCCATTGCTTCCAGCTTCCATGCTCCTAAGGATTAGATGCCAGGAGTCCTCAAACTGGAGAATATAGTCAGGACCGCTCCAGAGCAAGCACAAGCTTCAGCAAATGCCAGCCGTAGGGCTGGGACCCCTGCCCTTAAATACCTCTCTCTCTGCTCCCGGAGCTCCGCCCACTCGAAAGGAGCCGTGGGCTACAGTTGACTCCAGACCCTTGAATCAAGGTCATGCAACGACGCTTTACACCTGCCACACCTCCCACCTGAGAACAGGAGACCCGGAACAAGACCTCAAGAAACCTATCAGACACAGCAAAGTCTCTCCCAAAGTCTCGCAGTCCATTGCATGCCATTCTGGACACAGAACAAGGAAGCACAATAAATGTCCTAGGAATCAAGAATCCAGCAGACAGATCGTCCAAGGAGGGAGCACCATAGGTCCTTCCTGGCTTTGGGCAGAGTATCCAGGAAATCGTGGAGGTGGTAAGCCGGCTTCAGAAGAGGAAGGCAGAGTGGACTGTGCCTTAGGTGGTATCACTAGCCAAGTTGAATCCGTGCTGATCTCATCCCATCTGGATCCACACAGGTTGGAAAGAGAAGACCCCCCAACTGAGGATCCCAACCACTTGTCCTGAGAACCAAGGATATCACTTCCAGGGGTCATGCAAGTCATGGCACTTCTTTCCTTCTTGTAGGGCTAGGTGGTAGTTGGGAGCAACAGAACTCTATTAAACCGAGAGAAGAGAATAGCACATGCAGAAAGAAAGTCTTTTACACAGGCAAATAGGCCAAAAACCACAATAGTTCATGTAGAGATTCGGGAATGCGCATTCATGCATTTCCTGTCAGAACAGTTGGGCCAGATTTTCAGGAATTCTCACCATTAACATGTTAAATGCAAACAAAGGTGCAAACACACACACACACACACACACACACACACACGCAAACACACACACAGACACATACAAATAACACAAATAGAAATAGCACACACACAACAAAGCACACACACACGCACACACAAACACACACAGGCACACACAAACACACACACATACACACACAGAGATAACACAAATACAAATAACACACACACAAAACAAGCACACACACAGACACTCACACATGCACATGCAAACACACACAAATAACAGAAATACAAATAACACACACATACACATACACACTCACACACACACACACACACACAAACACACACGAGCATACACAAAAACCGGGCCAGCAAGTCTGACTTGTGAATGTGGAACAAAAGACCCAAACCTGTGCTGAAAGACCTGTATAAGCCCTATGCTCCTTGAGGCAATGTGGCTGCATGCACCCAAGGACAACAGCCTACCTCTAGGCAATTGCAGTCTTCAGGTGGGTTTGGAGGGACCTCACATTAGGGAATGCAGGGCCGTGCTAGGCTTGGGAAACTCAAGGATAAAAGACGGATACCTGAGAGTGTGGGATACACCTCACTGTGGGAGGAGGAAGGTATTCGGCTTGTCTGATTGAATCAGTGTCAATCCTGGAATGAATTGTTCACGATACTTTGGTTGCACTCCAATTCCAGGATGATGTTCATTTACAGTTTTGTGGCCTTACACACACTCTTCTTTAGGTTGACATTTTCCCTGCTTGTTTGCTTTAGCAAACAGTGCCATGTCTGCATTGAACACTGATCAGCTTTCCTTGTTATTTCCCTTTCAGACCTCTCATCCCGCCTCACTGCCTTCCCAAGTCTTACCACCCTTTGAATTGGAAAGCTCATGCCTAAAGCAAACAGCCAATTCAACCACCCATACAAACACACAAGCAAACAAGCAAGCAAGCAAACAAACAAACAATGCAAAACTTTATTGAATGCAATGGGAAGTAGAACAAAGCAAGACAAAACAAAACAAAAGTAAACTAAACAAATGTGCTAGGAGTACATATAGAATGGGTGGTTTGTTAGTCAACTCACAGCTAAGCATAAGGCATTGGTAAGAAGTGCAGCAGTTCTTAGTCCCAAGGAAGAAGTCTTCATAACTCCTTCCTGGTTCAGTGTCCTGAGATGTGTAGCCTATACCTGGTGACCCATGAGATTTCCTGGAGTCTGCTGGAGCCAGTTCAATGGTGTGTTCTGTCAGTTGGGCTTTTCATTAGGCCTCCTTGATGTTTTAGGAGTCCCTGGTGATCTTGCCCTGTGCTCCTTCAGCAGAATCCCATGCTCAGAGCGCGTTTCCTCATCCCAGGGTCCTCATGTAGGCACTGCACATGGAAAACCCACGTGCATTTCCTCCTTCTAGTAAGCAAGATGCCTTCCATCGAAAGCACCCACTGTAATAGGGGTTTTGATGCATATACTTTTTGGGCTGTCTACATTCTCAAGTGTTGATTGCGGGTGTCTTCTGGATAGGAGCTTCCAGGCTGGGACTCAGAGAATATCCAGCAGAGCCTCATATTCTTCTTGAGAGAGAGGCAGCTCAGGTGTTGCATCCATTTGCTGAACTGCACCTTCCAGATGTACAGGGCCTGGGGAGAGCGTCTCCACTCGAACTTCCATCAGCAGTTGATCCAGGAAGAGTTCCAGAGGGCCCCTGTTGCATCCCTGAGTGAGAGCCTGTTCTTGGCCTTGTCCTTCAGGCTGTGCCATTGTGGTAGCTGAGACTCTCTGGAGAAATTGGTTGGGTCGCTATAACTTGAGGATTCCTTGGAAACACAGTCCGTGGCAGCCAGTTGCAAGATGGTTTCCTGGACAACCCCGTGCTCCTTGCCACCAGGATTTCCATCCAGATCCACAGGGAATGGCCTGTCACCCTCCACTTGGTCTTCTTCCAGCAGTTCATCAAGGAGGAGTTCCAGAGTTCCTGGCTCGTATGCTTGAGTGGCTGTCTGTGATTGGCCTCGTCCTTCGGGCAGTGCCACTTGGGGATGCTGGGACTCTTCGTGGAAGTGGGGCTGGTCGCTGGAGCTCGAGTTCTCCATGCCCACACCTCCTGCAGCAGCCATCAATAACAGGTTGTCCGGTGCTGCCTCATCCTTGCCACTGAGACCTCCAGTTGCCACATCCTGCACTTGTGAAGCAGGCACATCTTGATCTGGAGCGCGGGCTTGCCGCGCTCTTCTGTTCTGAAACCATATGTGGATCGTGTCCTCATTCAAACCTGTCCTTTGGCCCAGCTGCTCCCTGGTAGCAAAGCCTGGCAACGGGTTCCTCTCAAAGGCTTGCACTAGGATCCTGCGCTGTTGCAAGTTGAGTCGAGTGCGAGGCCTTCTGCTGTCCGAGGGCATGCTGCTACCTTGTGACCTGGAGCCAAACCCTTCATCGAGCTCTTGGGAGGCTAGCGGAATGGAGCCTCTGCTGGACCGCTTTGGGCCGTGCCTCACCTCTCCAGTGCGACTTCTTTGGTTCTGAAACCACACTCGGATGCGGGACACAGGGAGCTGTATTTGCCTGGCCAGTTCCTGCCTGTCCCAGAAGCTCGGGTATTTGTTCTTGCTGAAAGCTGATAGCAGGGCCTTCCTTTGCCAGGCCTGCCAAACCGTCTTCCTGCGCCGGGATTCCCGCAGCACACAGCTGCTATCCACATTGCTTCCAGCTTCCATGCTCCTAAGCATTCGATGCCAGGAGTCCTCAAGCTGGAGAATATAGTCAGGACCGCTCCAGAGCAAGCGCAAGCTTCAGCAAATGCCAGCCGTAGGGCTGGGACCCCTGCCCTTAAATACCTCTCTCTCTGCTCCCGGAGCTCCGCCCACTCGAAAGGAGCCGTGGGCTACAGTCGTCCTCCTTGAATCAAGGTCATGCCAGGAAGCTCTACACCTGCCAAGCCTCTCACCTGAGAACGGGAGACCCGGAACAAGACCTCAAGAAACCTATCAGACTCAGCAAAGTCTCTCCCAAAGTCTCGCAGTCCCTTGCATGCCATTCTGGACACAGAACAAGGAAGCACAATAAATGTCCTAGGAATCAAGAATCCAGCAGACAGATCGTCCAAGGAGGGAGCACCATAGGTCCTTCCTGGCTTTGGGCAGAGTATCCAGGAAATCGTGGAGGTGGTAAGCCGGCTTCAGAAGAGGAAGGCAGAGTGGACTGTGCCTTAGGTGGTATCACTAGCCAAGTTGAATCCGTGCTGATCTCATCCCATCTGGATCCACACAGGTTGGAAAGAGAAGACCCCCCAACTGAGGATCCCAACCACTTGTCCTGAGAACCAAGGATATCACTTCCAGGGGTCATGCAAGTCATGGCACTTCTTTCCTTCTTGTAGGGCTAGGTGGTAGTTGGGAGCAACAGAACTCTATTAAACCGAGAGAAGAGAATAGCACATGCAGAAAGAAAGTCTTTTACACAGGCAAATAGGCCAAAAACCACAATAGTTCATGTAGAGATTCGGGAATGCGCATTCATGCATTTCCTGTCAGAACAGTTGGGCCAGATTTTCAGGAATTCTCACCATTAATATGTTAAATGCAAAGAAAGGTGCAAACACACACACACACACACACACACACACACACGCAAACACACACAGAGACACATACAAATAACACAAATAGAAATAGCACACACACAACAAAGCACACACACACGCACACACAAACACACACAGGCACACACAAACACACACACATACACACACAGAGATAACACAAATACAAATAACACACACACAAAACAAGCACACACACACAGACACTCACACATGCACATGCAAACACACACAAATAACAGAAATACAAATATCACACACATACGCATACACACTCACACACACACACACACACACACACACACACACACACACACACACACACACGAGCATACACAAAAACCGGGCCAGCAAGTCTGACTTGTGAATGTGGAACAAAAGACCCAAACCTGTGCTGAAAGACCTGTATAAGCCCTATGCTCCTTGAGGCAATGTGGCTGCATGCACCCAAGGACAACAGCCTACCTCTAGGCAATTGCAGTCTTCAGGTGGGTTTGGAGGGACCTCACATTAGGGAATGCAGGGCCGTGCTAGGCTTGGGAAACTCAAGGATAAAAGACGGATACCTGAGAGTGTGGGATACACCTCACTGTGGGAGGAGGAAGGTATTCGGCTCGTCTGATTGAATCAGTGTCAATCCTGGAATGAATTGTTCACGATACTTTGGTTGCACTCCATTTCCAGGATGATGTTCATTTACAGTTTTGTGGCCTTACACACACTCTTCTTTAGGTTGACATTTTCCCTGCTTGTTTGCTTTAGCAAACAGTGCCATGTCTGCATTGAACACTGATCAGCTTTCCTTGTTATTTCCCTTTCAGACCTCTCATCCTGCCTCACTGCCTTCCCAAGTCTTACCACCCTTTGAATTGGAAAGCTCATGCCTAAACCAAACAGCCAATTCAACCACCCATACAAACACACAAGCAAACAAGCAAGCAAGCAAACAAACAAACAATGCAAACCTTTATTGAATGCAATGGGAAGTAGAACAAAGCAAGACAAAACAAAACAAAAGTAAACTAAACAAATGTGCTAGGAGTACATATAGAATGGGTGGTTTGTTAGTCAACTCACAGCTAAGCATAAGGCATTGGTAAGAAGTGCAGCAGTTCTTAGTCCCAAGGAAGAAGTCTTCATAACTCCTTCCTGGTTCAGTGTCCTGAGATGTGTAGCCTATACCTGGTGACCCATGAGATTTCCTGGAGTCTGCTGGAGCCAGTTCAATGGTGTGTTCTGTCAGTTGGGCTTTTCATTAGGCCTCCTTGATGTTTTAGGAGTCCCTGGTGATCTTGCCCTGTGCTCCTTCAGCAGAATCCCATGCTCAGAGCCCGTTTCCTCATCCCAGGGTCCTCATGTAGGCACTGCACATGGAAAACCCACGTGCATTTCCTCCTTCTAGTAAGCAAGATGCCTTCCATCGAAAGCACCCACTGTAATAGGGGTTTTGATGCATATACTTTTTGGGCTGTCTACATTCTCAAGTGTTGATTGCGGGTGTCTTCTGGATAGGAGCTTCCAGGCTGGGACTCAGAGAATATCCAGCAGAGCCTCATATTCTTCTTGAGAGAGAGGCAGCTCAGGTGTTGCATGCATTTGCTGAACTGCACCTTCCAGATGTACAGGGCCTGGGGAGAGCGTCTCCACTCGAACTTCCATCAGCAGTTGATCCAGGAAGAGTTCCAGAGGGCCCCTGTTGCATCCCTGAGTGAGAGCCTGTTCTTGGCCTTGTCCTTCAGGCTGTGCCCATTGTGGTAGCTGAGACTCTCTGGAGAAATTGGTTGGGTCGCTATAACTTGAGGATTCCTTGGAAACACAGTCCGTGGCAGCCAGTTGCAAGATGGTTTCCTGGACAACCCCGTGCTCCTTGCCACCAGGATTTCCATCCAGATCCACAGGGAATGGCCTGTCACCCTCCACTTGGTCTTCTTCCAGCAGTTCATCAAGGAGGAGTTCCAGAGTTCCTGGCCCGTATGCTTGAGTGGCTGTCTGTGATTGGCCTCGTCCTTCGGGCAGAGCCACTTGGGGATGCTGGGACTCTTCGTGGAAGTGGGGCTGGTCGCTGGAGCTCGAGTTCTCCATGCCCACACCTCCTGCAGCAGCCATCAATAACAGGTTGTCCGGTGCTGCCTCATCCTTGCCACTGAGACCTCCAGTTGCCACATCCTGCACTTGTGAAGCAGGCACATCTTGATCTGGAGCGCGGGCTTGCCGCGCTCTTCTGTTCTGAAACCATATGTGGATCGTGTCCTCATTCAAACCTGTCCTTTGGCCCAGCTGCTCCCTGGTAGCAAAGCCTGGCAACGGGTTCCTCTCAAAGGCTTGCACTAGGATCCTGCACTGTTGCAAGTTGAGTCGAGTGCGAGGCCTTTTGCTGTCCGAGGGCATGCTGCTACCTTGTGACCTGGAGCCAAACCCTTCCTCGAGCTCTTGGGAGGCTAGCGGAATGGAGCCTCTGCTGGACCGCTTCGGGCCGTGCCTCACCTCTCCAGTGCGACTTCTTTGGTTCTGAAACCACACTCGGATGCGGGACGCAGGGAGCTGTATTTGCCTGGCCAGTTCCTGCCTGTCCCAGAAGCTCGGGTATTTGTTCTTGCTGAAAGCTGATAGCAGGGCCTTCTTTTGCCAGGCCTGCCAAACCGTCTTCCTGCGCCGGGATTCCCGCAGCACACAGCTGCTATCCACATTGCTTCCAGGTTCCATGCTCCTAAGGATTCGATGCCAGGAGTCCTCAAGCTGGAGAATATAGTCAGGACCGCTCCAGAGCAAGCGCTAGCTTCAGCAAATGCCAGCCGTAGGGCTGGGACCCCTGCCCTTAAATACCTCTCTCTCTGCTCCCGGAGCTCCGCCCACTCGAAAGGAGCCGTGGGCTACAGTCGTCCTCCTTGAATCAAGGTCATGCCAGGAAGCTCTACACCTGCCAAGCCTCCCACCTGAGAACGGGAGACCCGGAACAAGACCTCAAGAAACCTATCAGACTCAGCAAAGTCTCTCCCAAAGTCTCGCAGTCCCTTGCATGCCATTCTGGACACAGAACAAGGAAGCACAATAAATGTCCTAGGAATCAAGAATCCAGCAGACAGATCGTCCAAGGAGGGAGCACCATAGGTCCTTCCTGGCTTTGGGCAGAGTATCCAGGAAATCGTGGAGGTGGTAAGCCGGCTTCAGAAGAGGAAGGCAGAGTGGACTGTGCCTTAGGTGGTATCACTAGCCAAGTTGAATCCGTGCTGATCTCATCCCATCTGGATCCACACAGGTTGGAAAGAGAAGACCCCCCAACTGAGGATCCCAACCACTTGTCCTGAGAACCAAGGATATCACTTCCAGGGGTCATGCAAGTCATGGCACTTCTTTCCTTCTTGTAGGGCTAGGTGGTAGTTGGGAGCAATAGAAGTCTATTAAACCGAGAGAAGAGAATAGCACATGCAGAAAGAAAGTCTTTTTTTTTTTTTTTCCACGTGGAGAGGTTTAATGAGAGAAGAAGAGGAGAGGAGAGGAAAGGCCGGCCATGAGCACGTGGAGGGAACAGGTGGAGGTAGAGAGAAAGGACAGGGAAGAGAGGAAGAGCAGGGAAGAGAAGAGAACAAAGAGAGGAGAAAGAAAGTCTTTTACACAGGCAAATAGGCCAAAAACCACAATAGTTCATGTAGAGATTCGGGAATGCGCATTCATGCATTTCCTGTCAGAACAGTTGGGCCAGATTTTCAGGAATTCTCACCATTAACATGTTAAATGCAAACAAAGGAGCAAACACACACACACACACACACACACACACACACACGCAAATACACACACAGACACATACAAATAACACAAATAGAAATAGCACACACACAACAAAGCACACACACACGCACACACAAACACACACAGGCACACACAAACACACACACATACACACACAGAGATAACACAAATACAAATAACACACACACAAACAAGCACACACACACAGACACTCACACATGCACATGCAAACACACACAAATAACAGAAATACAAATAACACACACATACACATACACACTCACACACACACACACACACACACACACACACACACACACACACACACACGAGCATACACAAAAACCGGGCCAGCAAGTCTGACTTGTGAATGTGGAACAAAAGACCCAAAACCTGTGCTGAAAGACCTGTATAAGCCCTATGCTCCTTGAGGCAATGTGGCTGCATGCACCCAAGGACAACTGCCTACCTCTAGGCAATTGCAGTCTTCAGGTGGGTTTGGAGGGACCTCACATTATGGAATGCAGGGCCGTGCTAGGCTTGGGAAACTCAAGGATAAAAGACGGATACCTGAGAGTGTGGGATACACCTCACTGTGGGAGGAGGAAGGTATTCGGCTTGTCTGATTGAATCAGTGTCAATCCTGGAATGAATTGTTCATGATAATTTGGTTGCACTCCATTTCCAGGATGATGTTCATTTACAGTTTTGTGGCCTTACACACACTCTTCTTTAGGTTGACATTTTCCCTGCTTGTTTGCTTTAGCAAACAGTGCCATGTCTGCATTGAACACTGATCAGCTTTCCTTGTTATTTCCCTTTCAGACCTCTCATCCTGCCTCACTGCCTTCCCAAGTCTTACCACCCTTTGAATTGGAAAGCTCATGCCTAAACCAAACAGCCAATTCAACCACCCATACAAACACACAAGCAAACAAGCAAGCAAGCAAACAAACAAACAATGCAAACCTTTATTGAATGCAATGGGAAGTAGAACAAAGCAAGACAAAACAAAACAAAAGTAAACTAAACAAATGTGCTAGGAGTACATATAGAATGGGTGGTTTGTTAGTCAACTCACAGCTAAGCATAAGGCATTGGTAAGAAGTGCAGCAGTTCTTAGTCCCAAGGAAGAAGTCTTCATAACTCCTTCCTGGTTCAGTGTCCTGAGATGTGTAGCCTATACCTGGTGACCCATGAGATTTCCTGGAGTCTGATGGAACCAGTTCAATGGTGTGTTCTGTCAGTTGGGCTTTTCATTAGGCCTCCTTGATGTTTGAGGAGTCCCTGGTGATCTTGCCCTGTGCTCCTTCAGCAGAATCCCATGCTCAGAGCCCGTTTCCTCATCCCAGGGTCCTCATGTAGGCACTGCACATGGAAAACCCACGTGCATTTCCTCCTTCTAGTAAGCAAGATGCCTTCCATGGAAAGCACCCACTGTAATAGGGGTTTTGATGCATATACTTTTTGGGCTGTCTACATTCTCAAGTGTTGATTGCGGGTGTCTTCTGGATAGGAGCTTCCAGGCTGGGACTCAGAGAATATCCAGCAGAGCCTCATATTCTTCTTGAGAGAGAGGCAGCTCAGGTGTTGCATGCATTTGCTGAACTGCACCTTCCAGATGTACAGGGCCTGGGGAGAGCGTCTCCACTCGAACTTCCATCAGCAGTTGATCCAGGAAGAGTTCCAGAGGGCCCCTGTTGCATCCCTGAGTGAGAGCCTGTTCTTGGCCTTGTCCTTCAGGCTGTGCCCATTGTGGTAGCTGAGACTCTCTGGAGAAATTGGTTGGGTCGCTATAACTTGAGGATTCCTTGGAAACACAGTCCGTGGCAGCCAGTTGCAAGATGGTTTCCTGGACAACCCCGTGCTCCTTGCCACCAGGATTTCCATCCAGATCCACAGGGAATGGCCTGTCACCCTCCACTTGGTCTTCTTCCAGCAGTTCATCAAGGAGGAGTTCCAGAGTTCCTGGCCCGTATGCTTGAGTGGCTGTCTGTGATTGGCCTCGTCCTTCGGGCAGTGCCACTTGGGGATGCTGGGACTCTTCGTGGAAGTGGGGCTGGTCGCTGGAGCTCGAGTTCTCCATGCCCACACCTCCTGCAGCAGCCATCAATAACAGGTTGTCCGGTGCTGCCTCATCCTTGCCACTGAGACCTCCAGTTGCCACATCCTGCACTTGTGAAGCAGGCACATCTTGATCTGGAGCGCGGGCTTGCCGCGCTCTTCTGTTCTGAAACCATATGTGGATCGTGTCCTCATTCAAACCTGTCCTTTGGCCCAGCTGCTCCCTGGTAGCAAAGCCTGGCAACGGGTTCCTCTCAAAGGCTTGCACTAGGATCCTGCGCTGTTGCAAGTTGAGTCGAGTGCGAGGCCTTTTGCTGTCCGAGGGCATGCTGCTACCTTGTGACCTGGAGCCAAACCCTTCCTCGAGCTCTTGGGAGGCTAGCGGAATGGAGCCTCTGCTGGACCGCTTCGGGCCGTGCCTCACCTCTCCAGTGCGACTTCTTTGGTTCTGAAACCACACTCAGATGCGGGACGCAGGGAGCTGTATTTGCCTGGCCAGTTCCTGCCTGTCCCAGAAGCTCGGGTATTTGTTCTTGCTGAAAGCTGATAGCAGGGCCTTCTTTTGCCAGGCCTGCCAAACCGTCTTCCTTCGCCGGGATTCCCGCAGCACACAGCTGCTATCCACATTGCTTCCAGGTTCCATGCTCCTAAGGATTCGATGCCAGGAGTCCTCAAGCTGGAGAATATAGTCAGGACCGCTCCAGAGCAAGCGCAAGCTTCAGCAAATGCCAGCCGTAGGGCTGGGACCCCTGCCCTTAAATACCTCTCTCTCTGCTCCCGGAGCTCCGCCCACTCGAAAGGAGCCGTGGGCTACAGTCGTCCTCCTTGAATCAAGGTCATGCCAGGAAGCTCTACACCTGCCAAGCCTCCCACCTGAGAACGGGAGACCCGGAACAAGACCTCAAGAAACCTATCAGAGTCAGCAAAGTCTCTCCCAAAGTCTCGCAGTCCCTTGCATGCCATTCTGGACACAGAACAAGGAAGCACAATAAATGTCCTAGGAATCAAGAATCCAGCAGACAGATCGTCCAAGGAGGGAGCACCATAGGTCCTTCCTGGCTTTGGGCAGAGTATCCAGGAAATCGTGGAGGTGGTAAGCCGGCTTCAGAAGAGGAAGGCAGAGTGGACTGTGCCTTAGGTGGTATCACTAGCCAAGTTGAATCCGTGCTGATCTCATCCCATCTGGATCAACACAGGTTGGAAAGAGAAGACCCCCCAACTGAGGATCCCAACCACTTGTCCTGAGAACCAAGGATATCACTTCCAGGGGTCATGCAAGTCATGGCACTTCTTTCCTTCTTGTAGGGCTAGGTGGTAGTTGGGAGCAATAGAAGTCTATTAAACCGAGAGAAGAGAATAGCACATGCAGAAAGAAAGTCTTTTTTTTTTTCCACGTGGAGAGGTTTAATGAGAGAAGAAGAGGAGAGGAGAGGAAAGGCCGGCCATGAGCACGTGGAGGGAAGACGTGGAGGTAGAGAGAAAGGACAGGGAAGAGAGGAAGAGCAGGGTAGAGAAGAGAACAAAGAGAGGAGAAAGAAAGTCTTTTACACAGGCAAATAGGCCAAAAACCACAATAGTTCATGTAGAGATTCGGGAATGCGCATTCATGCATTTCCTGTCAGAACAGTTGGGCCAGATTTTCAGGAATTCTCACCATTAACATGTTAAATGCAAACAAAGGAGCAAACACACACACACACACACACACACACACACACACACGCAAATACACACACAGACACATACAAATAACACAAATATTAATAGCACACACACAACAAAGCACACACACACGCACACACAAACACACACAGGCACACACAAACACACACACATACACACACAGAGATAACACAAATACAAATAACACACACACAAAACAAGCACACACACACAGACACTCACACATGCACATGCAAACACACACAAATAACAGAAATACAAATAACACACACATACACATACACACTCACACACACACACACACACACACACACACACACACACACACGAGCATACACAAAAACCGGGCCAGCAAGTCTGACTTGTGAATGTGGAACAAAAGACCCAAAACCTGTGCTGAAAGACCTGTATAAGCCCTATGCTCCTTGAGGCAATGTGGCTGCATGCACCCAAGGACAACTGCCTACCTCTAGGCAATTGCAGTCTTCAGGTGGGTTTGGAGGGACCTCACATTATGGAATGCAGGGCCGTGCTAGGCTTGGGAAACTCAAGGATAAAAGACGGATACCTGAGAGTGTGGGATACACCTCACTGTGGGAGGAGGAAGGTATTCGGCTTGTCTGATTGAATCAGTGTCAATCCTGGAATGAATTGTTCATGATACTTTGGTTGCACTCCATTTCCAGGATGATGTTCATTTACAGTTTTGTGGCCTTACACACACTCTTCTTTAGGTTGACATTTTCCCTGCTTTTTTGCTTTAGCAAACAGTGCCATGTCTGCATTGAACACTGATCAGCTTTCCTTGTTATTTCCCTTTCAGACCTCTCATCCTGCCTCACTGCCTTCCCAAGTCTTACCACCCTTTGAATTGGAAAGCTCATGCCTAAACCAAACAGCCAATTCAACCACCCATACAAACACACAAGCAAACAAGCAAGCAAGCAAACAAACAAACAATGCAAACCTTTATTGAATGCAATGGGAAGTAGAACAAAGCAAGACAAAACAAAACAAAAGTAAACTAAACAAATGTGCTAGGAGTACATATAGAATGGGTGGTTTGTTAGTCAACTCACAGCTAAGCATAAGGCATTGGTAAGAAGTGCAGCAGTTCTTAGTCCCAAGGAAGAAGTCTTCATAACTCCTTCCTGGTTCAGTGTCCTGAGATGTGTAGCCTATACCTGGTGACCCATGAGATTTCCTGGAGTCTGCTGGAGCCAGTTCAATGGTGTGTTCTGTCAGTTGGGCTTTTCATTAGGCCTCCTTGATGTTTGAGGAGTCCCTGGTGATCTTGCCCTGTGCTCCTTCAGCAGAATCCCATGCTCAGAGACCGTTTCCTCATCCCAGGGTCCTCATGTAGGCACTGCACATGGAAAACCCACGTGCATTTCCTCCTTCTAGTAAGCAAGATGCCTTCCATGGAAAGCACCCACTGTAATAGGGGTTTTGATGCATATACTTTTTGGGCTGTCTACATTCTCAAGTGTGGATTGCGGGTGTCTTCTGGATAGGAGCTTCCAGGCTGGGACTCAGAGAATATCCAGCAGAGCCTCATATTCTTCTTGAGAGAGAGGCAGCTCAGGTGTTGCATGCATTTGCTGAACTGCACCTTCCAGATGTACAGGGCCTGGGGAGAGCGTCTCCACTCGAACTTCCATCAGCAGTTGATCCAGGAAGAGTTCCAGAGGGCCCCTGTTGCATCCCTGAGTGAGAGCCTGTTCTTGGCCTTGTCCTTCAGGCTGTGCCCATTGTGGTAGCTGAGACTCTCTGGAGAAATTGGTTGGGTCGCTATAACTTGAGGATTCCTTGGAAACACAGTCCGTGGCAGCCAGTTGCAAGATGGTTTCCTGGACAACCCCGTGCTCCTTGCCACCAGGATTTCCATCCAGATCCACAGGGAATGGCCTGTCACCCTCCACTTGGTCTTCTTCCAGCAGTTCATCAAGGAGGAGTTCCAGAGTTCCTGGCCCGTATGCTTGAGTGGCTGTCTGTGATTGGCCTCGTCCTTCGGGCAGTGCCACTTGGGGATGCTGGGACTCTTCGTGGAAGTGGGGCTGGTCGCTGGAGCTCGAGTTCTCCATGCCCACACCTCCTGCAGCAGCCATCAATAACAGGTTGTCCGGTGCTGCCTCATCCTTGCCACTGAGACCTCCAGTTGCCACATCCTGCACTTGTGAAGCAGGCACATCTTGATCTGGAGCGCGGGCTTGCCGCGCTCTTCTGTTCTGAAACCATATGTGGATCGTGTCCTCATTCAAACCTGTCCTTTGGCCCAGCTGCTCCCTGGTAGCAAAGCCTGGCAACGGGTTCCTCTCAAAGGCTTGCACTAGGATCCTGCGCTGTTGCAAGTTGAGTCGAGTGCGAGGCCTTTTGCTGTCCGAGGGCATGCTGCTACCTTGTGACCTGGAGCCAAACCCTTCCTCGAGCTCTTGGGAGGCTAGCGGAATGGAGCCTCTGCTGGACCGCTTCGGGCCGTGCCTCACCTCTCCAGTGCGACTTCTTTGGATCTGAAACCACACTCGGATGCGGGACGCAGGGAGCTGTATTTGCCTGGCCAGTTCCTGCCTGTCCCAGAAGCTCGGGTATTTGTTCTTGCTGAAAGCTGATAGCAGGGCCTTCTTTTGCCAGGCCTGCCAAACCGTCTTCCTGCGCCGGGATTCCCGCAGCACACAGCTGCTATCCACATTGCTTCCAGCTTCCATGCTCCTAAGGATTCGATGCCAGGAGTCCTCAAGCTGGAGAATATAGTCAGGACCGCTCCAGAGCAAGCGCAAGCTTCAGCAAATGCCAGCCGTAGGGCTGGGACCCCTGCCCTTAAATACCTCTCTCTCTGCTCCCGGAGCTCCGCCCACTCGAAAGGAGCCGTGGGCTACAGTCGTCCTCCTTGAATCAAGGTCATGCCAGGAAGCTCTACACCTGCCAAGCCTCCCACCTGAGAACGGGAGACCCGGAACAAGACCTCAAGAAACCTATCAGACTCAGCAAAGTCTCTCCCAAAGTCTCGCAGTCCCTTGCATGCCATTCTGGACACAGAACAAGGAAGCACAATAAATGTCCTAGGAATCAAGAATCCAGCAGACAGATCGTCCAAGGAGGGAGCACCATAGGTCCTTCCTGGCTTTGGGCAGAGTATCCAGGAAATCGTGGAGGTGGTAAGCCGGCTTCAGAAGAGGAAGGCAGAGTGGACTGTGCCTTAGGTGGTATCACTAGCCAAGTTGAATCCGTGCTGATCTCATCCCATCTGGATCCACACAGGTTGGAAAGAGAAGACCCCCCAACTGAGGATCCCAACCACTTGTCCTGAGAACCAAGGATATCACTTCCAGGGGTCATGCAAGTCATGGCACTTCTTTCCTTCTTGTAGGGCTAGGTGGTAGTTGGGAGCAATAGAACTATATTAAACCGAGAGAAGAGAATAGCACATGCAGAAAGAAAGTCTTTTTTTTTTTTCCACGTGGAGAGGTTTAATGAGAGAAGAAGAGGAGAGGAGAGGAAAGGCCGGCCATGAGCACGTGGAGGGAAGAGGTGGAGGTAGAGAGAAAGGACAGGGAAGAGAGGAAGAGCAGGGAAGAGAAGAGAACAAAGAGAGGAGAAAGAAAGTCTTTTACACAGGCAAATAGGCCAAAAACCACAATAGTTCATGTAGAGATTCGGGAATGCGCATTCATGCATTTCCTGTCAGAACAGTTGGGCCAGATTTTCAGGAATTCTCACCATTAACATGTTAAATGCAAACAAAGGAGCAAACACACACACACACACACACACACGCAAATACACACACAGACACATACAAATAACACAAATAGAAATAGCACACACACAACAAAGCACACACACACGCACACACAAACACACACAGGCACACACAAACACACACACATACAAACACAGAGATAACACAAATACAAATAACACACACACAAAACAAGCACACACACACAGACACTCACACATGCACATGCAAACACACACAAATAACAGAAATACAAATAACACACACATACACATACACACTCACACAAACACACACACACACACACACACACACACACACACACGAGCATACACAAAAACCGGGCCAGCAAGTCTGACTTGTGAATGTGGAACAAAAGACCCAAAACCTGTGCTGAAAGACCTGTATAAGCCCTATGCTCCTTGAGGCAATGTGGCTGCATGCACCCAAGGACAACTGCCTACCTCTAGGCAATTGCAGTCTTCAGGTGGGTTTGGAGGGACCTCACATTATGGAATGCAGGGCCGTGCTAGGCTTGGGAAACTCAAGGATAAAAGACGGATACCTGAGAGTGTGGGATACACCTCACTGTGGGAGGAGGAAGGTATTCGGCTTGTCTGATTGAATCAGTGTCAATCCTGGAATGAATTGTTCATGATACTTTGGTTGCACTCCATTTCCAGGATGATGTTCATTTACAGTTTTGTGGCCTTACACACACTCTTCTTTAGGTTGACATTTTCCCTGCTTGTTTGCTTTAGCAAACAGTGCCATGTCTGCATTGAACACTGATCAGCTTTCCTTGTTATTTCCCTTTCAGACCTCTCATCCTGCCTCACTGCCTTCCCAAGTCTTACCACCCTTTGAATTGGAAAGCTCATGCCTAAACCAAACAGCCAATTCAACCACCCATACAAACACACAAGCAAACAAGCAAGCAAGCAAACAAACAAACAATGCAAACCTTTATTGAATGCAATGGGAAGTAGAACAAAGCAAGACAAAACAAAACAAAAGTAAACTAAACAAATGTGCTAGGAGTACATATAGAATGGGTGGTTTGTTAGTCAACTCACAGCTAAGCATAAGGCATTGGTAAGAAGTGCAGCAGTTCTTAGTCCCAAGGAAGAAGTCTTCATAACTCCTTCCTGGTTCAGTGTCCTGAGATGTGTAGCCTATACCTGGTGACCCATGAGATTTCCTGGAGTCTGCTGGAGCCAGTTCAATGGTGTGTTCTGTCAGTTGGGCTTTTCATTAGGCCTCCTTGATGTTTGAGGAGTCCCTGGTGATCTTGCCCTGTGCTCCTTCAGCAGAATCCCATGCTCAGAGCCCGTTTCCTCATCCCAGGGTCCTCATGTAGGCACTGCACATGGAAAACCCACGTGCATTTCCTCCTTCTAGTAAGCAAGATGCCTTCCATGGAAAGCACCCACTGTAATAGGGGTTTTGACGCATATATTTTTTGGGCTGTCTACATTCTCAAGTGTTGATTGCGGGTGTCTTCTGGATAGGAGCTTCCAGGCTGGGACTCAGAGAATATCCAGCAGAGCCTCATATTCTTCTTGAGAGAGAGGCAGCTCAGGTGTTGCATGCATTTGCTGAACTGCACCTTCCAGATGTACAGGGCCTGGGGAGAGCGTCTCCACTCGAACTTCCATCAGCAGTTGATCCAGGAAGAGTTCCAGAGGGCCCCTGTTGCATCCCTGAGTGAGAGCCTGTTCTTGGCCTTCTCCTTCAGGCTGTGCCCATTGTGGTAGCTGAGACTCTCTGGAGAAATTGGTTGGGTCGCTATAACTTGAGGATTCCTTGGAAACACAGTCCGTGGCAGCCAGTTGCAAGATGGTTTCCTGGACAACCCCGTGCTCCTTGCCACCAGGATTTCCATCCAGATCCACAGGGAATGGCCTGTCACCCTCCACTTGGTCTTCTTCCAGCAGTTCATCAAGGAGGAGTTCCAGAGTTCCTGGCCCGTATGCTTGAGTGGCTGTCTGTGATTGGCCTCGTCCTTCGGGCAGTGCCACTTGGGGATGCTGGGACTCTTCGTGGAAGTGGGGCTGGTCGCTGGAGCTCGAGTTCTCCATGCCCACACCTCCTGCAGCAGCCATCAATAACAGGTTGTCCGGTGCTGCCTCATCCTTGCCACTGAGACCTCCAGTTGCCTCATCCTGCACTTGTGAAGCAGGCACATCTTGATCTGGAGCGCGGGCTTGCCGCGCTCTTCTGTTCTGAAACCATATGTGGATCGTGTCCTCATTCAAACCTGTCCTTTGGCCCAGCTGCTCCCTGGTAGCAAAGCCTGGCAACGGGTTCCTCTCAAAGGCTTGCACTAGGATCCTGCGCTGTTGCAAGTTGAGTCGAGTGCGAGGCCTTTTGCTGTCCGAGGGCATGCTGCTACCTTGTGACCTGGAGCCAAACCCTTCCTCGAGCTCTTGGGAGGCTAGCGGAATGGAGCCTCTGCTGGACCGCTTCGGGCCGTGCCTCACCTCTCCAGTGCGACTTCTTTGGTTCTGAAACCACACTCGGATGCGGGACGCAGGGAGCTGTATTTGCCTGGCCAGTTCCTGCCTGTCCCAGAAGCTCGGGTATTCTTGCTGAAAGCTGATAGCAGGGCCTTCTTTTGCCAGGCCTGCCAAACCGTCTTCCTGCGCCGGGATTCCCGCAGCACACAGCTGCTATCCACATTGCTTCCAGCTTCCATGCTCCTAAGGATTCGATGCCAGGAGTCCTCAAGCTGGAGAATATAGTCAGGACCGCTCCAGAGCAAGCGCAAGCTTCAGCAAATGCCAGCCGTAGGGCTGGGACCCCTGCCCTTAAATACCTCTCTCTCTGCTCCCGGAGCTCCGCCCACTCGAAAGGAGCCGTGGGCTACAGTCGTCCTCCTTGAATCAAGGTCATGCCAGGAAGCTCTACACCTGCCAAGCCTCCCACCTGAGAACGGGAGACCCGGAACAAGACCTCAAGAAACCTATCAGACTCAGCAAAGTCTCTCCCAAAGTCTCGCAGTCCCTTGCATGCCATTCTGGACACAGAACAAGGAAGCACAATAAATGTCCTAGGAATCAAGAATCCAGCAGACAGATCGTCCAAGGAGGGAGCACCATAGGTCCTTCCTGGCTTTGGGCAGAGTATCCAGGAAATCGTGGAGGTGGTAAGCCGGCTTCAGAAGAGGAAGGCAGAGTGGACTGTGCCTTAGGTGGTATCACTAGCCAAGTTGAATCCGTGCTGATCTCATCCCATCTGGATCCACACAGGTTGGAAAGAGAAGACCCCCCAACTGAGGATCCCAACCACTTGTCCTGAGAACCAAGGATATCACTTCCAGGGGTCATGCAAGTCATGGCACTTCTTTCCTTCTTGTAGGGCTAGGTGGTAGTTGGGAGCAATAGAACTCTATTAAACCGAGAGAAGAGAATAGCACATGCAGAAAGAAAGTCTTTTTTTTTTTTTCCACGTGGGGAGGTTTAATGAGAGAAGAAGAGGAGAGGAGAGGAAAGGCCGGCCATGAGCACGTGGAGGGAAGAGGTGGAGGTAGAGAGAAAGGACAGGGAAGAGAGGAAGAGCAGGGAAGAGAAGAGAACAAAGAGAGGAGAAAGAAAGTCTTTTACACAGGCAAATAGGCCAAAAACCACAATAGTTCATGTAGAGATTCGGGAATGCGCATTCATGCATTTCCTGTCAGAACAGTTGGGCCAGATTTTCAGGAATTCTCACCATTAACATGTTAAATGCAAACAAAGGAGCAAACACACACACACACACACACACACACACACACACACGCAAATACACACACAGACACATACAAATAACACACATAGAAATAGCACACACACAACAAAGCACACACACACGCACACACAAACACACACAGGCACACACAAAAACACACACATACACACACAGAGATAACACAAATACAAATAACACACACACAAAACAAGCACACACACACAGACACTCACACATGCACATGCAAACACACACAAATAACAGAAATACAAATAACACACACATACACATACACACTCACACACACACACACACACACACACACACACACACACACGAGCATACACAAAAACCGGGCCAGCAAGTCTGACTTGTGAATGTGGAACAAAAGACCCAAAACCTGTGCTGAAAGACCTGTATAAGCCCTATGCTCCTTGAGGCAATGTGGCTGCATGCACCCAAGGACAACTGCCTACCTCTAGGCAATTGCAGTCTTCAGGTGGGTTTGGAGGGACCTCACATTATGGAATGCAGGGCCGTGCTAGGCTTGGGAAACTCAAGGATAAAAGACGGATACCTGAGAGTGTGGGATACACCTCACTGTGGGAGGAGGAAGGTATTCGGCTTGTCTGATTGAATCAGTGTCAATCCTGGAATGAATTGTTCATGATACTTTGGTTGCACTCCATTTCCAGGATGATGTTCATTTACAGTTTTGTGGCCTTACACACACTCTTCTTTAGGTTGACATTTTCCCTGCTTTTTTGCTTTAGCAAACAGTGCCATGTCTGCATTGAACACTGATCAGCTTTCCTTGTTATTTCCCTTTCAGACCTCTCATCCTGCCTCACTGCCTTCCCAAGTCTTACCACCCTTTGAATTGGAAAGCTCATGCCTAAACCAAACAGCCAATTCAACCACCCATACAAACACACAAGCAAACAAGCAAGCAAGCAAACAAACAAACAATGCAAACCTTTATTGAATGCAATGGGAAGTAGAACAAAGCAAGACAAAACAAAACAAAAGTAAACTAAACAAATGTGCTAGGAGTACATATAGAATGGGTGGTTTGTTAGTCAACTCACAGCTAAGCATAAGGCATTGGTAAGAAGTGCAGCAGTTCTTAGTCCCAAGGAAGAAGTCTTCATAACTCCTTCCTGGTTCAGTGTCCTGAGATGTGTAGCCTATACCTGGTGACCCATGAGATTTCCTGGAGTCTGCTGGAGCCAGTTCAATGGTGTGTTCTGTCAGTTGGGCTTTTCATTAGGCCTCCTTGATGTTTGAGGAGTCCCTGGTGATCTTGCCCTGTGCTCCTTCAGCAGAATCCCATGCTCAGAGCCCGTTTCCTCATCCCAGGGTCCTCATGTAGGCACTGCACATGGAAAACCCACGTGCATTTCCTCCTTCTAGTAAGCAAGATGCCTTCCATGGAAAGCACCCACTGTAATAGGGGTTTTGATGCATATACTTTTTGGGCTGTCTACATTCTCAAGTGTTGATTGCGGGTGTCTTCTGGATAGGAGCTTCCAGGCTGGGACTCAGAGAATATCCAGCAGAGCCTCATATTCTTCTTGAGAGAGAGGCAGCTCAGGTGTTGCATGCATTTGCTGAACTGCACCTTCCAGATGTACAGGGCCTGGGGAGAGCGTCTCCACTCGAACTTCCATCAGCAGTTGATCCAGGAAGAGTTCCAGAGGGCCCCTGTTGCATCCCTGAGTGAGAGCCTGTTCTTGGCCTTGTCCTTCAGGCTGTGCCCATTGTGGTAGCTGAGACTCTCTGGAGAAATTGGTTGGGTCGCTATAACTTGAGGATTCCTTGGAAACACAGTCCGTGGCAGCCAGTTGCAAGATGGTTTCCTGGACAACCCCGTGCTCCTTGCCACCAGGATTTCCATCCAGATCCACAGGGAATGGCCTGTCACCCTCCACTTGGTCTTCTTCCAGCAGTTCATCAAGGAGGAGTTCCAGAGTTCCTGGCCCGTATGCTTGAGTGGCTGTCTGTGATTGGCCTCGTCCTTCGGGCAGTGCCACTTGGGGATGCTGGGACTCTTCGTGGAAGTGGGGCTGGTCGCTGGAGCTCGAGTTCTCCATGCCCACACCTCCTGCAGCAGCCATCAATAACAGGTTGTCCGGTGCTGCCTCATCCTTGCCACTGAGACCTCCAGTTGCCACATCCTGCACTTGTGAAGCAGGCACATCTTGATCTGGAGCGCGGGCTTGCCGCGCTCTTCTGTTCTGAAACCATATGTGGATCGTGTCCTCATTCAAACCTGTCCTTTGGCCCAGCTGCTCCCTGGTAGCAAAGCCTGGCAACGGGTTCCTCTCAAAGGCTTGCACTAGGATCCTGCGCTGTTGCAAGTTGAGTCGAGTGCGAGGCCTTTTGCTGTCCGAGGGCATGCTGCTACCTTGTGACCTGGAGCCAAACCCTTCCTCGAGCTCTTGGGAGGCTAGCGGAATGGAGCCTCTGCTGGACCGCTTTGGGCCGTGCCTCACATCTCCAGTGCGACTTCTTTGGTTCTGAAACCACACTCGGATGCGGGACGCAGGGAGCTGTATTTGCCTGGCCAGTTCCTGCCTGTCCCAGAAGCTCGGGTATTTGTTCTTGCTGAAAGCTGATAGCAGGGCCTTCTTTTGCCAGGCCTGCCAAACCGTCTTCCTGCGCCGGGATTCCCGCAGCACACAGCTGCTATCCACATTGCTTCCAGCTTCCATGCTCCTAAGCATTCGATGCCAGGAGTCCTCAAGCTGGAGAATATAGTCAGGACCGCACCAGAGCAAGCGCAAGCTTGAGCAAATGCCAGCCGTAGGGCTGGGACCCCTGCCCTTAAGTACCTCTCTCTCTGCTCCCGGAGCTCCGCCCACTCGAAAGGAGCCGTGGGCTACAGTCGTCCTCCTTGAATCAAGGTCATGCCAGGAAGCTCTACACCTGCCAAGCCTCCCACCTGAGAACGGGAGACCCGGAACAAGACCTCAAGAAACCTATCAGACTCAGCAAAGTCTCTCCCAAAGTCTCGCAGTCCCTTGCATGCCATTCTGGACACAGAACAAGGAAGCACAATAAATGTCCTAGGAATCAAGAATCCAGCAGACAGATCGTCCAAGGAGGGAGCACCATAGGTCCTTCCTGGCTTTGGGCAGAGGATCCAGGAAATCGTGGAGGTGGTAAGCCGGCTTCAGAAGAGGAAGGCAGAGTGGACTGTGCCTTAGGTGGTATCACTAGCCAAGTTGAATCCGTGCTGATCTCATCCCATCTGGATCCACACAGGTTGGAAAGAGAAGACCCCCCAACTGAGGATCCCAACCACTTGTCCTGAGAACCAAGGATATCACTTCCAGGGGTCATGCAAGTCATGGCACTTCTTTCCTTCTTGTAGGGCTAGGTGGTAGTTGGGAGCAACAGAACTCTATTAAACCGAGAGAAGAGAATAGCACATGCAGAAAGAAAGTCTTTTACACAGGCAAATAGGCCAAAAACCACAATAGTTCATGTAGAGATTCGGGAATGCGCATTCATGCATTTCCTGTCAGAACAGTTGGGCCAGATTTTCAGGAATTCTCACCATTAACATGTTAAATGCAAACAAAGGTGCAAACACACACACACACACACACACACGCAAACACACACACAGACACATACAAATAACACAAATAGAAATAGCACACACACAACAAAGCACACACACGCACACACAAACACACACAGGCAAACACAAACACACACACATACACACACAGAGATAACACAAATACAAATAACACACACACAAAACAAGCACACACACACAGACACTCACACATGCACATGCAAACACACACAAATAACAGAAATACAAATAACACACACATACACATACACACTCACACACACACACACACACACACACACACATACACGAGCATACACAAAAACCGGGCCAGCAAGTCTGACTTGTGAATGTGGAACAAAAGACCCAAAACCTGTGCTGAAAGACCTGTATAAGCCCTATGCTCCTTGAGGCAATGTGGCTGCATGCACCCAAGGACAACTGCCTAGCTCTAGGCAATTGCAGTCTTCAGGTGGGTTTGGAGGGACCTCACATTAGGGAATGCAGGGCCGTGCTAGGCTTGGGAAACTCAAGGATAAAAGACGGATACCTGAGAGTGTGGGATACACCTCACTGTGGGAGGAGGAAGGTATTCGGCTCGTCTGATTGAATCAGTGTCAATCCTGGAATGAATTGTTCACGATACTTTGGTTGCACTCCATTTCCAGGATGATGTTCATTTACAGTTTTGTGGCCTTACACACACTCTTCTTTAGGTTGACATTTTCCCTGCTTGTTTGCTTTAGCAAACAGTGCCATGTCTGCATTGAACACTGATCAGCTTTCCTTGTTATTTCCCTTTCAGACCTCTCATCCTGCCTCACTGCCTTCCCAAGTCTTACCACCCTTTGAATTGGAAAGCTCATGCCTAAAGCAAACAGCCAATTCAACCACCCATACAAACACACAAGCAAACAAGCAAGCAAGCAAACAAACAAACAATGCAAACCTTTATTGAATGCAATGGGAAGTAGAACAAAGCAAGACAAAACAAAACAAAAGTAAACTAAACAAATGTGCTAGGAGTACATATAGAATGGGTGGTTTGTTAGTCAACTCACAGCTAAGCATAAGGCATTGGTAAGAAGTGCAGCAGTTCTTAGTCCCAAGGAAGAAGTCTTCATAACTCCTTCCTGGTTCAGTGTCCTGAGATGTGTAGCCTATACCTGGTGACCCATGAGATTTCCTGGAGTCTGCTGGAGCCAGTTCAATGGTGTGTTCTGTCAGTTGGGCTTTTCATTAGGCCTCCTTGATGTTTTAGGAGTCCCTGGTGATCTTGCCCTGTGCTCCTTCAGCAGAATCCCATGCTCAGAGCCCGTTTCCTCATCCCAGGGTCCTCATGTAGGCACTGCACATGGAAAACCCACGTGCATTTCCTCCTTCTAGTAAGCAAGATGCCTTCCATCGAAAGCACCCACTGTAATAGGGGTTTTGATGCATATACTTTTTGGGCTGTCTACATTCTCAAGTGTTGATTGCGGGTGTCTTCTGGATAGGAGCTTCCAGGCTGGGACTCAGAGAATATCCAGCAGAGCCTCATATTCTTCTTGAGAGAGAGGCAGCTCAGGTGTTGCATGCATTTGCTGAACTGCACCTTCCAGATGTACAGGGCCTGGGGAGAGCGTCTCCACTCGAACTTCCATCAGCAGTTGATCCAGGAAGAGTTCCAGAGGGCCCCTGTTGCATCCCTGAGTGAGAGCCTGTTCTTGGCCTTGTCCTTCAGGCTGTGCCCATTGTGGTAGCTGAGACTCTCTGGAGAAATTGGTTGGGTCGCTATAACTTGAGGATTCCTTGGAAACACAGTCCGTGGCAGCCAGTTGCAAGATGGTTTCCTGGACAACCCCGTGCTCCTTGCCACCAGGATTTCCATCCAGATCCACAGGGAATGGCCTGTCACCCTCCACTTGGTCTTCTTCCAGCAGTTCATCAAGGAGGACTTCCAGAGTTCCTGGCTCGTATGCTTGAGTGGCTGTCTGTGATTGGCCTCGTCCTTCGGGCAGTGCCACTTGGGGATGCTGGGACTCTTCGTGGAAGTGGGGCTGGTCGCTGGAGCTCGAGTTCTCCATGCCCACACCTCCTGCAGCAGCCATCAATAACAGGTTGTCCGGTGCTGCCTCATCCTTGCCACTGAGACCTCCAGTTGCCACATCCTGCACTTGTGAAGCAGGCACATCTTGATCTGGAGCGCGGGCTTCCCGTGGTCTTCTGTTCTGAAACCATATGTGGATCGTGTCCTCATTCAAACCTGTCCTTTGGCCCAGCTGCTCCCTGGTAGCAAAGCCTGGCAACGGGTTCCTCTCAAAGGCTTGCACTAGGATCCTGCGCTGTTGCAAGTTGAGTCGAGTGCGAGGCCTTTTGCTGTCCGAGGGCATGCTGCTACCTTGTGACCTGGAGCCAAACCCTTCCTCGAGCTCTTGGGAGGCTAGCGGAATGGAGCCTCTGCTGGACCGCTTTGGGCCGTGCATCACCACTCCAGTGCGACTTCTTTCGTTCTGAAACCACACTCGGATGCGGGACGCAGGGAGCTGTATTTGCCTGGCCAGTTCCTGCCTGTCCCAGAAGCTCGGGTATTTGTTCTTGCTGAAAGCTGATAGCAGGGCCTTCCTTTGCCAGGCCTGCCAAACCGTCTTCCTGCGCCGGGATTCCCGCAGCACACAGCTGCTATCCACATTGCTTCCAGCTTCCATGCTCCTAAGCATTCGATGCCAGGAGTCCTCAAGCTGGAGAATATAGTCAGGACCGCTCCAGAGCAAGCGCAAGCTTGAGCAAATGCCAGCCGTAGGGCTGGGACCCCTGCCCTTAAGTACCTCTCTCTCTGCTCCCGGAGCTCCGCCCACTCGAAAGGAGCCGTGGGCTACAGTCGTCCTCCTTGAATCAAGGTCATGCCAGGAATCTCTACACCTGCCAAGCCTCCCACCTGAGAACGGGAGACCCGGAACAAGACCTCAAGAAACCTATCAGACTCAGCAAAGTCTCTCCCAAAGTCTCGCAGTCCCTTGCATGCCATTCTGGACACAGAACAAGGAAGCACAATAAATGTCCTAGGAATCAAGAATCCAGCAGACAGATCGTCCAAGGAGGGAGCACCATAGGTCCTTCCTGGCTTTGGGCAGAGTATCCAAAAAATCGTGGAGGTGGTAAGCCGGCTTCAGAAGAGGAAGGCAGAGTGGACTGTGCCTTAGGTGGTATCACTAGCCAAGTTGAATCCGTGCTGATCTCATCCCATCTGGATCCACACAGGTTGGAAAGAGAAGACACCCAACTGAGGATCCCAACCACATGTTCTGAGACCCAAGGACATCACTTCCAGGGGTCATGCAAGTCATGGCACTTCCTTCCTGCTTGTAGGGCTAGGTGGTAGTTGGGAGCAACAGAACAATATTGAACCGAGAGAAGAGAATAGCACATGCAGAAAGAAAGTCTTTTACACAGGCAAATAGGACGAAAACCACAATAGTTCATGTAGAGATACGGGAAAGCGTATTCATGTATTTACTGTCAGACCAGTTGGGCCAGATTTTCAGGAATTCTCACAATTAACATGTTCCATGAAACACAGGCGCAAACACACACACACACACACACACACACACACAAACAGACACACATATACACACAAATAACACAAATAGAAATAGCACACACACACAACAAAGCACACACACACGCACACACAAACACACACACATACACACACAGAGATAACACAAATACAAATAACACACACACAAAACAAGCACACACACAGACACTCACACATGCACATGCAAAGACACACAAATAACACAAATACAAATAACACACACATACACACACACACTCACACACACACACACACACACACACACACACACGAGCATACACAAAAACCGGGCCAGCAAGTCTGACTTGTGAATGTGGAACAAAAGACCCAAAACCTGTGCTGAAAGACCTGTAGAAGCCCTATGCTCCTTGAGGCAATGTGGCTGCATGCACCCAAGGACAACTGCCTACCTCTAGGCAATTGCAGTCTTCAGGTGGGTTTGGAGGGACCTCACATTAGGGAATGCAGGGCCGTGCTAGGCTTGGGAAACTCAAGGATAAAAGACGGATACCTGAGAGTGTGGGATACACCTCACTGTGGGAGGAGGAAGGTATTCGGCTCGTCTGATTGAATCAGTGTCAATCCTGGAATGAATTGTTCACGATACTTTGGTTGCACTCCATTTCCAAGATGATGTTCATTTACAGTTTTGTGTCCTTACACACACTCTTCTTTAGGTTGACATTTTCCCTGCTTGTTTGCTTTAGCAAACAGTGCCATGTCTGCATTGAACACTGATCAGCTTTCCTTGTTATTTCCCTTTCAGACCTCTCATCCTGCCTCACTGCCTTCCCAAGTCTTACCACCCTTTGAATAGGAAAGCTCATGCCTAAAGCAAACAGCCAATTCAACCACCCATACAAACACACAAGCAAACAAGCAAGCAAGCAAACAAACAAACAATGCAAACCTTTATTGAATGCAATGGGAAGTAGAACAAAGCAAGACAAAACAAAACAAAAGTAAACTAAACAAATGTGCTAGGAGTACATATAGAATGGGTGGTTTGTTAGTCAACTCACAGCTAAGCATAAGGCATTGGTAAGAAGTGCAGCAGTTCTTAGTCCCAAGGAAGAAGTCTTCATAACTCCTTCCTGGTTCAGTGTCCTGAGATGTGTAGCCTATACCTGGTGACCCATGAGATTTCCTGGAGTCTGCTGGAGCCAGTTCAATGGTGTGTTCTGTCAGTTGGGCTTTTCATTAGGCCTCCTTGATGTTTGAGGAGTCCCTGGTGATCTTGCCCTGTGCTCCTTCAGCAGAATCCCATGCTCAGAGCCCGTTTCCTCATCCCAGGGTCCTCATGTAGGCACTGCACATGGAAAACCCACGTGCATTTCCTCCTTCTAGTAAGCAAGATGCTTTCCATCGAAAGCACCCACTGTAATAGGGGTTTTGATGCATATACTTTTTGGGCTGTCTACATTCTCAAGTGTTGATTGCGGGTGTCTTCTGGATAGGAGCTTCCAGGCTGGGACTCAGAGAATATCCAGCAGAGCCTCATATTCTTCTTGAGAGAGAGGCAGCTCAGGTGTTGCATCCATTTGCTTCCCTCCACCTTCCAGATGTACAGGGCCTGTGGAGACCGTCTCCACTCGAACTTCCATCAGCAGTTGATCCAGGAAGAGTTCCAGAGGGCCCCTGTTGCATCCCTGAGTGAGAGCCTGTTCTTGGCCTTGTCCTTCAGGCTGTGCCCATTGTGGTAGCTGAGACTCTCTGGAGAAATTGGTTGGGTCGCTATAACTTGAGGATTCCTTGGAAACACAGTCCGTGGCAGCCAGTTGCAAGATGGTTTCCTGGACAACCCCGTGCTCCTTGCCACCAGGATTTCCATCCAGATCCACAGGGAATGGCCTGTCACCCTCCACTTGGTCTTCTTCCAGCAGTTCATCAAGGAGGAGTTCCAGAGTTCCTGGCTCGTATGCTTGAGTGGCTGTCTGTGATTGGCCTCGTCCTTCGGGCAGTGCCACTTGGGGATGCTGGGACTCTTCGTGGAAGTGGGGCTGGTCGCTGGAGCTCGAGTTCTCCATGCCCACACCTCCTGCAGCAGCCATCAATAACAGGTTGTCCGGTGCTGCCTCATCCTTGCCACTGAGACCTCCAGTTGCCACATCCTGCACTTGTGAAGCAGGCACATCTTGATCTGGAGCGCGGGCTTGCCGCGCTCTTCTGTTCTGAAACCATATGTGGAACGTGTCCTCATTCAAACCTGTCCTTTGGCCCAGCTGCTCCCTGGTAGCAAAGCCTGGCAACGGGTTCCTCTCAAAGGCTTGTACTAGGATCCTGCGCTGTTGCAAGTTGAGTCGAGTGCGAGGCCTTTTGCTGTCCGAGGGCATGCTGCTACCTTGTGACCTGGAGCCAAACCCTTCCTCGAGCTCTTGGGAGGCTAGCGGAATGGAGCCTCTGCTGGACCGCTTTGGGCCGTGCATCACCACTCCAGTGCGACTTCTTTGGTTCTGAAACCACACTCGGATGCGGGACGCAGGGAGCTGTATTTGCCTGGCCAGTTCCTGCCTGTCCCAGAAGCTCGGGTATTTGTTCTTGCTGAAAGCTGATAGCAGGGCCTTCCTTTGCCAGGCCTGCCAAACCGTCTTCCTGCGCCGGGATTCCCGCAGCACACAGCTGCTATCCACATTGCTTCCAGCTTCCATGCTCCTAAGCATTCGATGCCAGGAGTCCTCAAGCTGGAGAATATAGTCAGGACCGCTCCAGAGCAAGCGCAAGCTTGAGCAAATGCCAGCCGTAGGGCTGGGACCCCTGCTCTTAAGTACCTCTCTCTCTGCTCCCGGAGCTCCGCCCACTCGAAAGGAGCCGTGGGCTACAGTCGTCCTCCTTGAATCAAGGTCATGCCAGGAAGCTCTACACCTGCCAAGCCTCCCACCTGAGAACGGGAGACCCGGAACAAGACCTCAAGAAACCTATCAGACTCAGCAAAGTCTCTCCCAAAGTCTCGCAGTCCCTTGCATGCCATTCTGGACACAGAACAAGGAAGCACAATAAATGTCCTAGGAATCAAGAATCCAGCAGACAGATCGTCCAAGGAGGGAGCACCATAGGTCCTTCCTGGCTTTGGGCAGAGTATCCAAAAAATCGTGGAGGTGGTAAGCCGGCTTCAGAAGAGGAAGGCAGAGTGGACTGTGCCTTAGGTGGTATCACTAGCCAAGTTGAATCCGTGCTGATCTCATCCCATCTGGATCCACACAGGTTGGAAAGAGAAGACACCCAACTGAGGATCCCAACCACATGTTCTGAGACCCAAGGACATCACTTCCAGGGGTCATGCAAGTCATGGCACTTCCTTCCTGCTTGTAGGGCTAGGTGGTAGTTGGGAGCAACAGAACAATATTGAACCGAGAGAAGAGAATAGCACATGCAGAAAGAAAGTCTTTTACACAGGCAAATAGGACGAAAACCACAATAGTTCATGTAGAGATACGGGAAAGCGTATTCATGTATTTACTGTCAGACCAGTTGGGCCAGATTTTCAGGAATTCTCACAATTAACATGTTCCATGAAACACAGGCGCAAACACACACACACACACACACACACACACACACACAAACAGACACACATATACACACAAATAACACAAATAGAAATAGCACACACACACAACAAAGCACACACACACGCACACACAAACACACACACATACACACACAGAGATAACACAAATACAAATAACACACACACAAAACAAGCACACACACAGACACTCACACATGCACATGCAAACACACACAAATAACACAAATACAAATAACACACACATACACACACACACTCACACACACACACACACAAACACACACACACACACACACACACACGAGCATACACAAAAACCGGGCCAGCAAGTCTGACTTGTGAATGTTGAACAAAAGACCCAAAACCTGTGCTGAAAGTCCTGTATAAGCCCTATGCTCCTTGAGGCAATGTGGCTGCATGCACCCAAGGACAACTGCCTACCTCTAGGCAATTGCAGTCTTCAGGTGGGTTTGGAGGGACCTCACATTAGGGAATGCAGGGCCGTGCTAGGCTTGGGAAACTCAAGGATAAAAGACGGATACCTGAGAGTGTGGGATACACCTCACTGTGGGAGGAGGAAGGTATTCGGCTCGTCTGATTGAATCAGTGTCAATCCTGGAATGAATTGTTCACGATACTTTGGTTGCACTCAATTTCCAGGATGATGTTCATTTACAGTTTTGTGGCCTTACACACACTCTTCTTTAGGTTGACATTTTCCCTGCTTGTTTGCTTTAGCAAACAGTGCCATGTCTGCATTGAACACTGATCAGCTTTCCTTGTTATTTCCCTTTCAGACCTCTCATCCTGCCTCACTGCCTTCCCAAGTCTTACCACCCTTTGAATTGGAAAGCTCATGCCTAAAGCAAACAGCCAATTCAACCACCCATACAAACACACAAGCAAACAAGCAAGCAAGCAAACAAACAAACAATGCAAACCTTTATTGAATGCAATGGGAAGTAGAACAAAGCAAGACAAAACAAAACAAAAGTAAACTAAACAAATGTGCTAGGAGTACATATAGAATGGGTGGTTTGTTAGTCAACTCACAGCTAAGCATAAGGCATTGGTAAGAAGTGCAGCAGTTCTTAGTCCCAAGGAAGAAGTCTTCATAACTCCTTCCTGGTTCAGTGTCCTGAGATGTGTAGCCTATACCTGGTGACCCATGAGATTTCCTGGAGTCTGCTGGAGCCAGTTCAATGGTGTGTTCTGTCAGTTGGCCTTTTCATTAGGCCTCCTTGATGTTTTAGGAGTCCCTGGTGATCTTGCCCTGTGCTCCTTCAGCAGAATCCCATGCTCAGAGCCCGTTTCCTCATCCCAGGGTCCTCATGTAGGCACTGCACATGGAAAACCCACGTGCATTTCCTCCTAGTAAGCAAGATGCCTTCCATCGAAAGCACCCACTGTAATAGGGGTTTTGATGCATATACTTTTTGGGCTGTCTACATTCTCAAGTGTTGATTGCGGGTGTCTTCTGGATAGGAGCTTCCAGGCTGGGACTCAGAGAATATCCAGCAGAGCCTCATATTCTTCTTGAGAGAGAGGCAGCTCAGGTGTTGCATCCATTTGCTTCCCTCCACCTTCCAGATGTACAGGGCCTGGGGAGACCGTCTCCACTCGAACTTCCATCAGCAGTTGATCCAGGAAGAGTTCCAGAGGGCCCCTGTTGCATCCCTGAGTGAGAGCCTGTTCTTGGCCTTGTCCTTCAGGCTGTGCCCATTGTGGTAGCTGAGACTCTCTGGAGAAATTGGTTGGGTCGCTATAACTTGAGGATTCCTTGGAAACACAGTCCGTGGCAGCCAGTTGCAAGATGGTTTCCTGGACAACCCCGTGCTCCTTGCCACCAGGATTTCCATCCAGATCCACAGGGAATGGCCTGTCACCCTCCACTTGGTCTTCTTCCAGCAGTTCATCAAGGAGGAGTTCCAGAGTTCCTGGCTCGTATGCTTGAGTGGCTGTCTGTGATTGGCCTCGTCCTTCGGGCAGTGCCACTTGGGGATGCTGGGACTCTTCGTGGAAGTGGGGCTGGTCGCTGGAGCTCGAGTTCTCCATGCCCACACCTCTTGCAGCAGCCATCAGTAACAGGTTGTCCGGTGCTGCCTCATCCTTGCCACTGAGACCTCCAGTTGCCACATCCTGCACTTGGGAAGCAGGCACATCTTGATCTGGAGCGCGGGCTTGCCGCGCTCTTCTGTTCTGAAACCATATGTGGATCGTGTCCTCATTCAAACCTGTCCTTTGGCCCAGCTGCTCCCTGGTAGCAAAGCCTGGCAACGGGTTCCTCTCAAAGGCTTGTACTAGGATCCTGCGCTGTTGCAAGTTGAGTCGAGTGCGAGGCCTTCTGATGTCCGAGGGCATGCTGCTACCTTGTGACCTGGAGCCAAACCCTTCCTCGACCTCTTGGGAGGCTAGCGGAACGGAGCCTCTGCTGGACCGCTTTGGGCCCTGCCTCACCTCTCCAGTGCGACTTCTTTGGTTCTGAAACCACACTCGGATGCGGGACGCAGGGAGCTGTATTTGCCTGGCCAGTTCCTGCCTGTCCCAGAAGCTCGGGTATTTGTTCTTGCTGAAAGCTGATAGCAGGGCCTTCTTTTGCCAGGCCTGCCAAACCGTCTTCCTGCGCCGGGATTCCCGCAGCACACAGCTGCTATCCACATTGCTTCCAGCTTCCATGCTCCTAAGGATTCGATGCCATGAGTCCTCATGCTGGAGAATATAGTCAGGACCGCTCCAGAGCAAGCGCAAGCTTCAGCAAATGCCAGCCGTAGGGCTGGGACCCCTGCCCTTAAATACCTCTCTCTCTGCTCCCGGAGCTCCGCCCACTCGAAAGGAGCCGTGGGCTACAGTCGTCCTCCTTGAATCAAGGTCATGCCAGGAAGCTCTACACCTGCCAAGCCTCCCACCTGAGAACGGGAGACCCGGAACAAGACCTCAAGAAACCTATCAGACTCAGCAAAGTCTCTCCCAAAGTCTCGCAGTCCCTTGCATGCCATTCTGGAAACAGAACAAGGAAGCACAATAAATGTCCTAGGAATCAAGAATCCAGCAGACAGATCGTCCAAGGAGGGAGCACCATAGGTCCTTCCTGGCTTTGGGCAGAGTATCCAGGAAATCGTGGAGGTGGTAAGCCGGCTTCAGAAGAGGAAGGCAGAGTGGACTGTGCCTTAGGTGGTATCACTAGCCAAGTTGAATCCGTGCTGATCTCATCCCATCTGGATCCACACAGGTTGGAAAGAGAAGACACCCAACTGAGGATCCCAACCACATGTTCTGAGACCCAAGGACATCACTTCCAGGGGTCATGCAAGTCATGGCACTTCCTTCCTGCTTGTAGGGCTAGGTGGTAGTTGGGAGCAACAGAACAATATTGAACCGAGAGAAGAGAATAGCACATGCAGAAAGAAAGTCTTTTACACAGGCAAATAGGACGAAAACCACAATAGTTCATGTAGAGATACGGGAAAGCGTATTCATGTATTTACTGTCAGACCAGTTGGGCCAGATTTTCAGGAATTCTCACAATTAACATGTTCCATGAAACACAGTCGCAAACACACACACACACACACACACACACACACACACACACAAACAGACACACATATCCACACAAATAACACAAATAGAAATAGCACACACACACAACAAAGCACACACACACGCACACACAAACACACACACATACACACACAGAGATAACACAAATACAAATAACACACACACAAAACAAGCACACACACAGACACTCACACATGCACATGCAAAGACACACAAATAACACAAATACAAATAACACACACATACACACACACACTCACAAACACACACACACACACACACACACACACACACACACACACGAGCATACACAAAAACCGGGCCAGCAAGTCTGACTTGTGAATGTGGAACAAAAGACCCAAAACCTGTGCTGAAAGTCCTGTATAAGCCCTATGCTCCTGAGGCAATGTGGCTGCATGCACCCAAGGACAACTGCCTACCTCTAGGCAATTGCAGTCTTCAGGTGGGTTTGGAGGGACCTCACATTAGGGAATGCAGGGCCGTGCTAGGCTTGGGAAACTCAAGGATAAAAGACGGATACCTGAGAGTGTGGGATACACCTCACTGTGGGAGGAGGAAGGTATTCGGCTCGTCTGATTGAATCAGTGTCAATCCTGGAATGAATTGTTCACGATACTTTGGTTGCACTCCATTTCCAGGATGATGTTCATTTACAGTTTTGTGTCCTTACACACACTCTTCTTTAGGTTGACATTTTCCCTGCTTGTTTGCTTTAGCAAACAGTGCCATGTCTGCATTGAACACTGATCAGCTTTCCTTGTTATTTCCCTTTCAGACCTCTCATCCTGCCTCACTGCCTTCCCAAGTCTTACCACCCTTTGAATTGGAAAGCTCATGCCTAAACCAAACAGCCAATTCAACCACCCATACAAACACACAAGCAAACAAGCAAGCAAGCAAACAAACAAACAATGCAAACCTTTATTGAATGCAATGGGAAGTAGAACAAAGCAAGACAAAACAAAACAAAAGTAAACTAAACAAATGTGCTAGGAGTACATATAGAATGGGTGGTTTGTTAGTCAACTCACAGCTAAGCATAAGGCATTGGTAAGAAGTGCAGCAGTTCTTAGTCCCAAGGAAGAAGTCTTCATAACTCCTTCCTGGTTCAGTGTCCTGAGATGTGTAGCCTATACCTGGTGACCCATGAGATTTCCTGGAGTCTGCTGGAGCCAGTTCAATGGTGTGTTTTGTCAGTTGGGCTTTTCATTAGGCCTCCTTGATGTTTTAGGAGTCCCTGGTGATCTTGCCCTGTGCTCCTTCAGCAGAATCCCATGCTCAGAGCCCGTTTCCTCATCGCAGGGTCCTCATGTAGGCACTGCACATGGAAAACCCACGGGCATTTCCTCCTTCTAGTAAGCAAGATGCCTTCCATCGAAAGCACCCACTGTAATAGGGGTTTTGATGCATATACTTTTTGGGCTGTCTACATTCTCAAGTGTTGATTGCGGGTGTCTTCTGGATAGGAGCTTCCAGGCTGGGACTCAGAGAATATCCAGCAGAGCCTCATATTCTTCTTGAGAGAGAGGCAGCTCAGGTGTTGCATCCATTTGCTTCCCTCCACCTTCCAGATGTACAGGGCCTGGGGAGAACGTCTCCACTCGAACTTCCATCAGCAGTTGATCCAGGAAGAGTTCCAGAGGGCCCCTGTTGCATCCCTGAGTGAGAGCCTGTTCTTGGCCTTGTCCTTCAGGCTGTGCCCATTGTGGTAGCTGAGACTCTCTGGAGAAATTGGTTGGGTCGCTATAACTTGAGGATTCCTTGGAAACACAGTCCGTGGCAGCCAGTTGCAAGATGGTTTCCTGGACAACCCCGTGCTCCTTGCCACCAGGATTTCCATCCAGATCCACAGGGAATGGCCTGTCACCCTCCACTTGGTCTTCTTCCAGCAGTTCATCAAGGAGGAGTTCCAGAGTTCCTGGCTCGTATGCTTGAGTGGCTGTCTGTGATTGGCCTCGTCCTTCGGGCAGTGCCACTTGGGGATGCTGGGACTCTTCGTGGAAGTGGGGCTGGTCGCTGGAGCTCGAGTTCTCCATGCCCACACCTCCTGCAGCAGCCATCAATAACAGGTTGTCCGGTGCTGCCTCATCCTTGCCACTGAGACCTCCAGTTGCCACATCCTGCACTTGTGAAGCAGGCACATCTTGATCTGGAGCGCGGGCTTGCCGCGCTCTTCTGTTCTGAAACCATATGTGGATCGTGTCCTCATTCAAACCTGTCCTTTGGCCCAGCTGCTCCCTGGTAGCAAAGCCTGGCAACGGGTTCCTCTCAAAGGCTTGTACTAGGATCCTGCGCTGTTGCAAGTTGAGTCGAGTGCGAGGCCTTTTGCTGTCCGAGGGCATGCTGCTACCTTGTGACCTGGAGCCAAACCCTTCCTCGAGCTCTTGGGAGGCTAGCGGAATGGAGCCTCTGCTGGACCGCTTTGGGCCGTGCATCACCACTCCAGTGCGACTTCTTTGGTTCTGAAACCACACTCGGATGCGGGACGCAGGGAGCTGTATTTGCCTGGCCAGTTCCTGCCTGTCCCAGAAGCTCGGGTATTTGTTCTTGCTGAAAGCTGATAGCAGGGCCTTCCTTTGCCAGGCCTGCCAAACCGTCTTCCTGCGCCGGGATTCCCGCAGCACACAGCTGCTATCCACATTGCTTCCAGCTTCCATGCTCCTAAGCATTCGATGCCAGGAGTCCTCAAGCTGGAGAATATAGTCAGGACCGCTCCAGAGCAAGCGCAAGCTTGAGCAAATGCCAGCCGTAGGGCTGGGACCCCTGCTCTTAAGTACCTCTCTCTCTGCTCCCGGAGCTCCGCCCACTCGAAAGGAGCCGTGGGCTACAGTGGTCCTCCTTGAATCAAGGTCATGCCAGGAAGCTCTACACCTGCCAAGCCTCCCACCTGAGAACGGGAGACCCGGAACAAGACCTCAAGAAACCTATCAGACTCAGCAAAGTCTCTCCCAAAGTCTCGCAGTCCCTTGCATGCCATTCTGGACACAGAACAAGGAAGCACAATAAATGTCCTAGGAATCAAGAATCCAGCAGACAGATCGTCCAAGGAGGGAGCACCATAGGTCCTTCCTGGCTTTGGGCAGAGTATCCAGGAAATCGTGGAGGTGGTAAGCCGGCTTCAGAAGAGGAAGGCAGAGTGGACTGTGCCTTAGGTGGTATCACTAGCCAAGTTGAATCCGTGCTGATCTCATCCCATCTGGATCCACACAGGTTGGAAAGAGAAGACACCCAACTGAGGATCCCAACCACATGTTCTGAGACCCAAGGACATCACTTCCAGGGGTCATGCAAGTCATGGCACTTCCTTCCTGCTTGTAGGGCTAGGTGGTAGTTGGGAGCAACAGAACAATATTGAACCGAGAGAAGAGAATAGCACATGCAGAAAGAAAGTCTTTTACACAGGCAAATAGGAAGAAAACCACAATAGTTCATGTAGAGATACGGGAAAGCGTATTCATGTATTTACTGTCAGACCAGTTGGGCCAGATTTTCAGGAATTCTCACAATTAACATGTTCCATGAAACACAGGCGCAAACACACACATACACACACACACACACACACACACAAACAGACACACATATACACACAAATAACACAAATAGAAATAGCACACACACACAACAAAGCACACACACACGCACACACAAACACACACACATACACACACAGAGATAACACAAATACAAATAACACACACACAAAACAAGCACACACACAGACACTCACACATGCACATGCAAACACACACAAATAACACAAATACAAATAACACACACATACACACACACACTCACACACACACACACACACACACACACACACACACACACACACACACACGAGCATACACAAAAACCGGGCCAGCAAGTCTGACTTGTGAATGTGGAACAAAAGACCCAAAACCTGTGCTGAAAGTCCTGTATAAGCCCTATGCTCCTTGAGGCAATGTGGCTGCATGCACCCAAGGACAACTGCCTACCTCTAGGAAATTGCAGTCTTCAGGTGGGTTTGGAGGGACCTCACATTAGGGAATGCAGGGCCGTGCTAGGCTTGGGAAACTCAAGGATAAAAGACGGATACCTGAGAGTGTGGGATACACCTCACTGTGGGAGGAGGAAGGTATTCGGCTCGTCTGATTGAATCAGTGTCAATCCTGGAATGAATTGTTCACGATACTTTGGTTGCACTCCATTTCCAGGATGATGTTCATTTACAGTTTTGTGTCCTTATACACACTCTTCTTTAGGTTGACATTTTCCCTGCTTGTTTGCTTTAGCAAACAGTGCCATGTCTGCATTGAACACTGATCAGCTTTCCTTGTTATTTCCCTTTCAGACCTCTCATCCTGCCTCACTGCCTTCCCAAGTCTTACCACCCTTTGAATTGGAAAGCTCATGCCTAAACCAAACAGCCAATTCAACCACCCATACAAACACACAAGCAAACAAGCAAGCAAGCAAACAAACAAACAATGCAAACCTTTATTGAATGCAATGGGAAGTAGAACAAAGCAAGACAAAACAAAACAAAAGTAAACTAAACAAATGTGCTAGGAGTACATATAGAATGGGTGGTTTGTTAGTCAACTCACAGCTAAGCATAAGGCATTGGTAAGAAGTGCAGCAGTTCTTAGTCCCAAGGAAGAAGTCTTCATAACTCCTTCCTGGTTCAGTGTCCTGAGATGTGTAGCCTATACCTGGTGACCCATGAGATTTCCTGGAGTCTGCTGGAGCCAGTTCAATGGTGTGTTCTGTCAGTTGGGCTTTTCATTAGGCCTCCTTGATGTTTGAGGAGTCCCTGGTGATCTTGCCCTGTGCTCCTTCAGCAGAATCCCATGCTCAGAGCCCGTTTCCTCATCCCAGGGTCCTCATGTAGGCACTGCACATGGAAAACCCACGTGCATTTCCTCCTTCTAGTAAGCAAGATGCCTTCCATCGAAAGCACCCACTGTAATAGGGGTTTTGATGCATATATTTTTTGGGCTGTCTACATTCTCAAGTGTTGATTGCGGGTGTCTTCTGGATAGGAGCTTCCAGGCTGGGACTCAGAGAATATCCAGCAGAGCCTCATATTCTTCTTGAGAGAGAGGCAGCTCAGGTGTTGCATCCATTTGCTTCCCTCCACCTTCCAGATGTACAGGGCCTGGGGAGAGCGTCTCCACTCGAACTTCCATCAGCAGTTGATCCAGGAAGAGTTCCAGAGGGCCCCTGTTGCATCCCTGAGTGAGAGCCTGTTCTTGGCCTTGTCCTTCAGGCTGTGCCCATTGTGGTAGCTGAGACTCTCTGGAGAAATTGGTTGGGTCGCTATAACTTGAGGATTCCTTGGAAACACAGTCCGTGGCAGCCAGTTGCAAGATGGTTTCCTGGACAACCCCGTGCTCCTTGCCACCAGGATTTCCATCCAGATCCACAGGGAATGGCCTGTCACCCTCCACTTGGTCTTCTTCCAGCAGTTCATCAAGGAGGAGTTCCAGAGTTCCTGGCTCGTATGCTTGAGTGGCTGTCTGTGATTGGCCTCGTCCTTCGGGCAGTGCCACTTGGGGATGCTGGGACTCTTCGTGGAAGTGGGGCTGGTCGCTGGAGCTCGAGTTCTCCATGCCCACACCTCTTGCAGCAGCCATCAATAACAGGTTGTCCGGTGCTGCCTCATCCTTGCCACTGAGACCTCCAGTTGCCACATCCTGCACTTGGGAAGCAGGCACATCTTGATCTGGAGCGCGGGCTTGCCGCGCTCTTCTGTTCTGAAACCATATGTGGATCGTGTCCTCATTCAAACCTGTCTTTTGGCCCAGCTGCTCCCTGGTAGCAAAGCCTGGCAACGGGTTCCTCTCAAAGGCTTGTACTAGGATCCTGCGCTGTTGCAAGTTGAGTCGAGTGCGAGGCCTTCTGCTGTCCGAGGGCATGCTGCTACCTTGTGACCTGGAGCCAAACCCTTCCTCGAGCTCTTGGGAGGCTAGCGGAACGGAGCCTCTGCTGGACCGCTTTGGGCCCTGCCTCACCTCTCCAGTGCGACTTCTTTGGTTCTGAAACCACACTCGGATGCGGGACGCAGGGAGCTGTATTTGCCTGGCCAGTTCCTGCCTGTCCCAGAAGCTCGGGTATTTGTTCTTGCTGAAAGCTGATAGCAGGGCCTTCTTTTGCCAGGCCTGCCAAACCGTCTTCCTGCGCCGGGATTCCCGCAGCACACAGCTGCTATCCACATTGCTTCCAGCTTCCATGCTCCTAAGGATTCGATGCCAGGAGTCCTCAAGCTGGAGAATATAGTCCGGACCGCTCCAGAGCAAGCGCAAGCTTCAGCAAATGCCAGCCGTAGGGCTGGGACCCCTGCCCTTAAATACCTCTCTCTCTGCTCCCGGAGCTCCGCCCACTCGAAAGGAGCCGTGGGCTACAGTCGTCCTCCTTGAATCAAGGTCATGCCAGGAAGCTCTACACCTGCCAAGCCTCCCACCTGAGAACGGGAGACCCGGAACAAGACCTCAAGAAACCTATCAGACTCAGCAAAGTCTCTCCCAAAGTCTCGCAGTCCCTTGCATGCCATTCTGGAAACAGAACAAGGAAGCACAATAAATGTCCTAGGAATCAAGAATCCAGCAGACAGATCGTCCAAGGAGGGAGCACCATAGGTCCTTCCTGGCTTTGGGCAGAGTATCCAGGAAATCGTGGAGGTGGTAAGCCGGCTTCAGAAGAGGAAGGCAGAGTGGACTGTGCCTTAGGTGGTATCACTAGCCAAGTTGAATCCGTGCTGATCTCATCCCATCTGGATCCACACAGGTTGGAAAGAGAAGACACCCAACTGAGGATCCCAACCACATGTTCTGAGACCCAAGGACATCACTTCCAGGGGTCATGCAAGTCATGGCACTTCCTTCCTGCTTGTAGGGCTAGGTGGTAGTTGGGAGCAACAGAACAATATTCAACCGAGAGAAGAGAATAGCACATGCAGAAAGAAAGTCTTTTACACAGGCAAATAGGCCAAAAACCACAATAGTTCATGTAGAGAAATGGGAATGCGTATTCATGTATTTACTGTCAGACCAGTTGGGCCAGATTTTCAGGAATTCTCACAATTAACATGTTCCATGAAACACAGGCGCAAACACACACACACACACACACACACACACACACATAAACAGACACACATATACACACAAATATCACAAATAGAAATAGCACACACACACAACAAAGCACACACACACGCACACACAAACACACACACATACACACACAGAGATAACACAAATACAAATAACACACACACAAAACAAGCACACACACAGACACTCACACATGCACATGCAAACACACACAAATAACACAAATACAAATAACACACACATACACACACACACTCACACACACACACACACACACACACACACACACACACACGAGCATACACAAAAACCGGGCCAGCAAGTCTGACTTGTGAATGTGGAACAAAAGACCCAAAACCTGTGCTGAAAGTCCTGTATAAGCCCTATGCTCCTTGAGGCAATGTGGCTGCATGCACCCAAGGACAACTGCCTACCTCTAGGAAATTGCAGTCTTCAGGTGGGTTTGGAGGGACCTCACATTAGGGAATGCAGGGCCGTGCTAGGCTTGGGAAACTCAAGGATAAAAGACGGATACCTGAGAGTGTGGGATACACCTCACTGTGGGAGGAGGAAGGTATTCGGCTCGTCTGATTGAATCAGTGTCAATCCTGGAATGAATTGTTCACGATACTTTGGTTGCACTCCATTTCCAGGATGATGTTCATTTACAGTTTTGTGTCCTTACACACACTCTTCTTTAGGTTGACATTTTCCCTGCTTGTTTGCTTTAGCAAACAGTGCCATGTCTGCATTGAACACTGATCAGCTTTCCTTGTTATTTCCCTTTCAGACCTCTCATCCTGCCTCACTGCCTTCCCAAGTCTTACCACCCTTTGAATTGGAAAGCTCATGCCTAAAGCAAACAGCCAATTCAACCACCCATACAAACACACAAGCAAACAAGCAAGCAAGCAAACAAACAAACAATGCAAACCTTTATTGAATGCAATGGGAAGTAGAACAAAGCAAGACAAAACAAAACAAAAGTAAACTAAACAAATGTGCTAGGAGTACATATAGAATGGGTGGTTTGTTAGTCAACTCACAGCTAAGCATAAGGCATTGGTAAGAAGTGCAGCAGTTCTTAGTCCCAAGGAAGAAGTCTTCATAACTCCTTCCTGGTTCAGTGTCCTGAGATGTGTAGCCTATACCTGGTGACCCATGAGATTTCCTGGAGTCTGCTGGAGCCAGTTCAATGGTGTGTTCTGTCAGTTGGGCTTTTCATTAGGCCTCCTTGATGTTTTAGGAGTCCCTGGTGATCTTGCCCTGTGCTCCTTCAGCAGAATCCCATGCTCAGAGCCCGTTTCCTCATCCCAGGGTCCTCATGTAGGCACTGCACATGGAAAACCCACGTGCATTTCCTCCTTCTAGTAAGTAAGATGCCTTCCATCGAAAGCACCCACTGTAATAGGGGTTTTGATGCATATACTTTTTGGGCTGTCTACATTCTCAAGTGTTGATTGCGGGTGTCTTCTGGATAGGACCTTCCAGGCTGGGACTCAGAGAATATCCAGAAGAGCCTCATATTCTTCTTGAGAGAGAGGCAGCTCAGGTGTTGCATCCATTTGCTTCCCTCCACCTTCCAGATGTACAGGGCCTGGGGAGAGCGTCTCCACTCGAACTTCCATCAGCAGTTGATCCAGGAAGAGTTCCAGAGGGCCCCTGTTGCATCCCTGAGTGAGAGCCTGTTCTTGGCCTTGTCCTTCAGGCTGTGCCCATTGTGGTAGCTGAGACTCTCTGGAGAAATTGGTTGGGTCGCTATAACTTGAGGATTCCTTAGAAACACAGTCCGTGGCAGCCAGTTGCAAGATGGTTTCCTGGACAACCCCGTGCTCCTTGCCACCAGGATTTCCATCCAGATCCACAGGGAATGGCCTGTCACCTTCCACTTGGTCTTATTCCAGCAGTTCATCAAGGAGGAGTTCCAGAGTTCCTGGCTCGTATGCTTGAGTGGCTGTCTGTGATTGGCCTCGTCCTTCGGGCAGTGCCACTTGGGGATGCTGGGACTCTTCGTGGAAGTGGGGCTGGTCGCTGGAGCTCGAGTTCTCCATGCCCACACCTCCTGCAGCAGCCATCAATAACAGGTTGTCCGGTGCTGCCTCATCCTTGCCACTGAGACCTCCAGTTGCCACATCCTGCACTTGTGAAGCAGGCACATCTTGATCTGGAGCGCGGGCTTGCCGCGCTCTTCTGTTCTGAAACCATATGTGGATCGTGTCCTCATTCAAACCTGTCCTTTGGCCCAGCTGCTCCCTGGTAGCAAAGCCTGGCAACGGGTTCCTCTCAAAGGCTTGTACTAGGATCCTGCGCTGTTGCAAGTTGAGTCGAGTGCGAGGCCTTCTGCTGTCCGAGGGCATGCTGCTACCTTGTGACCTGGAGCGAAACCCTTCCTCGAGCTGTTGGGAGGCTAGCGGAATGGAGCCTCTGCTGGACCGCTTTGGGCCGTGCCTCACCTCTCCAGTGCGACTTCTTTGGTTCTGAAACCACACTTGGATGCGGGACGCAGGGAGCTGTATTTGCCTGGCCAGTTCCTGCCTGTCCCAGAAGCTCGGGTATTTGTTCTTGCTGAAAGCTGATAGCAGGGCCTTCTTTTGCCAGGCCTGCCAAACCGTCTTCCTGCGCCGGGATTCCCGCAGCACACAGCTGCTATCCACATTGCTTCCAGCTTCCATGCTCCTAAGCATTCGATGCCAGGAGTCCTCAAGCTGGAGAATATAGTCAGGACCGCTCCAGAGCAAGCGCAAGCTTCAGCAAATGCCAGCCGTAGGGCTGGGACCCCTGCCCTTAAATTCCTCTCTCTCTGCTCCCGGAGCTCCGCCCACTCGAAAGGAGCCGTGGGCTACAGTCGTCCTCCTTGAATCAAGGTCATGCCAGGAAGCTCTACACCTGCCAAGCCTCCCACCTGAGAACGGGAGACCCGGAACAAGACCTCAAGAAACCTATCAGACTCAGCAAAGTCTCTCCCAAAGTCTCGCAGTCCCTTGCATGCCATTCTGGACACAGAACAAGGAAGCACAATAAATGTCCTAGGAATCAAGAATCCAGCAGACAGATCGTCCAAGGAGGGAGCACCATAGGTCCTTCCTGGCTTTGGGCAGAGTATCCAGGAAATCGTGGAGGTGGTAAGCCGGCTTCAGAAGAGGAAGGCAGAGTGGACTGTGCCTTAGGTGGTATCACTAGCCAAGTTGAATCCGTGCTGATCTCATCCCATCTGGATCCACACAGGTTGGAAAGAGAAGACACCCAACTGAGGATCCCAACCACATGTTCTGAGACCCAAGGAAATCACTTCCAGGGGTCATGCAAGTCATGGCACTTCCTTCCTGCTTGTAGGGCTAGGTGGTAGTTGGGAGCAACAGAACAATATTGAACCGAGAGAAGAGAACAGCACATGCAGAAAGAAAGTCTTTTACACAGGCAAATAGGACGAAAACCACAATAGTTCATGTAGAGATACGGGAATGCGTATTCATGTATTTACTGTCAGACCAGTTGGGCCAGATTTTCAGGAATTCTCACAATTAACATGTTCCATGAAACACAGGCGCAAACACAAACACACACACACACACACACACACAAAGAGACACACATATACACACAAATAACACAAATAGAAATAGCACACACACACAAAAAAGCACACACACACGCACACACAAACACACACACATACACACACAGAGATAACACAAATACAAATAACACACACACAAACAAGCACACACACAGACACTCACACATGCACATGCAAACACACACAAATAACACAAATACAAATAACACACACATACAAACACACACTCACACACACACACACACACACACACACACACACACACACGAGCATACACAAAAACCGGGCCAGCAAGTCTGACTTGTGAATGTGGAACAAAAGACCCAAAACCTGTGCTGAAAGACCTGTATAAGCCCTATGCTCCTTGAGGCAATGTGGCTGCATGCACCCAAGGACAACTGCCTACCTCTAGGAAATTGCAGTCTTCAGGTGGGTTTGGAGGGACCTCACATTAGGGAATGCAGGTCCGTGCTAGGCTTGGGAAACTCAAGGATAAAAGACGGATACCTGAGAGTTGGGATACACCTCACTGTGGGAGGAGGAAGGTATTCGGCTCGTCTGATTGAATCAGTGTCAATCCTGGAATGAATTGTTCAGGATACTTTGGTTGCACTCCATTTCCAAGATGATGTTCATTTACAGTTTTGTGGCCTTACACACACTCTTCTTTAGGTTGACATTTTCCCTGCTTGTTTGCTTTAGCAAACAGTGCCATGTCTGCATTGAACACTGATCAGCTTTCCTTGTTATTTCCCTTTCAGACCTCTCATCCTGCCTCACTGCCTTCCCAAGTCTTACCACCCTTTGAATTGGAAAGCTCATGCCTAAAGCAAACAGCCAATTCAACCACCCATACAAACACACAAGCAAACAAGCAAGCAAGCAAACAAACAAACAATGCAAACCTTTATTGAATGCAATGGGAAGTAGAACAAAGCAAGACAAAACAAAACAAAAGTAAACTAAACAAATGTGCTAGGAGTACATATAGAATGGGTGGTTTGTTAGTCAACTCACAGCTAAGCATAAGGCATTGGTAAGAAGTGCAGCAGTTCTTAGTCCCAAGGAAGAAGTCTTCATAACACCTTCCTGGTTCAGTGTCCTGAGATGTGTAGCCTATACCTGGTGACCCATGAGATTTCCTGGAGTCTGCTGGAGCCAGTTCAATGGTGTGTTCTGTCAGTTGGGCTTTTCATTAGGCCTCCTTGATGTTTTAGGAGTCCCTGGTGATCTTGCCCTGTGCTCCTTCAGCAGAATCCCATGCTCAGAGCCCGTTTCCTCATCCCAGGGTCCTCATGTAGGCACTGCACATGGAAAACCCACGTGCATTTCCTCCTTCTAGTAAGCAAGATGCCTTCCATCGAAAGCACCCACTGTAATAGGGGTTTTGATGCATATACTTTTTGGGCTGTCTACATTCTCAAGTGTTGATTGCGGGTGTCTTCTGGATAGGACCTTCCAGGCTGGGACTCAGAGAATATCCAGCAGAGCCTCATATTCTTCTTGTGAGAGAGGCAGCTCAGGTGTTGCATCCATTTGCTGAACTGCTCCTTCCAGATGTACAGGGCCTGGGGAGAGCGTCTCCACTCGAACTTCCATCAGCAGTTGATCCAGGAAGAGTTCCAGAGGGCCCCTGTTGCATCCCTGAGTGAGAGCCTGTTCTTGGCCTTGTCCTTCAGGCTGTGCCCATTGTGGTAGCTGAGACTCTCTGGAGAAATTGGTTGGGTCGCTATAACTTGAGGATTCCTTGGAAACACAGTCCGTGGCAGCCAGTTGCAAGATGGTTTCCTGGACAACCCCGTGCTCCTTGCCACCAGGATTTCCATCCAGATCCACAGGGAATGGCCTGTCACCCTCCACTTGGTTTTCTTCCAGCAGTTCATCAAGGAGGAGTTCCAGAGTTCCTGGCTCGTATGCTTGAGTGGCTGTCTGTGATTGGCCTCGTCCTTCGGGCAGTGCCACTTGGGGATGCTGGGACTCTTCGTGGAGGTGGGGCTGGTCGCTGGAGCTCGAGTTCTCCATGCCCACACCTCCTGCAGCAGCCATCGATAACAGGTTGTCCTGTGCTGCTTATCCCTGCCACTGAGACCTCCAGTTGCCACATCCTGCACTTGTGAAGCAGGCACATCTTGATCTGGAGCGCGGGCTTGCCGCGCTCTTCTGTTCAGAAATCATATGTGGATCGTGTCCTCAGACAAACCTGTCCTCTGGCCCAGCTGCTCCCTGGTAGCAAAGCCTGGCAACGGATTCCTCTCAAAGGCTTTCACTAGGATACTGCGCTGTTGCAAGGTGAGTCGAGTGCGAGGCCTTCTGCTGTCCGAGGGCATGCAGCTACCTTGTGACCTGGAGCCAAACCCTTCCTCGAGCTTTGGGAGGCTAGCGGAATGGAGCCTCTGCTGGACCGCTTTGGGCCGTTCCTCACCTCTCCAGTGCAACTTCTTCGGTTCTGAAACCACACTCGGATGCGGGACGCAGGGAGCTGTATTTGCCAGGCCAGTTCCTGCCTGTTCCAGAAGCTCGGGTATTGGTTCTTGCTGAAAGCTGATAGCAGGGCCTTCTTTTGCCAGGCCTGCCAAACCGTCTTCTTGCGCCGGGATTCCCGCAGCACACAGCTGCTATCCACATTGCTTCCAGCTTCCATGCTCCTAAGGATTCGATGCCAGGAGTCCTCAAGCTGGAGACTATAGTCAGGACCGCTCCAGAGCAAGCTCAAGCTTCAGCAAATGCCAGCCGTAGGGCTGGGTCCCCTGCCCTTAAATACCTCTGCCTCTGCTCCCGGAGCTCTTCCCACTCGAAAGGTGCGGTGGGCTACAGTCGTACTGCAGACCCTTGAATCAAGGTCATGCCACGATGCTTTACACCTGCCACGCCTCCCACCTGAGAATAGGAGACCCGGAACAAGACCTCAAGAAACCTATCAGACTCAGCAAAGTATCCCCCAAAGTCTCGCAGTCCCTTGCATGCCATTCTGGACACAGAACAAGGAAGCACAAAAAACGTCCTAGGAATCAACAATCCAGGAGACAAATCGTCCAAGGAGGGAGCACCATAGGTCCTTCCTGGCTTTGGACAGAGTATCCAGGAAATCGTGGAGGTGGTAAGCAGGCTTCAGAAGAGGAAGGCAGAGTGGACTGTGCCTTAGGTGGTATCACTAGCCAAGTTGAATCCGTGCTGATCTCATCCCATCTGGATCCACACAGGTTGGAAAGAGAAGACACCCAACTGAGGATCCCAACCACATGTTCTGAGACCCAAGGACATCACTTCCAGGGGTCATGCAAGTCATGGCACTTCCTTCCTGCTTGTAGGGCTAGGTGGTAGTTGGGAGCAACAGAACTCTATTAAACCGAGGGAAGAATATAGCACATGCAGAAAGAAAGTCTTTTACATAGGCAAATAGCCCAAAAACCACAATAGTTCATGTAGAGATTGGCGAACGCACATTCATGCATTTCCTGTCAGAACAGTTGAGCCAGATTTTCAGGAATTCTCACAATTAACATGGTCCATGCAAAAACAGGCACAAACACACACAGACACACAGACACACACACACACACACACACACACAGACACACACACATACCCATACAAATAACACAAATAGAAATACCACACACACAACAAAGCACACACACAGACACAAACAAACATAAACACATACACACAAATAACACAAATACAAATGACACACACAACACAAGCACACACACACAGGCACTCACACACGAACATGCAAACACACACACATATAACATGAATACAAATAACACACACATACACACACACAAACAAACACACACACTAACACATACACACACACAAGCATACACAAAAACCCGGCCAGCAAGTCTGACCTGTGAATGTGGAACAAAAGACCGAAAACCTGTGTTGAAAGAATTGTATAAGCCCTATGCTCCTTGAGGAAACGTGGCTGCATGCACCCAAGGCCAACTGCCTACCTCTAGGCAATTGCAGTCTTCAGGTGGGTGCAGAGGGACCTCACATTAGGGAATGCAGGGCCGTGCTAGGCTTGGGAAACTCAAGGTTAAAAGACGGATACGGGAGATTGTGGGAAACACCGCACTGTGGGAGGAGGAAGGTATTCGGCTCGTCTGATTGAATCAGTGTCAATCCTGGAATGAATTGTTCACGATACTTTGGTTGCACTCCATTTCCAGGATGATGTTTATTTACAGTTTTGTGGCCTTAACACATTCTTCTTTAAGTTGACAATTTCCCCGCTTGTTTGCTTTAGCAAACACTGCCATGTCGGCATCGAAGACTGATCAGCTTTCCTTGTTATTTCCCTTTCAGACCTCTCATCCTGCCTCACTGCCTTCCAAAGTCTTACCACCCTTTCAATTGGAAAGCTCATGCCTAAACCAAACAGCCTTTCAACCACCCATACAAACACACAAGCAAACAAGCAAGCAAGCAAACAAACCAACAATGCAAATCTTTATTGAATACAATGGTAAGTAGAACAGAGCAAGACAAAACAAAACAAAAGTAAACTAAACAAATGTGCCAGGAGTACATATAGAATTGGTGGATTGTTAGTCATCTCACAGCTAAGCATAAGGCATTGGTAAGAAGAGCAACAGTTCTTAGTCCCAAGGAAGAAGTGTGCATAACTCCTTCCTGGTTTAGTGTCCTGAGATGTGTAGCCTATACCTGGTGACCCATGAGATTTCCTGGAATCTGATGGAGCCAGTCCAATATTGTGTTCTGTCAGTTGGGCTTTTCATTAGGCCTCCTTGTTGTTTTAGGAGTCCCTGGTGATCTGCCCTCTGCCCCTTCAGCAGAATCCCATTCTGAGAGCCCATTTCCTCGTCTCAGGGCCCTCAGGTAGGCACTCCACATGGAAAACCCCCGTGCATTTCCTCCTTCTAGTAAGCAAGATGCTTTGCATTGAAATCAGCCACTGTCATAGGGGTTTTGATGCATATACTTTTTGGGCTGTCAACATTCTCAAATGTGGATTGCAGGTGTCTTCTGGATAGGAGCTTCCAGGCTGGGACTCAGAGAATATCCAGCAGAGCCTCATATTCTTCTTGAGAGAGAGGCAGCACAGGTGTTGCATCCATTTGCTGCCCTGCACCTTCCAGATGTACAGGGCCTGGGGAGTGTGTCTCCACTCGAACTTCCATCAGCAGTTGATCCAGGAAGAATTCCAGGGTGCCCGTGTTGCATCCCTGAGTGAGAGCCTGTTCTTGGCCTTGTCCTTCAGGCTGTGCCCATTGTGGTAGCTGAGGCTCTCTGGAGAAATTGGTTGGGTCACTATAACTCGAGGATTCCTTGGAAACACAGTCCGTGGCAGCCAGTTTCAAGATGGTTTCCTGGACAAACTCGTGCTCCTTGCCACCAGAATTTCCATCAAGATACACAGGGAATGGCCTGCCACCCTCCACTTGGTCTTCTTCCAGCAGTTCATCAAGGAGGAGTTCCAGAGGTCCTGGCTCGTATGCTTGAGTCGCTGTCTGTGATTGGCCTCGTCCTTCGGGCAGTGCCATTTGGGGTTGCTGGGACTCTTTGTGGAAGTAGGGCTGGTCGCTGGAGCTCGAGTTCTCCATGCCCACACCTCCTGAGATAGCCATCGATAACAGGTTGTCCTGTGCTGCTTCATCCCTGCCACTGAGACCTCCAGTTGCCACATCCTGCTCTTGTGAAGCAGGCACATCTTGATCTGGAGCGCGGGCTTGCCGCGCTCTTCTGTTCTGAAATCATATGTGGATCGTGTCCTCAGACAAACCTGTCCTCTGGCCCAGCTGCTCCCTGGTAGCAAAGCCTGGCAACGGATTCCTCTCAAAGGCTTGCACTAGGATACTGCGCTGTTGCAAGTTGAGTCGAGTGCGAGGCCTTCTGCTGTCCGAGGGCATGCTGCTACCTTGTGACCTGGAGCCAAACCCTTCCTCGAGCTGTTGGGAGGCTAGCGGAATGGAGCCTCTGCTGGACCGCTTTGGGCCGTGCCTCACCTCTCCAGTGCAACTCCTTCGGTTCTGAAACCACACTCGGATGCGGGACGAAGGGAGCTGTATTTGCCTGGCCAGTTCCTGCCTGTCCCAGAGCTCGGGTATTGGTTCTTGCCTAAAGCTGATAGCAGGGCCTTCTTTTGCCAGGCCTGCCAAACCGTCTTCCTGCGCCGGGATTCCCCCAGCATACAGCTGTTATCCACATTGCTTCCAGCTTCCATGCTCCTAAGGATTCGATGCCAGGAGTCCTCAAGCTGGAGAATATAGTCAGGACCGCTCCAGATCAAGCGCAAGCTTCTGCAAATGCCACCCTTAGAGCTGGGACCCCTGCCCGTAAATACTTTTGCCTCAGCACCCGAAGCTCTGCCCACTCAAAAGGAGCCGTGGGCTACAGTCGTACTCCAGACCCTTGAATCAAGGTCATGCCACGACCACTTACACCTCCCACGCCTCCCACCTGAGAACAGGAGACCCGGAACAAGACCTCAAGAAACCTATCAGACTCAGCAAAGTATCTCCCAAAGTCTCGCAGTCCCTTGCATGCCATTCTGGACACAGAACAAGGAAGCACAAAAAATGTCCTAGGAATCAACCATCCAGCAGACAGATCGTCCAAGGAGGGAGCACCATAGGTCCTTCCTGGCTTTGGGCAGAGTATCCAGTAAATCATGGAGGTGGTAAGCAGGCTTCAGAAGAGGAAGGCAGAGTGGAGTGTGCCTTAGGTGGTATCACTAGCCAAGTGGAATCCGTGCTGATCTCATCCCATCTGGATCCACACAGGTTGGAATGAGAAGACCCCCAACTGAGGATCCCAACCACTTGTCCTGAGACCCAAGGACATCACTTCCAGGAGTCATGCAAGTCATGGCACTTCTTTCATGCTTGTAGGGCTAGCTGGTAGTTGGGAGCAACAGAACTCTATTAAACCGAGGGAAGAATATAGCACATGCAGAAAGAAAGTCTTTTACATAGGCAAATAGCCCAAAAACCACAATAGTTCATGTAGAGATTCGGGAACGCACATTTATGCATTTCCTGTCAGAACAGTTGAGCCAGATTTTCAGGAATTCTCACAATTAACATGGTCCATGCAAAAACAGGCACAAACACACACAGACACACAGACACACACACACACACACACACGCAAACACACACACATACCCATACAAATAACACAAATAGAAATACCACACACACAAAAAAGCACACACACAGACACACACACACACACATACCCATACAAATAACACAAATAGAAATACCACACACACAACAAAGCACACACACAGACACACACAAACATACACACATACACACACAAATAACACAAATACAAATAAAACAAACAACACAAGCACACACACAGGCACTCACACACAAACATGCAAACACACACACATATAACACAAATACAAATAACACACACACATACACACACACACACACAAACACACACACTAACACATACACACACACAAGCATACACAAAAACCCGGCCAGCAAGTCTGACCTGTGAATGTGGAACAAAAGACCGAAAACCTGTGTTGAAAGAATTGTATAAGCCCTATGCTCCTTGAGGAAATGTGGCTGCATGCACCCAAGGCCAACTGCCTACCTCTAGGCAATTGCAGTCTTCAGGTGGGTTCAGATGGACCTCACATTAGGGAATGCAGGGCCGTGCTAGGCTTTGGAAACTCAAGGTTAAAAGACAGATACGGGAGATTGTGGGAAACACCGCACTGTGGGAGGAGGAAGGTATTTGGCTTGTCTGATTGAATCAGTGTCAATCCTGGAATGAATTGTTCACGATACTTTGGTTGCACTCCATTTCCAGGATGATGTTTATTTACAGATTTGTGGCCTTACACACATTCTTCTTTAAGTTGACATTTTCCCCGCTTGTTTGCTATAGCAAACACTGCCATGTCTGCATTGAACACTGATCAGCTTTCCTTGTTATTTCCCTTTCAGACCTCTCATCCCGCCTCACTGCCTTCCAAAGTCTTACCACCTTTTGAATGGGAAAGCTCATGCCTAAACCAAACAGCCAATTCAACCACCTTTACAAACACACAAGCAAGGAAGCAAGCAAACAAACAAACAAACAATGCAAATTTTTATTGAATGCAATGGGAAGTAGAACAAAGCAAGAAAAAGTAAAACAAAAGTAAACTAAACAAATGTGCTAGGAGTACATATAGAATGGGTGGTTTGTTAGTCATCTCACAGCTAAGCATAAGGCACTGGTAAGAAGAGCAGCAGTTCTTAGTCCCAAGTTAGAAGTCTTCATAACTCCTTCCTGGTTTAGTGTCCTGAGATGTGTAGCCTATACCTGGTGACCCATGAGATTTCCTGGAGTCTGATGGAGCCAGTCCAATGGTGTGTTCTGTCAGTTGGGCTTTTCATTAGGCCTCCTTGTTGTTTTAGGAGTCCCTGGTGATCTTGCCCTCTGCCCCTTCAGTAGAATCCCATTCTCAGAGCTCATTTCCTCGTCTCAGGTCCCTCACTAAGGCACTCCACATGGAAAACCCACGTGCATTTCCTCCTTCTAATAAGCAAGATGCCTTCCATCGAAAGCAGCCACTGTAATAGGGGTTTTGATGCATATACTTTTTGGGCTGTCTACATTCTCATGTAGATTGCGGGTGTCTTCTGGATAGGAGCTTCCAGGCTGGGACTCAGAGAATATCCAGCAGAGCCTCATATTTTCTTGAGAGAGGCAGCTCAGGTGTTGCATCCATTTGCTGCCCTCCACCTTCCAGATGTACAGGGCCTGAGGAGTGCTTCTCCACTCGAACTTCCATCAGCAGTTGATCCAGGAAGAGTTCAAGAGGTCCCGTGTTGCATCCCTGAGTGAGAGCCTGTTCTTGGCCTTGTCCTTCAGGCTGTGCCCATTGTGGTAGCTTCGACTCTCTGGAGAAATTATTTGGGTCGCTATAACTTGAGGATTCCTTGGAAACACAGTCCGTGGCAGCCAGTTGCAAGATGGTTTCCTGGACAACCCCGTGCTCCTTGCCACCAGGATTTCCATCCAGATCCACAGGGAATGGCCTGTCACCCTCCACTTGGTCTTCTTCCAGCAGTTCATCAAGGAGGAGTTCCAGAGTTCCTGGCTCGTATGCTTGAGTGGCTGTCTGTGATTGGCCTCGTCCTTCGGGCAGTGCCACTTGGGGATGCTGGGACTCTTCGTGGAAGTGGGGCTGGTCGCTGGAGCTCGAGTTCTCCATGCCCACACCTCCTGCAGCAGCCATCGATAACAGGTTGTCCTGTGCTGCTTATCCCTGCCACTGAGACCTCCAGTTGCCACATCCTGCACTTGTAAAGCAGGCACATCTTGATCTGGAGCGTGGGCTTGCCGCGCTCTTCTGTTCTGAAATCATATGTGGATCGTGTCCTCAGACAAACCTGTCCTCTGGCCCAGCTGCTCCCTGGTAGCAAAGCCTGGCAACGGATTCCTCTCAAAGGCTTGCACTAGGATACTGCGCTGTTGCAAGGTGAGTCGAGTGTGAGGCCTTCTGCTGTCCGAGGGCATGCTGCTACCTTGTGACCTGGAGCCAAACCCTTCCTCGAGCTTTGGGAGGCTAGCGGAATGGAGCCTCTGCTGGACCGCTTTGGGCCGTTCCTCACCTCTCCAGTGCGACTTCTTCGGTTCTGAAACCACACTCGGATGCGGGACGCAGGGAGCTGTATTTGCCAGGCCAGTTCCTGCCTGTTCCAGAAGCTCGGGTATTGGTTCTTGCTGAAAGCTGATAGCAGGGCCTTCCTTTGCCAGGCCTGCCAAACCGTCTTCTTGCGCCGGGATTCCCGCAGCACACAGCTGCTATCCACATTGCTTCCAGCTTCCATGCTCCTAAGGATTCGATGCCAGGAGTCCTCAAGCTGGAGACTATAGTCAGGACCGCTCCAGAGCAAGCTCAAGCTTCAGCAAATGCCAGCCGTAGGGCTGGGTCCCCTGCCCTTAAATACCTCTGCCTCTGCTCCCGGAGCTCTTCCCACTCGAAAGGTGCGGTGGGCTACAGTCGTACTGCAGACCCTTGAATCAAGGTCATGCCACGATGCTTTACACCTGCCACGCCTCCCACCTGAGAATAGGAGACCCGGAACAAGACCTCAAGAAACCTATCAGACTCAGCAAAGTATCCCCCAAAGTCTCGCAGTCCCTTGCATGCCATTCTGGACACAGAACAAGGAAGCACAAAAAACGTCCTAGGAATCAACAATCCAGGAGACAAATCGTCCAAGGAGGGAGCACCATAGGTCCTTCCTGGCTTTGGACAGAGTATCCAGGAAATCGTGGAGGTGGTAAGCAGGCTTCAGAAGAGGAAGACAGAGTGGAGTGTGCCTTAGGTGGTATCACTAGCCAAGTTGAATCCGTGCTGATCTCATCCCATCTGGATCCACACAGGCTGGAAAGAGAAGACCCCCCAACTGAGGATCCCAACCACTTGTCCTGAGACCCAAGGACATCACTTCCAGGAGTCATGCAAGTCATGGCACTTCTTTCATGCTTGTAGGGCTAGCTGGTAGTTGGGAGCAACAGAACTCTATTAAACTGAGGGAAGAATATAGCACATGCAGAAAGAAAGTCTTTTACATAGGCAAATAGCCCAAAAACCACAATAGTTCATGTAGAGATTCGGGAACGCACATTCATGCATTTCCTGTCAGAACAGTTGAGCCAGATTTTCAGGAATTCTCACAATTAACATGGTCCATGCAAAAACAGGCACAAACACACACAGACACACAGACACACACACACACACACACACACACACAGACACACACACATACCCATACAAATAACACAAATAGAAATACCACACACACAACAAAGCACACACACAGACACAAACAAACATACACACATACACACAAATAACACAAATACAAATAACACACACAACACAAGCACACACACACAGGCACTCACACACGAACATGCAAACACACACACATATAACACGAATACAAATAACACACACATACACACACACAAACAAACACACACATTAACACATACACACACACAAGCATACACAAAAACCCGGCCAGCAAGTCTGACCTGTGAATGTGGAACAAAAGACCGAAAACCTGTGTTGAAAGAATTGTATAAGCCCTATGCTCCTTGAGGAAACGTGGCTGCATGCACCCAAGGCCAACTGCCTACCTCTAGGCAATTGCAGTCTTCAGGTGGGTGCAGAGGGACCTCACATTAGGGAATGCAGGGCCGTGCTAGGCTTGGGAAACTCAAGGTTAAAAGACGGATACGGGAGATTGTGGGAAACACCGCACTGTGGGAGGAGGAAGGTATTCGGCTTGTCTGATTGAATCAGTGTCAATCCTGGAATGAATTGTTCACGATACTTTGGTTGCACTCCATTTCCAGGATGATGTTTATTTACAGTTTTGTGGCCTTAACACATTCTTCTTTAAGTTGATAATTTCCCCGCTTGTTTGCTTTAGCAAACACTGCCATGTCGGCATCGAACACTGATCAGCTTTCCTTGTTATTTCCCTTTCAGACCTCTCATCCTGCCTCACTGCCTTCCAAAGTCTTACCACCCTTTCAATTGGAAAGCTCATGCCTAAACCAAACAGCCTTTCAACCACCCATACAAACACACAAGAAAACAAGCAAGCAAGCAAACAAACCAACAATGCAAATCTTTATTGAATACAATGGTAAGTAGAACAGAGCAAGACAAAACAAAACAAAAGTAAACTAAACAAATGTGCCAGGAGTACATATAGAATTGGTGGATTGTTAGTCATCTCACAGCTAAGCATAAGGCATTGGTAAGAAGAGCAACAGTACTTAGTCCCAAGGAAGAAGTGTTCATAACTCCTTCCTGGTTTAGTGTCCTGAGATGTGTAGCCTATACCTGGTGACCCATGAGATTTCCTGGAATCTGATGGAGCCAGTGCAATGTTGTGTTCTGTCAGTTGGGCTTTTCATTAGGCCTCCTTGTTGTTTTAGGAGTCCCTGGTGATCTGCCCTCTGCCCCTTCAGCAGAAACCCATTCTGAGAGCCCATTTCCTCGTCTCAGGGCCCTCAGGTAGGCACTCCACATGGAAAACCCCCGTGCATTTCCTCCTTCTAGTAAGCAAGATGCTTTGCATTGAAATCAGCCACTGTCATAGGGGTTTTGATGCATATACTTTTTGGGCTGTCAACATTCTCAAATGTGGATTGCAGGTGTCTTCTGGATAGGAGCTTCCAGGCTGGGACTCAGAGAATATCCAGCAGAGCCTCATATTCTTCTTGAGAGAGAGGCAGCTCAGGTGTTGCATCCATTTGCTGCCCTGCACCTTCCAGATGTACAGGGCCTGGGGAGTGCGTCTCCACTCGAACTTCCATCAGCAGTTGATCCAGGAAGAATTCCAGGGTGCCCGTGTTGCATCCCTGAGTGAGAGCCTGTTCTTGGCCTTGTCCTTCAGGCTGTGCCCATTGTGGTAGCTGAGGCTCTCTGGAGAAATTGGTTGGGTCACTATAACTCGAGGATTCCTTGGAAACACAGTCCGTGGCAGCCAGTTGCAAGATTGTTTCCTGGACAAACTCGTGTTCCTTGCCACCAGAATTTCCATCAAGATCCACAGGGAATGGCCTGCCCCCCTCCACTTGATCTTCTTCCAGCAGTTCATCAAGGAGGAGTTCCAGAGTTCCTGGCTCGTATGCTTGAGTGGCTGTCTGTGATTGGCCTCGTCCTTCGGGCAGTGCCATTTGGGGTTGCTGGGACTCTTTGTGGAAGTAGGGCTGGTCGCTGGAGCTCGAGTTCTCCATGCCCACACCTCCTGAGATAGCCATCGATAACAGGTTGTCCTGTGCTGCTTCATCCCTGCCACTGAGACCTCCAGTTGCCACATCCTGCACTTGTGAAGCAGGCACATCTTGATCTGGAGCGCGGGCTTGCCGCGCTCTTCTGTTCTGAAATCATATGTGGATCGTGTCCTCAGACAAACCTGTCCTCTGGCCCAGCTGCTCCCTGGTAGCAAAGCCTGGCAACGGATTCCTCTCAAAGGCTTGCACTAGGATACTGCGCTGTTCCAAGGTGAGTCGAGTGCGAGGCCTTCTGCTGTCCGAGGGCATGTTGCTACCTTGTGACCTGGAGCCAAACCCTTCCTCGAGCTGTTGGGAGGCTAGCGGAATGGAGCCTCTGCTGGACCGCTTTGGGCCGTGCCTCACCTCTCCAGTGCAACTCCTTCGGTTCTGAAACCACACTCGGATGCGGGACGAAGGGAGCTGTATTTGCCTGGCCAGTTCCTGCCTGTCCCAGAGCTCGGGTATTGGTTCTTGCCTAAAGCTGATAGCAGGGCCTTCTTTTGCCAGGCCTGCCAAACCGTCTTCCTGCGCCGGGATTCCCCCAGCATACAGCTGTTATCCACATTGCTTCCAGATTCCATGCTCCTAAGGATTCGATGCCAGGAGACCTAAAGCTGGAGAATATAGTCAGGACCGCTCCAGATCAAGCGCAAGCTTCAGCAAATGCCACCCTTAGAACTGGGACCCCTGTCCGTAAATACCTTTGCCTCAGCACCCGAAGCTCTGCCCACTCAAAAGGAGCCGTGGGCTACAGTCGTACTCCAGACCCTTGAATCAAGGTCATGCCACGACCCCTTACACCTGCCACGCCTCCCACCTGAGAACAGGAGACCCGGAACAAGACCTCAAGAAACCTATCAGACTCGGCAAAGTATCTCCCAAAGTCTCGCAGTCCCTTGCATGCCATTCTGGACACAGAACAAGGAAGCACAAAAAATGTCCTAGGAATCAACCATCCAGCAGACAGATCGTCCAAGGAGGGAGCACCATAGGTCCTTCCTGGCTTTGGGCAGATTATCCAGGAAATCGTGGAGGTGGTAAGCAGGCTTCAGAAGAGGAAGGCAGAGTGGAGTGTGCCTTAGGTGGTATCAATAGCCAAGTGGAATCCGTGCTGATCTCATCCCATCTGGATCCACACAGGTTGGAATGAGAAGACCCCCCAACTGAGGATCCCAACCACTTGTCCTGAGACCCAAGGACATCACTTCCAGGAGTCATGCAAGTCATGGCACTTCTTTCATGCTTGTAGGGCTAGCTGGTAGTTGGGAGCAACAGAACTCTATTAAACCGAGGGAAGAATATAGCACATGCAGATAGAAAGTCTTTTACATAGGCAAATAGCCCAAAAACCACAATAGTTCATGTAGAGATTCGGGAACGCACATTCATGCATTTCCTGTCAGAACAGTTGAGCCAGATTTTCAGGAATTCTCACAATTAACATGGTCCATGCAAAAACAGGCACAAACACACACAGACACACAGACACACACACACACACACACACACGCAAACACACACACATACCCATACAAATAACACAAATAGAAATACCACACACACAACAAAGCACACACACAGACACACACACACACACATACCCATACAAATAACACAAATAGAAATACCACACACACAACAAAGCACACACACAGACACACACAAACATACACACATACACACACAAATAACACAAATACAAATAAAACAAACAACACAAGCACACACACAGGCACTCACACACAAACATGCAAACACACACACATATAACACAAATACAAATAACACACACACATACACACACACACACAAACACACACACTAACACATACACACACACAAGCATACACAAAAACCCGGCCAGCAAGTCTGACCTGTGAATGTGGAACAAAAGACCGAAAACCTGTGTTGAAAGAATTGTATAAGCCCTATGCTCCTTGAGGAAATGTGGCTGCATGCACCCAAGGCCAACTGCCTACCTCTAGGCAATTGCAGTCTTCAGGTGGGTTCAGATGGACCTCACATTAGGGAATGCAGGGCCGTGCTAGGCTTTGGAAACTCAAGGTTAAAAGACAGATACGGGAGATTGTGGGAAACACCTCACTGTGGGAGGAGGAAGGTATTTGGCTTGTCTGATTGAATCAGTGTCAATCCTGGAATGAATTGTTCACGATACTTTGGTTGCACTCCATTTCCAGGATGATGTTTATTTACAGATTTGTGGCCTTACACACATTCTTCTTTAAGTTGACATTTTCCCCGCTTGTTTGCTATAGCAAACACTGCCATGTCTGCATTGAACACTGATCAGCTTTCCTTGTTATTTCCCTTTCAGACCTCTCATCCCGCCTCACTGCCTTCCAAAGTCTTACCACCCTTTGAATGGGAAAGCTCATGCCTAAACCAAACAGCCAATTCAACCACCTTTACAAACACACAAGCAAGGAAGCAAGCAAACAAACAAACAAACAATGCAAATCTTTATTGAATGCAATGGGAAGTAGAACAAAGCAAGAAAAAGAAAAACAAAAGTAAACTAAACAAATGTGCTAGGAGTACATATAGAATGGGTGGTTTGTTAGTCATCTCACAGCTAAGCATAAGGCACTGGTAAGAAGAGCAGCAGTTCTTAGTCCCAAGTTAGAAGTCTTCATAACTCCTTCCTGGTTTAGTGTCCTGAGATGTGTAGCCTATACCTGGTGACCCATGAGATTTCCTGGAGTCTGATGGAGCCAGTCCAATGGTGTGTTCTGTCAGTTGGGCTTTTCATTAGGCCTCCTTGTTGTTTTAGGAGTCCCTGGTGATCTTGCCCTCTGCCCCTTCAGTAGAATCCCATTCTCAGAGCTCATTTCCTCGTCTCAGGACCCTCACTAAGGCACTCCACATGGAAAACCCACGTGCATTTCCTCCTTCTAATAAGCAAGATGCCTTCCATCGAAAGCAGCCACTGTAATAGGGGTTTTGATGCATATACTTTTTGGGCTGTCTACATTCTCATGTAGATTGCGGGTGTCTTCTGGATAGGAGCTTCCAGGCTGGGACTCAGAGAATATCCAGCAGAGCCTCATATTCTTCTTGAGAGAGAGGCAGCTCAGGTGTTGCATCCATTTGCTGCCCTCCACCTTCCAGATGTACAGGGCCTGGGGAGAGCGTCTCCACTCGAACTTCCATCAGCAGTTGATCCAGGAAGAGTTCAAGAGGTCCCGTGTTGCATCCCTGAGTGAGAGCCTGTTCTTGGCCTTGTCCTTCAGGCTGTGCCCATTGTGGTAGCTGAGACTCTCTGGAGAAATTGGTTGGGTCGCTATAACTCGAGGATTCCTTGGAAACACAGTCCGTGGCAGCCAGTTGCAAGATGGTTTCCTGGACACCCACGTGCTCCTTGCCACGAGAATTTCCATCCAAATCCACAGGGAATGGCCTGTCACCCTCCACTTGGTCTTATTCCAGCAGTTTATCAAGGAGGAGTTCCAGAGGTCCTGCCTCGTATGCTTGAGTGGCTGTCTGTGATTGGCCTCGTCCTTCGGGCAGTGCCACTTGGGGATGCTGAGACTTTTTGTGGAAGTGGGGCTGGTCGCTGGAGCTCGAGTTCTCCATGCCCACACCTCCTGCAGCAGCCATCGGTAACAGGTTGTCCTGTACTGCCTCATCCCTGCCACTGAGTCCTCCAGTTGCCACATCCTGCACTTGTGAAGCAGGCACATCTTGATCTGGAGCGAGGGCTTGCCTCGATCTTCTGTTCTGAAACCATATGTGGATCGTGTCCTCAGACAAACCTGTCCTCTGGCCCTGCTGCTCCCTGTTAGCAAAGCCTGGCAACGGGTTCCTCTCAAAGGCTTGCACTAGAATCCTGAGCTGTTGCAAGTTGAGTCAAGTGCGAGGCCTTCTGCTGTCCGAGGGCATGCTGCTACCCTGTGACCTGGAGCCAAACACTTCCTCGAGCTGTTGGGAGGCTAGCGGAATGGAGTCTCTGCTGGACCTCTTTGGGCCGTGCATCACCTCTCCAGTGCGACTTCTTCGGTTCTGAAACCACACTAGGATGCGGGACGCAGGGAGCTGTATTTGCCTGGCCAGTTCCTGCCTGTCCCAGAAGCTCGGGTATTGGTTCTTGCTGAAAGCTGTTAGCAGGGCCTGCTTTTGCCAGGCCTGCCAAACGGTCTTCCTGCGGCGGGATTCCCGCAGCACACAGCTGCTATCCACATTGCTTCCAGCTTCCATGCTCCTAAGGATTCGATGCCAGGAGTCCTCATGCTGGAGAATATAGTCAGGACCGCTCCAGAGCAAGCACAAGCTTGAGCAAATGCCAGCCGTAGGGCTGGGACCCCTGCCCTTAAATACCTCTCCCTCTGCTCCCGGAGCTCTGCCCACTCGGAAGGAGCTGTGGGCTACAGTCGTCCTCCAGATCCTTGAATCAAGGTCATGCCACGAAGCTCTACTCCTGCAACGCCTCCCACCTGAGAATAGGAGACCCGGAACAAGACCTCAAGAAACCTATCAGACTCAGCAAACTCTCTCTCAAAGTCTCGCAGTCCCTTGCATGCCATTCTGGACACAGAACAAGGAAGCACAAAAAATATCCTAGGATTCAAGCATCCAGCAGACAGATGGTCCAAGGACAGAGCACCATAAGTCCTTCCTGGCTTTGGACAGAGTATCCAGGAAATCGTGGAGGTGGTAAGCAGGCTTCAGAAGAGGAAGTCAGAGTGGAGTGTGCCTTAGGTGGTATCACAAGCCAAGTGGAATACGTGCTGATCTCATCCCATCTGGATCCACACAGGTTGGAAAGAGAAGACCCCCCAACTGAGGATCCCAACCACTTGGCCTGAGACCCAAGGACATCATTTCCAGCGGTCATGCATGTCATGGCACTTCTTTTCTGCTTGTAGTGCAAGGTGGTAGTTGGGAGCAACAGAACTCTATTAAACCTAGAGACGAAAATAGCACTAGCAGAAAGAAAGTCTTTTACATAGGCAAATAGGCCAAAACCCACAATAGTTCATGTAGAGATTCGGGACTGTGCATTTATGCATTTCCTGTCAGAACAGTTGGGCCAGATTTTCAGGAATTCTCACAATTAACATGTTCCGTGCAAACACAGGCGCAAACACGCACACGCACACACACACACATACACACACAAGCAAACACACACACATTCACATACAAATAACACAAATAGAAATAGCACACACACAACGAAGCACACACACACACACACACACAAATAACACAAATCCAAATAACACACACACAACACAAGCACACACACACAGACACTCACACACTGACATGCAAACACACACCACACATATAACACAAATACAAATAACACACACACATACACACACACACATACACTCATACACACACACAAGCATACACATAAACCCGGCCAGCAAGTCTGACCTGTGAATGTGGAACAAAAGACCCAATACTTGTGCTGAAAGAACTGTATAAGCCCTATGCTCCTTGAGGAAATGGGGCTGCATGCACCCAAAGCCAATTGCCTACCTCTAGGCAATTGCAGTCTTCATGTGGGTTCAGTGGGACCTCACATTAGGGAATGCAGGGCCGTGCTAGGCTTGGGAAACTCAAGGTTAAAAGACGGATAGGGGAGAGTGTGGGAAATACCTCACTGTGGGAGGAGGAAGGTATTCGGCTTGTCTGATTGAATCAGTGTCAATCCTGGAATGAATTATTCACGGTAATTTGGTTGCACTCCATTTCCAGGATGATGTTTATTTACAGTTTTGTGGCCTTACACACATTCTTCTTTAAGTTGACATTTTCCCTGCTTGTTTGCTTTAAAAACACTGCCATGTCTGCATTGAACACTGATCAGCTTTCCTTGTTATTTCCCTTTCAGACCTCTCATCCCGCCTCACTGCCTTCCAAAGTCTTACAACCCTTTGAATGGGAAAGCTCATGCCTAAACCAAACAGCCAATTCAACCACCTTTACAAACACACAAGCAAGGAAGCAAGCAAACAAACAAACAAACAATGCAAATCTTTATTGAACGCAATGGGAAGTAGAACAAAGCAAGAAAAAGTAAAACAAAAGTAAACTAAACAAATGTGCTAGGAGTACATATAGAATGGGTGGTTTGTTAGTCATCTCACAGCTAAGCATAAGGCACTGGTAAGAAGAGCAGCAGTTCTTAGTCCCAAGTTAGAAGTCTTCATAACTCCTTCCTGGTTTAGTGTCCTGAGATGTGTAGCCTATACCTGGTGACCCATGAGATTTCCTGGAGTCTGATGGAGCCAGTCCAATGGTGTGTTCTGTCAGTTGGGCTTTTCATTAGGCCTCCTTGTTGTTTTAGGAGTCCCTGGTGATCGTGCCCTCTGCCCCTTCAGTAGAATCCCATTCTCAGAGCTCATTTCCTCGTCTCAGGATCCTCACTAAGGCACTCCACATGGAAAACCCACGTGCATTTCCTCCTTCTAATAAGCAATATGCCCACCATCGAAAGCAGCCACTGTAATAGGGGTTTTGATGCATATACTTTTTGGGCTGTCTACATTCTCATGTAGATTGCGGGTGTCTTCTGGATAGGAGCTTCCAGGCTGGGACTCAGAGAATATCCAGCAGAGCCTCATATTCTTCTTGAGAGAGAGGCAGCTCAGGTGTTGCATCCATTTGCTGCCCTCCACCTTCCAGATGTACAGGGCCTGAGGAGTGCTTCTCCACTCGAACTTCCATCAGCAGTTGATCCAGGAAGAGTTCAAGAGGTCCCGTGTTGCATCCCTGAGTGAGAGCCTGTTCTTGGCCTTGTCCTTCAGGCTGTGCCCATTGTGGTAGCTGAGACTCTCTGGAGAAATTGGTTGGGTCGCTATAACTCGAGGATTCCTTGGAAACACAGTCTGTGGCAGCCAGTTGCAAGATGGTTTCCTGGACACCCACGTGCTCCTTGCCACGAGAATTTCCATCCAGATCCACAGGGAATGGCCTGTCACCCTCCACTTGGTCTTATTCCAGCAGTTTATCAAGGAGGAGTTTCAGAGGTCCTGCCTCGTATGCTTGAGTGGCTGTCTGTGATTGGCCTCGTCCTTCGGGCAGTGCCACTTGGGGATGCTGAGACTTTTTGTGGAAGTGGGGCTGGGCGCTGGAGCTCGAGTTCTCCATGCCCACACCCCCTGCAACAGCCATCGGTAACAGGTTGTCCTGTACTGCCTCATCCCTGCCACTGAGTCCTCCAGTTGCCACAATCTCCACTTGTGAAGCAGGCACATCTTGATCTGGAGCGAGGGCTTGCCTCGATCTTCTGTTCTGAAACCATATGTGGATCGTGTCCTCAGACAAACCTGTCCTCTGGCCCTGCTGCTCCCTGGTAGCAAAGCCTGGCAACGGGTTCCTCTCAAAGGCTTGCACTAGAATCCTGAGCTGTTGCAAGTTGAGTCAAGTGCGAGGCCTTCTGCTGTCCGAGGGCATGCTGCTACCCTGTGACCTGGAGCCAAACACTTCCTCGAGCTGTTGGGAGGCTAGCGGAATGGAGCCTCTGCTGGACCGCTTTGCGCCGTGCCTCACCTCTCCAGTGCGACTTCTCCGGTTCTGAAACCACATTCGGATGCGGGACGCAGGGAGCTGTATTTGCCTGGCCAGTTCCTGCCTGTCCCAGAAGTCTTTTACATAGGCACATAGGCGGAAAACCACAATAGTTCATGTAGAGATTCAGGAATGCATATTCATGCATTTCCTGTCAATCTTCAACACCCAATTTTCGTCAATAGACAGATCATAGAAACAGAAACTAAACAGAGACACAGTACAACTAACCACAGTTATGAACCAAATGGCCTTAATAGATTCTTATAGAACATTTCATCTTAAAACAAAAGAATATACCTTCTTTTCAGTACCTCATGTTTCCTTCTCCAAAACTGGCCATATAATCAGTCATAAAACCGGCTTCAACAGATACAAGAAGATGGAAATAATCCCATGCATCCTATCAGATCACCATAGACTTCAATAACAGCAAAAATCACATAGAGCACACATACACATGGAAGTTGAACAACTCTTTACTCAATGCTAACGTGGTCAAGGAACAAATAAAGAAAGAAATTAAAGACTTTTTAGAATGTAATGAAAATGAAGGCACAACATAACCAATCTTATGGGACACAATGAAAGCAGTGCTAAGTGGAAAACTCATAGTTCTGAGTGCTTCGAAAAAGAAACCAGAGAGAACATACACTACTATCTTAACAGCATACCTAAAAGCTCTAGAACAAAAGATGCAAATACATCCAAGAGGAGTAGATCGCAGGATATAATCAAACTCATGGCTGAATTCAACCAAGTAGAAACAAAAAGATCTATACAAAGTTCTTTGTTGATTAACAAAACCAGGAACTGGTTCTTTGAGAAAATCAACAAGATAGGTAAACCCTTAGCCCGTCTAACCAGAGGGCATAGAGTATCTAAATTAGAGAAATTAGAAATGAAAAGGGAGACATACCAACAGATTCTGAGGAAATTAGTGCAAAAGCCTATATTCAGCAAAACTGGAAAATCTGGAAGAAATGTACAATTTTCTAGACAGATACCAGATTTCCAAGTTAAATCAGGATCAGATAAACCATCTAAACAGCCGCATAACTCCTAAAGAAATAGAAGCTGTTCTTAAAAGTCTCCCAAACAACAAAAGCACAGTAACAGATCAGTTTAGTGAAGAATTATATTAGACCTTCGTAGAAGACCTAGTACTAATAGTGTCCAAAGTTTTTCACAAAGTAGAAACAGAAGAAACACTACCAAATTCCTCCTATAAAGTCACAATTCAGCTTGTACCAGACCATACAAAAAAGAGAACTTCAGGCCATTGTGCCAAAAGCAAACTACAGATTCGTTGCAATCTCCATCAAAATTCCAATTCTTCATGGCGTGAGAGCAATTTGCAAATTCATATGGAATAACACAAAAGCCAGGAGAGTGAAAACTATCCTCAAAAATAAAAGAACTTCTGGTGGAATCACTATCCCTGACCTCAAGCATTATTGCAGAGCAATAGTGATAAAACCGGTATGGCAACGGTACAGAGACAGGCAGGAAGATCAATTGGATAAAATTGTAGACCCAGAAATGAATCCGCACACCTATGGTCACTTGATCTTCGAGCTAAAACCATCTAGTGGAAAAAAGATAGCATTTTCAAGTAATGGAGCTGGTTCAACTGGAGGTCTGCAGGTAGAAGAATGCAAATGGATCCACTCTTGATATTTTTTTTGGAGCTGGGGACCGAACCCAGGGCCTTGTGCTTGCTAGGCAAGCGCTCTACCACTGAGCTAAATCCCCAACCCTTGGATCCATTCTTATTGCCTCATACAAGTGCAAGTGCAAGTGGATCAAGGACATTCACATAAAACCAGATACAGTGATACTAGTAAAAGAGAAAGTGGGGGAAAAGCCTAAAACACATGGGCACAGGGGAAGTTTTCCTGAAGAGAACATGAATGGCTTAAGGTCAAGAATTGACAAATATGTCCCCCTAAAATTACAAAGTTTCTGGAAGGCAAAGGACACTGGCATTAGGACAAAATGGCAACCAGAAGATTGAGAAAAGATCTTTACCCATGCTACATCCAATAGAGGGCTAATATCCAATATGTACATAGAACTCAAGAAGTTAGACTCCAGAAAATCACATAACCCTATTAAAAATGAGGTACCGAACTGAACAAAGAATTCTCAGCTGAGGAATATCAAATGACTGAGAAGCACCTAAGGAAATGCTCAACATCCTTAGTCAAAAGTGAAATGCAAATCAAAACAACCCCGAGATTACACCTCATGTAAGTCAGAATGACTAAGATAAAAACTCAGGTGACAACAGATGCTGGTGAGGATGTGAAGAAAGAGGAATACTCCTCCATTGTTGGTGGGATTACAAGCTGGTACAACCACTCTGGAAGTCAGTCTGGAGGTTCCTCAGAAAACTCAACATCGTAGTACCTGAGTAACCAGCTATTTCACTCCTGGGCATATAACCAAGATATGCTCCAACATATAACAAGGTCACATGTTCCACTATGTTCATAGCAGCCTTATTTATAATAGCCAGAACCTGGAAAGAACCCAGATGCCCTTCAACAAAGGAATTAATACAGAAAATGTGATATATCTACATAATGGAGTACTATTCAGCTATTAAAAACAATGACTTCATGAGATTTTTAGGTAAATGGATAGAACTAGAAAATATACTGAGTGAGGTAATCCAATCACAAAGACACATGGAATACACTCACTGATAAATAGATATTAGTTCAAAACCTCAAATTACCCAAGATACAATCCCCAGACCACATCAAGCTCAAGAAGAAGGATGACCAAAGTTTTGATTCTTCAGTCCTTCTTAAAAGGGGGAATAAAATATTTGTAGGAGGAGATATGGGACAAAGTTTGGACTAGAGACCAAAGGAATGGCCCTTCAGAGCCTGCTCCACCTGGGATTCCAACACATATACATACAGCCACCAAACTCAGAAAATATTGTTGATGCCAAGAAATGCATGCTGAAAGGAGCCTGATATAGCTGTCTCCTGAGAGGCTCTACGAGAGCATGACAAATACAGGGGCGAATGTTCACAGCCAATCATTAAACTGAGAATGGGGTCCCTATTGGAGGAGTTACAGAAAGGATTGAAGGAGCTGAAAGGGTTTGCAATGCCATAAGTACAACAATACCAACCAACCAGAGATCCCAGGGCCTAAACCACCATCCAAAGTGTACACACGAATAGATCCATGGCTCCAGCATATGTAGTAGATGATGATCTTGTTGGGCACCAAGGGGAGGAGAAGCCCTTGGTCCTGCTAAGGCTGGAGACCCCCCCACCCCCAGTGTAGGGGAATGTCAGGGCAGACAGTTGGGAAGGGGTGGGTGGTTGGGTGGGGAACACCCTCATAGAGGAAGGTGAGAAAGGGTTGGAATAGGGGGGTTATGGATCAGAAATCAGGAAAGGGGATAACATTTAAAATACAAATAAATAATATCCAATAAAAATTAGGGTTAAGTTAGTTATGTTCAGGGTTAGTTTTGTATTAATATTTTTAATAAATCCTAGCATGGATTTGTTTCCAGTTTTAATGATTCATGTTCCCAAATAAAAAACACATATTCAGGGTTTATATTTAATATGCCTTATGTATCACAATAGCTGGGAAACTGCCAAGCTTCCATGTTGCTAGAATCTATCTACTACTAATAATTTGAAGTTATTACTTACTAATGTCTATGCACCATCTTGGCTGCTTCTGGCACAGTCGAGCAGCCATCTGTGCTGCACTCTCCTGGGCCCTTTTCATCGGGGCTCTATGTCTCTGTTCTGCATGTTCCTTAGGCATGGTGCCTCTCCTTTCTGTCCTCTCCCTCATGTTCCCAAACCAAGGAACCCTAAATCTTGCCACTCTCTTTCCTCCCCAGCTATTGGCTGTTGGCATCTTTATTTATGAATCAGAATTTGCAGGTTCCCATATAGCAGACCCTCTTGTGAAAAATAATTTGTTAGATCCAATTGCATTAGAAAACAAGCAGCTTCTTTTTGTCCAATTAAAAAGGCTCTTTACTCTCATATATACATTGAACACAGTTATAATAATTATACAAATTGTAAGGTATGATATAACTTATAACATCTAATTCATGATGTTTGACAATTTAAATAAAATGTGCATCATCTATTCTAACCTAAAGAGTTTATAATTTTGTACCTCAGTTATGTTTAATTTTTAACTTACATTACCATCCTTTCAAATCTGGAACACCTTCCTTAATTTTAAACAGCTTAAGTTAAATTATGAGATTACAATTAGTCTTAAACCCCATCAAAGATCTGAGAGAATTAAATATTGCTTGAAAATGTAGGGAGTACAAAAACAAAGCTTGCAAAACTTGTACAGTTTGTAGAGATAGCTGACTTCCTGGAGAGTTCCCAATATTCCTGATACCGTTGAAGCATCTGTCTTCAACCTCTGGCCCATAATGATCTGACATACCTTAAGAGAAGCAGGAATTCTGAAGGACTAGATGACCCTGTATTGGCAGAGTTTAGCATGTATCCTTTAGTTTTTTTCTAAAACAGTATTTTGTCCAAAGATGAAATTAGGGTATTTCTTACCCAGTGGCTTGCTTCCACAATTTAAACAACTCCACCTGGAGGTAATGTTACTCAATATCTTCTTTGAAGTGGGATGGGGGTACTGGCAGGAGGAGACATATCTCCTAATCAACAGATATGTTAATAATAAAATGTTTTTAAAAGTCATATTTTGTGGCTCTCTGATGTTTTTGAAGACTGTCCGTAGATATATAGTATAACTAAATTGTTAAATATTGATTATTCTTAGCTATTTACTATATGAATAATCTTGAAAACATTTTATTGTAATTAATTCAGATTCTAATATGATCATGAGTTTATTATCTGAACATTAGCTTTATTTAATTATTCCAAATAGTTTTTAATAGCAGCTATTAGAAGGACTGGGTATAAGCTTTGTATTCTTTTTTTTAAAATTTATTTAATACTTAATAATAATTCTTTGGTTTCCGGGCAAACATCCCCCTCCCCCTCCCCTTCCTTAAGGGTGTTCCCCTCCCAACCCTCCCCCCATTGCCACCCTCCCCCCAACAGTCTAGTTCACTGGGGGTTCAATCTTAGCAGGACCCAGAGCTTCCCCTTCCACTGGTGCTCATACTAGGATATTCATTGCTACCTATGAGGTCAGATTCCAGGGTCAGTCCATGTATAGTCTTTAGGTAGTGGCTTAGTCCCTGGAAGCTCTGGTTGCTTGGCATTGTTGTACATATGGGGTCTCGAGCCCCTTCAACCTCTTCCAGTTCTTTCTCTGATTCCTTCAACGGGGGTCCTATTCTCAGTTCAGTGGTTTGCTGCTGGCATTCGCCTCTGTATTTGCTGTATTCTGGCTGTGTCTCTCAGGAGCGATTTACATCCGGCTCCTGTCGGTCTGCACTTCTTTGCTTCATCCATATTGTCTAATTGGGTGGCTGTATATGTATGGGCCACATGTGGGGCAGGCTCTGAATGGGTGTTCCTTCAGTCTCTGTTTTAATCTTTGCCTCTCACTTCCCTGCCAAGGGTATTCTTGTTCCCCTTTTAGAGAAGGAGTGAAGCATTCACATTTTGATTATCCATCTTGAGTTTCATTTGTTCTAGGCATCTAGGGTAATTCAAGCATTTGGGCTAATAGCCACTTATCAGTGAGTGCATACCATGTATGTATTTCTGTGATTGGGTTAGCTCACTCAGGATGATATTTCTAGTTCCAACCATTTGCCTACGAATTTCATAAAGCCGTTGTTTTTGATAGCTGAGTAATATTCCATTGTGTAGATGTACCACATTTTCTGTATCCATTCCTCTGTTGAAGGGCATCTGGGTTCTTTCCAGCTTCTGGCTATTATAAATAAGGCTGCAATGAACATAGTGGAGCACGTGTCTTTTTTATATGTTGGGACATCTTTTGGGTATATGCCGAAGAGAGGTATAGCTGGATCCTCAGGCAGTTCAATGTCAAATTTTCTGAGGAACCTCCAGACTGATTTCCAGAATGGTTGTACCAGTCTGCAATCCCACCAACAATGGAGGAGTGTTCCTCTTTCTCCAAATCCTCGCCAGCATCTGCTGTCACCTGAGTTTTTCATCTTAGCCATTCTCACTGGTGTGAGGGGAAATCTCAGGGTTGTTTTGATTTGCATTTCCCTTATGACTAAAGATGTTCAACATTTCTTTAGGTGTTTCTCAGCCATTCGGCATTCCTCAGCTGTGAACTGTTTGTTTAGCCCTGAGCCCCATTTTTTAATAGGGTTATTTGTCTCCCTGCGGTCTAACTTCTTGAGTTCTTTGTATATTTTGGATATAAGGCCTCTATCTGTTGTAGGATTGGTAAAGATCTTTTCCCAATCTGTTGGTTGCCGTTTTGTCCTTACCACAGTGTCCTTTGCCTTACAGAAGCTTTGCAGTTTTATGAGATCCCATTTGTCGATTCTTGATCTTAGAGCATAAGCCATTGGTGTTTTCTTCAGGAAATTTTTTCCAGTGCCCATGTGTTCCAGATGCTTCCCTAGTTTTTCTTCTATTAGTTTGAGTGTGTCTGGTTTGATGTGGAGGTCCTTGATCCACTTGGACTTAAGCTTTGTACAGGGTGATAAGCATGGATCGATCTGCATTCTTCTACATGTTGACCTCCAGTTGAACCAGCACCATTTGCTGAAAATGCTATCTTTTTTCCATTGGATGGTTTTGGCTCCTTTGTCAAAAATCAAGTGACCATAGGTGTGTGGGTTCATTTCTGGGTCTTCAATTCTATTCCATTGGTCTATCTGTCTGTCTCTGTACCAATACCATGCAGTTTTTATCACTATTGCTCTGTAATACTGCTTGAGTTCAGGGATAGTGATTCCCCCTGAAGTCCTTTTATTGTTGAGGATAGTTTTAGCTCTCCTGGGTTTTTTGTTATTCCAGATGAATTTGCAAATTGTTCTGTCTAACTCTTTGAAGAATTGGATTGGTATTTTGATGGGGATTGCATTGAATCTGTAGATCGCTTTTGGTAAAATGGCCATTTTTACTATATTAATCCTGCCAATCCATGAGCATGTGAGATCTTTCCATCTTCTGAGGTCTTCTTCAATTTCTTTCTTCAGTGTCTTGAAGTTCTTATTATACAGATCTTTTACTTGCTTGGTTAAAGTCACACCGAGGTACTTTATATTATTTGGGTCTATTATGAAGGGTGTCATTTCCCTAATTTCTTTCTCGGCTTGTTTCTCTTTTGTGTAGAGGAAGGCTACTGATTTATTTGAGTTAATTTTATACCCAGCCACTTTGCTGAAGTTGTTTATCAGCTTTTGTAGTTCTCTTGTGGAACTTTTGGGATCACTTAAATAAACTATCATATCATCTGCAAATAGTGATATTTTGACTTCTTCTTTTCTGATCTGTATCCCCTTGACCTCCTTTTGTTGTCTGATTGCTCTGGCTAGAACTTCAAGAACTATATTGAATAAGTAGGGAGAGAGTGGGCAGCCTTGTCTAGTCCCTGATTTTAGTGGGATTGCTTCAAGTTTCTCTCCATTTAGTTTAATGTTAGCAACTGGTTTGTTGTATATGGCTTTTACTATGTTTAGGTATGGGCCTTGAATTCCTGTTCTTTCCAGGACTTTTATCATGAAGGGGTGTTGAATTTTGTCAAATGTTTTCTCAGCTTCTAATGAAATGATCATGTGGTTTTGTTCTTTCAGTTTGTTTATATAATGGATCACGTTGATGGTTTTCCGTATATTAAACCATCCCTGCATGCCTGGGATGAAGCCTACTTGATCTTGGTGGATGATTGTTTTGATGTGCTCTTGGATTCGGTTTGCCAGAATTTTATTGAGTATTTTTGCGTCGATATTCATAAGGGAAATTGGCCTGAAGTTCTCTTTCTTTGTTGGGTGTTTGTGTGGTTTAGGTATAAGAGTAATTGTGGCTTCATAGAAGGAATTCGGGAGTGATCCATCTGTTTCAATTTTGTGGAATAGTTTGGATAATATTGGTATGAGGTCTTCTATGAAGGTTTGATAGAATTCTGCACTAAACCCGTCTGGACCTGGGCTCTTTTTGGTTGGGAGACCTTTAATGACTGCTTCTATTTCCTTAGGAGTTATGGGGTTGTTTAACTGGTTTATCTGTTCCTGATTTAACTTCGGTACCTGGTATCTGTCTAGGAAATTGTCCATTTCCTGTAGATTTTCAAGTTTTGTTGAATATAGGCTTTTATAATAAGATCTGATGATTTTTTGAATTTCCTCTGAATCTGTAGTTATGTCTTCCTTTTCATTTCTGATTTTGTTAATTTGGACACACTCTCTGGGTCCTCTCGTTAGTCTGGCTAAGGGTTTATCTATCTTGTTGATTTTCTCAAAGAACCAACTTTTGGTTCTGTTGATTCTTTCTATGGTCCTTTTTGTTTCTACTTGGTTGATTTCAGCTCTGAGTTTGATTATTTCCTGCCTTCTACTCCTCCTGGGTGTATTTGCTTCTTTTTGCTCTAGAGCTTTTAGGTGTGCTGTCAAGCAGCTGACATATGCTCTTTCCTATTTCTTTTTGCAGGCACACAGCGCTATGAGTTTTCCTCTTAGCACAGCTTTCATTGTGTCCCATAAGTTTGGGTATGTTGTACCTTCATTTTCAATAAATTCTAAAAAGTTTTTAATTTCTTTCTTTATTTCTTCCTTGAGTAGGTTATCATTGAGTAGAGCATTGTTCAATTTCCACGTATATGTGGGCATTCTTCCCTTATTGTTATTGAAGACCAGTTTTAGGCCGTGGTGGTCTGATAGCATGCATGGGATTATTTCTATCTTTCTGTACCTGTTGAGGCCCGTTTTTTGACCAATTATATGGCCAATTTTGGAGAAAGTACCATGAGGAGCTGAGAAGAAGGTATATTCTTTTGCTTTAGGATAGAATGTTCTATAAATATCCGTTAAGTCCATTTGGCACATGACTTCTCTTAGTCTGTCTACGTCTCTGTGTAATTTCTGTTTCCATGATCTGTCCATTGATGAGAGTGGGGTGTTGAAGTCTCCCACTATTATTGTGTGAGGTGCAATGTGTGTTTTGAGCTTTAGTAAGGTTTCTTTTACGTATTTAGTTGCCCTTGTATTTGGGGCATAGATATTTAGGATTGAGAGTTCATCTTGTTGGATTTTTCCTTTGATGAATATGAAGTGTCCTTCCTTATTTTTTTTTTGATGACTTTTTTTTAAGCTTTGGACCACAATCAAACACAGCATACTTTTCAACAGAAGCAGAAGCTCATCTGAATATGCTCAAGGATGCTGACATCAACATTTAATCATCTCCTCACTCATCCAGGAAGAAGGGGAGATCAGTTACTACTGTACTTTATTGTGTTCAACCAAATCACCATGTTACAAAAATAGCAAGCTGCCATAATAAAATATAAGACACCTCTATCCAGAACCAGAGAGCATCATTTTACTTTCAAGGCTAGAAATTCCACACTTGTATATAAACCAACCGAAGATGAGGATTGAGAGAGCATCTTGGTGGATTTTTCCTTTGATGAATATGAAGTGTCCTTCTTTATCTTTTTTGATGACTTTTAATTGAAAATTGATTTTATTTGATATTAGAATGGCTACTCCAGCTTGCTTCTTCAGACCATTTGCTTGGAAAGTTCTTTTCCAGCCTTTCACTCTGAGGTAGTGTCTGTCTTTGTCTCTGAGGTGTGTTTCCTGTAGGCAGCAGAATGCAGGGTCCTCATTGCGTATCCAGTTTGTTAATCTATGTCTTTTTATTGGGGAGTTGAGGCCATTGATGTTGAGAGATATTAAGGAATAGTGATTATTGCTTCCTGTTATATTCATATTTGGATGTGAGGTTATGTTTGTGTGCTTTCCTTCTCTTTGTTTTGTTGCCAAGATGATTAGTTTCTTGCTTGTTCTAGGGTATAGCTTGCCTCCTTATGTTGGGCTTTACCCTTTATTATCCTTTGTAGTGCTGGATTTGTAGAAAGATATTGTGTAAATTTGGTTTTGTCATGGAATATCTTGGTTTCTCCATCTATGTTAATTGAGAGTTTTGCAGGATACAGTAACCTGGGCTGGCATTTGTGTTCTCTTAGGGTCTGTATGACATCTGTCCAGGATCTTCTGGCCTTCATAGTTTCTGGCGAAAAGTCTGGTGTGATTCTGATAGGTCTGCCTTTATATGTTACTTGACCTTTTTCCCTTACTGCTTTTAATATTCTTTCTTTATTTTGTGCGTTTGGTGTTTTGACAATTATGTGACGGGAGGTGTTTCTTTTCTGGTCCAATCTATTTGGAGTTCTGTAGGCTTCTTGTATGCCTATGGGTATCTCTTTTTTTTTAGGGTAGGGAAGTTTTCTTCTATGATTTTGTTGAAGATATTTACTGGTCCTTTGAGCTGGGAGTCTTCACTCTCTTCTATACCTATTATCCTTAGGTTTGATCTTCTCATTGAGTCCTGGATTTCCTGTATGTTTTGGACCAGTAGCTTTTTCTGCTTTACATTATCTTTGACAGTTGAGTCAATGATTTCTATGGAATCTTCTGCTCCCGAGATTCTCTCTTCCATCTCTTGTATTCTGTTGGTGAAGCTTGTATCTACAGCTCCTTGTCTTTTCTTTTGATTTTCTGTGTCCAGGGTTGTTTCCATGTGTTCTTTCTTGATTGCTTCTATTTCCATTTTTAATTCCTTCAACTGTTTGATTGTGTTTTCCTGGAATTCTTTCAGGGATTTTTGCGATTCCTCTCTGTAGGCTTCTACTTGTTCTCTAAGGGAGTTCTTTATGTCTTTCTTGAAGTCCTCCAGCATCATGATCAAATATGATTTTGAAACTAGGTCTTGCTTTTCTGGTGTGTTTGGATATTCCGTGTTTACTTTGGTGGGAGAATTGGACTCCGATGATGCCATGTAGTCTTGGTTTCTGTTGCTTGGGTTCCTGCACTTGCCTCTCGCCATCAGATTATCTCTAGTGTTACTTTGTTCTGCTATTTCTGACAGTGGCTAGACTGTCCTATAAGCCTGTGTGTCAGGAGTGCTGTAGTCCTGTTTTCCTGTTTTCTTTCAGCCAGTTATGGGGACAGAGTGTTCTGCTTTCGGGCGTGTAGTTTTTCCTCTGTACAGGTCTTCAGCTGTTCCTGTGGGCCTGTGTCTTGAGTTCACCAAGCAGGTTTCTTGCAGGGGAAAATTTGGTCCTACCTATGGTTCCAAGGCTCAAGTTTGCTCGTGGGGTACTGCCTAAGTCCTCCCCGTGGCGGCAGCAACTGGGTAGATCTGTGCTGCTCTTTCCGGGAGCCTCCGTGCACCAGGGTTCCAGATGATGTTTGGTGTTTTCCTCTGGCATCTGGATGTGCACAGAGTGCAGTCTCTTCTGGTTTCCCAGGCGTGTCCGCCTCTCTGAAGGTTCAGCTCTCCCTCCCACGGGATTTGGGTGCAGAGAACTGTTTATCCAGTCTGTTTCCTTCAGGTTCCGGCGGTGTCTCAGGCGCAGGGGTCCTGCCGCTCCCGTGCCCTCCCCTACGGGAACCCAGAGGCCTTATACAGTTTCCTCTTGGTCCAGGGATGTGGACAGGGGTGGGCAGTGTTGGTGGTCTCCTCCGCTCTACAGCCTCAGGAGTGCCCCTTTTGATGACTTTTAATTGAAAATTGATTTTATTTGTTATTAGAATGTCTACTCCAGCTTGCTTCTTCTGACCATTTGCTTGGAAAGTTCTTTTCCAGCCTTTCACTCTGAGGTAGTGTCTGTCTTTGTCTCTGAGGTGTGTTTCCTGTAGGCAGCAGAATGCAGGGTCCTCGTTGCGTATCCAGTTTGTTAATCTATGTCTTTTTATTGGGGAGTTGAGGCCATTGATGTTGAGAGATATTAAGGAATAGTGATTATTGCTTCCTGTTATATTCATATTTGGATGTGAGGTTATGTTTGTGTGCTTTTCTTCTCTTTGTTTTGTTGCCAAGATGATTAGTTTCTTGCTTCTTCTAGGGTATAGCTTGCCTCCTTATGTTGGGCTTTACCCTTTATTATCCTTTGTAGTGCTGGATTTGTAGAAAGATATTGTGTAAATTTGGTTTTGTCATGGAATATCTTCGTTTCTCCATCTATGTTAGTTGAGAGTTTTGCAGGATACAGTAACCTGGGCTGGCATTTGTGTTCTCTTAGGGTCTGTATGACATCAGTCCAGGATCTTCTGGCCTTCATAGTTTCTGGCGAGAAGTCTGGTGTGATTCTGATAGGTCTCCCTTTATATGTTACTTGACCTTTTTCCCTTACTGCTTTTAATATTCTTTCTTTATTTTGTGCGTTTGGTGTTTTGACAATTATGTGACGGGAGCTGTTTCTTTTCTGGTCCAATCTATTTGGAGTTCTGTAGGCTTCTTGAATGCCTATGGGTATCTCTTTTTTTTAGGTTAGGGAAGTTTTCTTCTATGATTTTGTTGAAGATATTTACTGGTCCTTTGAGCTGGGAGTCTTCACTCTCTTCTATACCTATTATCCTTAGGTTTGATCTTCTCATTGAGTCCTGGATTTCCTGTATGTTTTGGACCAGTAGCTTTTTCTGCTTTACATTATCTTTGACAGTTGAGTCAATGATTTCTATGGAATCTTCTGCTCCCGAGATTCTCTCTTCCATCTCTTGTATTCTGTTGGTGAAGCTTGTATCTACAGCTCCTTGTCTTTTCTTTTGATTTTCTGTGTCCAGGGTTGTTTCCATGTGTTCTTTCTTGATTGCTTCTATTTCCATTTTTAATTCCTTCAACTGTTTGATTGTGTTTTCCTGGAATTCTTTCAGGGATTTTTGCGATTCCTCTCTGTAGGCTTCTACTTGTTCTCTAAGGGAGTTCTTTATGTCTTTCTTGAAGTCCTCCAGCATCATGATCAAATATGATTTTGAAACTAGGTCTTGCTTTTCTGGTGTGTTTGGATATTCCGTGTTTACTTTGGTGGGAGAATTGGACTCCGATGATGCCATGTAGTCTTGGTTTCTGTTGCTTGGGTTCCTGCACTTGCCTCTCGCAATCAGATTATCTCTAGTGTTACTTTGTTCTGCTATTTCTGACAGTGGCTAGACTGTCCTATAAGCCTGTGTGTCAGGAGTGCTGTAGTCCTGTTTTCCTGTTTTCTTTCAGCCAGTTATGGGGACAGAGTGTTCTGCTTTCGGGCGTGTAGTTTTTCCTCTGTACAGGTCTTCAGCTGTTCCTGTGGGCCTGTGTCTTGAGTTCACCAAGCAGGTTTCTTGCAGGGGAAAATTTGGTCCTACCTGTGGTTCCAAGGCTCAAGTTTGCTCGTGGGGTACTGCCTAAGTCCTCCCCGTGGCGGCAGCAACTGGGTAGATCTGTGCTGCTCTTTCCGGGAGCCTCCGTGCACCAGGGTTCCAGATGACGTTTGGTGTTTTCCTCTGGCATCTGGATGTGCACAGAGTGCAGTCTCTTCTGGTTTCCCAGGCGTGTCCGCCTCTCTGAAGGTTCAGCTCTCCCTCCCACGGGATTTGGGTGCAGAGAACTGTTTATCCAGTCTGTTTCCTTCAGGTTCCGGCGGTGTCTCAGGCGCAGGGGTCCTGCCGCTCCCGTGCCCTCCCCTACGGGAACCCAGAGGCCTTATACAGTTTCCTCTTGGTCCAGGGATGTGGACAGGGGTGGGCAGTGTTGGTGGTCTCCTCCGCTCTGCAGCCTCAGGAGTGCCCCTTTTGATGACTTTTAATTGAAAATTGATTTTATTTGTTATTAGAATGGCTACTCCAGCTTGCTTCTTCAGACCATTTGCTTGGAAAGTTCTTTTCCAGCCTTTCACTCTGAGGTAGTGTCTGTCTTTGTCTCTGAGGTGTGTTTCCTGTAGGCAGCAGAATGCAGGGTCCTCGTTGCGTATCCAGTTTGTTAATCTATGTCTTTTTATTGGGGAGTTGAGGCCATTGATGTTGAGAGATATTAAGGAATAGTGATTATTGCTTCCTGTTATATTCATATTTGGATGTGAGGTTATGTTTGTGTGCTTTCCTTCTCTTTGTTTTGTTGCCAAGATGATTAGTTTCTTGCTTGTTCTAGGGTATAGCTTGCCTCCTTATGTTGGGCTTTACCCTTTATTATCCTTTGTAGTGCTGGATTTGTAGAAAGATATTGTGTAAATTTGGTTTTGTCATGGAATATCTTGGTTTCTCCATCTATGTTAATTGAGAGTTTTGCAGGATACAGTAACCTGGGCTGGCATTTGTGTTCTCTTAGGGTCTGTATGACATCTGTCCAGGATCTTCTGGCCTTCATAGTTTCTGGCGAAAAGTCTGGTGTGATTCTGATAGGTCTGCCTTTATATGTTACTTGACCTTTTTCCCTTACTGCTTTTAATATTCTTTCTTTATTTTGTGCGTTTGGTGTTTTGACAATTATGTGACGGGAGGTGTTTCTTTTCTGGTCCAATCTATTTGGAGTTCTGTAGGCTTCTTGTATGCCTATGGGTATCTCTTTTTTTTTAGGGTAGGGAAGTTTTCTTCTATGATTTTGTTGAAGATATTTACTGGTCCTTTGAGCTGGGAGTCTTCACTCTCTTCTATACCTATTATCCTTAGGTTTGATCTTCTCATTGAGTCCTGGATTTCCTGTATGTTTTGGACCAGTAGCTTTTTCTGCTTTACATTATCTTTGACAGTTGAGTCAATGATTTCTATGGAATCTTCTGCTCCCGAGATTCTCTCTTCCATCTCTTGTATTCTGTTGGTGAAGCTTGTATCTACAGCTCCTTGTCTTTTCTTTTGATTTTCTGTGTCCAGGGTTGTTTCCATGTGTTCTTTCTTGATTGCTTCTATTTCCATTTTTAATTCCTTCAACTGTTTGATTGTGTTTTCCTGGAATTCTTTCAGGGATTTTTGCGATTCCTCTCTGTAGGCTTCTACTTGTTCTCTAAGGGAGTTCTTTATGTCTTTCTTGAAGTCCTCCAGCATCATGATCAAATATGATTTTGAAACTAGGTCTTGCTTTTCTGGTGTGTTTGGATATTCCGTGTTTACTTTGGTGGGAGAATTGGACTCCGATGATGCCATGTAGTCTTGGTTTCTGTTGCTTGGGTTCCTGCACTTGCCTCTCGCCATCAGATTATCTCTAGTGTTACTTTGTTCTGCTATTTCTGACAGTGGCTAGACTGTCCTATAAGCCTGTGTGTCAGGAGTGCTGTAGTCCTGTTTTCCTGTTTTCTTTCAGCCAGTTATGGGGACAGAGTGTTCTGCTTTCGGGCGTGTAGTTTTTCCTCTGTACAGGTCTTCAGCTGTTCCTGTGGGCCTGTGTCTTGAGTTCACCAAGCAGGTTTCTTGCAGGGGAAAATTTGGTCCTACCTGTGGTTCCAAGGCTCAAGTTTGCTCGTGGGGTACTGCCTAAGTCCTCCCCGTGGCGGCAGCAACTGGGTAGATCTGTGCTGCTCTTTCCGGGAGCCTCCGTGCACCAGGGTTCCAGATGATGTTTGGTGTTTTCCTCTGGCATCTGGATGTGCACAGAGTGCAGTCTCTTCTGGTTTCCCAGGCGTGTCCGCCTCTCTGAAGGTTCAGCTCTCCCTCCCACGGGATTTGGGTGCAGAGAACTGTTTATCCAGTCTGTTTCCTTCAGGTTCCGGCGGTGTCTCAGGCGCAGGGGTCCTGCCGCTCCCGTGCCCTCCCCTACGGGAACCCAGAGGCCTTATACAGTTTCCTCTTGGTCCAGGGATGTGGACAGGGGTGGGCAGTGTTGGTGGTCTCCTCCGCTCTACAGCCTCAGGAGTGCCCCTTTTGATGACTTTTAATTGAAAATTGATTTTATTTGTTATTAGAATGTCTACTCCAGCTTGCTTCTTCTGACCATTTGCTTGGAAAGTTCTTTTCCAGCCTTTCACTCTGAGGTAGTGTCTGTCTTTGTCTCTGAGGTGTGTTTCCTGTAGGCAGCAGAATGCAGGGTCCTCGTTGCGTATCCAGTTTGTTAATCTATGTCTTTTTATTGGGGAGTTGAGGCCATTGATGTTGAGAGATATTAAGGAATAGTGATTATTGCTTCCTGTTATATTCATATTTGGATGTGAGGTTATGTTTGTGTGCTTTTCTTCTCTTTGTTTTGTTGCCAAGATGATTAGTTTCTTGCTTCTTCTAGGGTATAGCTTGCCTCCTTATGTTGGGCTTTACCCTTTATTATCCTTTGTAGTGCTGGATTTGTAGAAAGATATTGTGTAAATTTGGTTTTGTCATGGAATATCTTCGTTTCTCCATCTATGTTAGTTGAGAGTTTTGCAGGATACAGTAACCTGGGCTGGCATTTGTGTTCTCTTAGGGTCTGTATGACATCAGTCCAGGATCTTCTGGCCTTCATAGTTTCTGGCGAGAAGTCTGGTGTGATTCTGATAGGTCTGCCTTTATATGTTACTTGACCTTTTTCCCTTACTGCTTTTAATATTCTTTCTTTATTTTGTGCGTTTGGTGTTTTGACAATTATGTGACGGGAGCTGTTTCTTTTCTGGTCCAATCTATTTGGAGTTCTGTAGGCTTCTTGAATGCCTATGGGTATCTCTTTTTTTTAGGTTAGGGAAGTTTTCTTCTATGATTTTGTTGAAGATATTTACTGGTCCTTTGAGCTGGGAGTCTTCACTCTCTTCTATACCTATTATCCTTAGGTTTGATCTTCTCATTGAGTCCTGGATTTCCTGTATGTTTTGGACCAGTAGCTTTTTCTGCTTTACATTATCTTTGACAGTTGAGTCAATGATTTCTATGGAATCTTCTGCTCCCGAGATTCTCTCTTCCATCTCTTGTATTCTGTTGGTGAAGCTTGTATCTACAGCTCCTTGTCTTTTCTTTTGATTTTCTGTGTCCAGGGTTGTTTCCATGTGTTCTTTCTTGATTGCTTCTATTTCCATTTTTAATTCCTTCAACTGTTTGATTGTGTTTTCCTGGAATTCTTTCAGGGATTTTTGCGATTCCTCTCTGTAGGCTTCTACTTGTTCTCTAAGGGAGTTCTTTATGTCTTTCTTGAAGTCCTCCAGCATCATGATCAAATATGATTTTGAAACTAGGTCTTGCTTTTCTGGTGTGTTTGGATATTCCGTGTTTACTTTGGTGGGAGAATTGGACTCCGATGATGCCATGTAGTCTTGGTTTCTGTTGCTTGGGTTCCTGCACTTGCCTCTCGCCATCAGATTATCTCTAGTGTTACTTTGTTCTGCTATTTCTGACAGTGGCTAGACTGTCCTATAAGCCTGTGTGTCAGGAGTGCTGTAGTCCTGTTTTCCTGTTTTCTTTCAGCCAGTTATGGGGACAGAGTGTTCTGCTTTCGGGCGTGTAGTTTTTCCTCTGTACAGGTCTTCAGCTGTTCCTGTGGGCCTGTGTCTTGAGTTCACCAAGCAGGTTTCTTGCAGGGGAAAATTTGGTCCTACCTGTGGTTCCAAGGCTCAAGTTTGCTCGTGGGGTACTGCCTAAGTCCTCCCCGTGGCGGCAGCAACTGGGTAGATCTGTGCTGCTCTTTCCGGGAGCCTCCGTGCACCAGGGTTCCAGATGACGTTTGGTGTTTTCCTCTGGCATCTGGATGTGCACAGAGTGCAGTCTCTTCTGGTTTCCCAGGCGTGTCCGCCTCTCTGAAGGTTCAGCTCTCCCTCCCACGGGATTTGGGTGCAGAGAACTGTTTATCCAGTCTGTTTCCTTCAGGTTCCGGCGGTGTCTCAGGCGCAGGGGTCCTGCCGCTCCCGTGCCCTCCCCTACGGGAACCCAGAGGCCTTATACAGTTTCCTCTTGGTCCAGGGATGTGGACAGGGGTGGGCAGTGTTGGTGGTCTCCTCCGCTCTGCAGCCTCAGGAGTGCCCCTTTTGATGACTTTTAATTGAAAATTGATTTTATTTGTTATTAGAATGGCTACTCCAGCTTGCTTCTTCAGACCATTTGCTTGGAAAGTTCTTTTCCAGCCTTTCACTCTGAGGTAGTGTCTGTCTTTGTCTCTGAGGTGTGTTTCCTGTAGGCAGCAGAATGCAGGGTCCTCGTTGCGTATCCAGTTTGTTAATCTATGTCTTTTTATTGGGGAGTTGAGGCCATTGATGTTGAGAGATATTAAGGAATAGTGATTATTGCTTCCTGTTATATTCATATTTGGATGTGAGGTTATGTTTGTGTGCTTTCCTTCTCTTTGTTTTGTTGCCAAGATGATTAGTTTCTTGCTTGTTCTAGGGTATAGCTTGCCTCCTTATGTTGGGCTTTACCCTTTATTATCCTTTGTAGTGCTGGATTTGTAGAAAGATATTGTGTAAATTTGGTTTTGTCATGGAATATCTTGGTTTCTCCATCTATGTTAATTGAGAGTTTTGCAGGATACAGTAACCTGGGCTGGCATTTGTGTTCTCTTAGGGTCTGTATGACATCTGTCCAGGATCTTCTGGCCTTCATAGTTTCTGGCGAAAAGTCTGGTGTGATTCTGATAGGTCTGCCTTTATATGTTACTTGACCTTTTTCCCTTACTGCTTTTAATATTCTTTCTTTATTTTGTGCGTTTGGTGTTTTGACTATTATGTGACGGGAGCTGTTTCTTTTCTGGTCCAATCTATTTGGAGTTCTGTAGGCTTCTTGTATGCCTATGGGTATCTCCTTTTTAGGTTAGGGAAGTTTTCTTCTATGATTTTGTTGAAGATATTTACTGGTCCTTTGAGCTGGGAGTCTTCACTCTCTTCTATACCTATTATCCTTAGGTTTGATCTTCTCATTGAGTCCTGGATTTCCTGTATGTTTTGGACCAGTAGCTTTTTCTGCTTTACATTATCTTTGACAGTTGAGTCAATGATTTCTATGGAATCTTCTGCTCCCGAGATTCTCTCTTCCATCTCTTGTATTCTGTTGGTGAAGCTTGTATCTACAGCTCCTTGTCTTTTCTTTTGATTTTCTGTGTCCAGGGTTGTTTCCATGTGTTCTTTCTTGATTGCTTCTATTTCCATTTTTAATTCCTTCAACTGTTTGATTGTGTTTTCCTGGAATTCTTTCAGGGATTTTTGCGATTCCTCTCTGTAGGCTTCTACTTGTTCTCTAAGGGAGTTCTTTATGTCTTTCTTGAAGTCCTCCAGCATCATGATCAAATATGATTTTGAAACTAGGTCTTGCTTTTCTGGTGTGTTTGGATATTCCGTGTTTGCTTTGATGGGAGAATTGGACTCCGATGATGCCATGTAGTCCTGGTTTCTGTTGCTTGGGTTCCTGCGCTTGCCTCTCGCCATCAGATTATCTCTAGTGTTACTTTGTTCTGCTATTTCTGACAGTGGCTAGACTGTCCTATAAGCCTGTGTGTCAGGAGTGCTGTAGTCCTGTTTTCCTGTTTTCTTTCAGCCAGTTATGGGGACAGAGTGTTCTGCTTTCGGGCGTGTAGTTTTTCCTCTGTACAGGTCTTCAGCTGTTCCTGTGGGCCTGTGTCTTGAGTTCACCATGCAGGTTTCTTGCAGGGGAAAATTTGGTCCTACCTGTGGTTCCAAGGCTCAAGTTTGCTCGTGGGTACTGCCTAAGTCCTCCCTGCGGCGGCAGCAACCGTGTAGATCTGTGCTGCTCTTTCTTGGAGCCTCCGTGCACCAGGGTTCCAGATGACGTTTGGTGTTTTCCTCTGGCATCTGGATGTGCACAGAGTGCAGTCTCTTCTGGTTTCCCAGGCGTGTCCGCCTCTCTGAAGGTTCAGCTCTCCCTCCCACGGGATTTGGGTGCAGAGAACTGTTTATCCAGTCTGTTTCCTTCAGGTTCCGGCGGTGTCTCAGGCGCAGGGTTCCTGCCGCTCCCGTGCCCTCCCCTACGGGAACCCAGAGGCCTTATACAGTTTCCTCTTGGTCCAGGGATGTGGACAGGGGTGGGCAGTGTTGGTGGTCTCCTCCGCTCTGCAGCCTCAGGAGTGCCCCTTTTGATGACTTTTAATTGAAAATTGATATTATTTGTTATTAGAATGGCTACTCCAGCTTGCTTCTTCAGACCATTTGCTTGGAAAGTTCTTTTCCAGCCTTTCACTCTGAGTTAGTCTCTGTCTTTGTCTCTGAGATGTGTTTCCTGTAGACAGCAGAATGCAGGGTCCTCGTTGCGTATCCAGTTTGTTAATCTATGTCTTTTTATTGGGGAGTTGAGGCCATTGATGTTGAGAGATATTAAGGAATAGTGATTATTGCTTCCTGTTATATTCATATTTGGATGTGAGGTTATGTTTGTGTGCTTTCCTTCTCTTTGTTTTGTTGCCAAGATGATTAGTTTCTTGCTTGTTCTAGGGTATAGTTTTCCTCCTTATGTTGGGCTTTACCCTTTATTATCCTTTGTAGTGCTGGATTTGTAGAAAGATATTGTGTAAATTTGGTTTTGTCATGGAATATCTTGGTTTCTCCATCTATGTTAATTGAGAGTTTTGCAGGATAAAGTAACCTGGGCTGGCATTTGTGTTCTCTTAGGGTCTGTATGACATCAGTCCAGGATCTTCTGGCCTTCATAGTTTCTGGCAAGAAGTCTGGTGTGATTCTGATAGGTCTGCCTTTATATGTTACTTGACCTTTTTCCCTTACTGCTTTTAATATTCTTTCTTTATTTTGTGTGTTTGGTGTTTTGAAAATTATGTGACGGGAGCTCTTTCTTTTCTGGTCCAATCTATTTGGAGTTCTGTAGGCTTCTTGTATGCCTATGGGTATCTCTTTTTTTTAGGGTAGGGAAGTTTTCTTCTATGATTTTGTTGAAGATATTTACTGGTCCTTTGAGCTGGGAGTCTTCACTCTCTTCTATACCTATTATCCTTAGGTTTGATCTTCTCATTGAGTACTGGATTTCCTGTATTTTTGGACCAGTACCTTTTTCTGCTTTACATTATCTTTGACAGTTGAGTCAATGATGTCTATGGAATCTTCTGCTCCTGAGATTCTCTCTTCCATCTCTTGTATTCTGTTGGTGAAGCTTGTATCTACAGCTCCTTGTCTCTTCTTTTGGTTTTCTATATCCAGGGTTGTTTCCATGTGTTCTTTCTTGATTGCTTCTATTTCCATTTTTCATCCCTTCAACTGTTTGATTGTGTTTTCCTGGAATTCTTTCAGGGATTTTTGTGTCTCCTCTCTTTGGGCTTCTACTTGTTTATTTATGTTTTCCTGGAATTCTTTCAGGGATTTTTGTGTCTCCTCTCTATGGGCTTCTACTTGTTTATTAATGTTTTCCTGTGTTCCTCTAAGGGAGTTCTTCACATCTTTCTTGAAGTCCTCCAGCATCATGATCAAATATGATTTTGAAACTAGATCTTGCTTTTCTGGTGTGTTTGGATATTCCATGTTTATTTTGGTGGGAGAATTGGGCTCCGATGATGCCATGTAGTCTTGGTTTCTGTTGCTTGGGTTCCTGCACTTGCCTCTTGCCATCAGATTATCTCTAGTGTTACTTTGTTGTGCTATTTCTGACAGTGGCTAGACTGTCCTATAAGCCTGTGTGTCAGGAGTGCTGTAGACCTGTTTTCCTGTTTTCTTTCAGCCAGTTATGGGGACAGAGTGTTCTGCTTTTGGGCGTGTAGTTTTTCCTCTGTACAGGTCTTCAGCTGTTCCTGTGGGCCTGTGTCTTGAGTTCACCAGGCAGCTTTCTTGCAGCAGAAAATTTGGTCTTACCTGTGGTCCCGAGGCTCAAGTTCTCTCGTGGGGTGCTGCCCACGGGCTCTCTGCAGCGGCAGCAACCAGGAAGACCTGTGCTGCCCCTTCCAGGAGCTTCAGTGCACCAAGGTTCCAGATGGTCTTTGGCTTTTTCCTCTGGCGTCCGAGATGTGTGTGCAGAGAACAGTCTCTTCTGGTTTCCCAGGCTTGTCTGCCTCTCTGAAGGTTTCACTCTCCCTCACACGGGATTTGGGTGCAGAGAACTGTTTATCCAGTCTCTTTCCTTCAGGTTCCGGCGGTGTCTCAGGCAGCGGTGCTGCCGCTCCTGGGCCCTCCCCCACGGGAGCCCAGAGGCCTTATACAGTTTCCTCTTGGGCCAGGGATGTGGGCAGGGGTGAGCAGTGTTGGTGGTCTCTTCCACTCTGCAGCCTCAGGAGTCCCTCCTTCTCTTTCATTCAGTTATTTATAGATCGTATGTGAAGAAGATGGATTTGAGACTCCTGTTGAAGCTAGGGGAGGAAATAGAATTTATTTATTTCAATATGTTCAGAACCCACAAGAGGATACAACCAGAAAAGTGAAACCATCTAACTTGAGATAGGTAATCATGGAACATGTGAGTAGTAATGTTTTTCAGACTCTTCTAGACACCCCTGCCACTTCCATGTAGAATCTAGGAGTTATCAGTCCTATATTGTCATTTTGGTCGAGATTCCAATGTTACATGCAATGATAGACCTCAAATCTTACCAGCATCCCACCATTCTGCTGTGCAATACATTAGTACACAAGGCTGGGTATAAATCATGGCTGCAAATTTGAAGGACTTTGGGGCAACAATACAGGTGAAAGAGTGAGGCCTCATACCATGCACAATATACAGCTCAAGACTAGAGGGTCTAGAAATATATAACATACAGCAGTGGATAGGGTCTCAGGTAGGTGTACAACAGGACTTGAAATCAAGCAGTATGTTCCAGGCATAAAGAAGGGGATGGAGTGTTTAGGGTGCTAGATAAATAGTAGTGCACAAGGGTATTTTGCAACAAGATTGGAGGGGTCTAATAAAACCTATAGTGGGGGAAGATCCTGATACTGAGATAATTCTATGCAGGATTATCAAAGAGATATTCTGTAGTGTCTTATGAACACAGCAGTGTGTGTTGTGTGACAACTATAGGAGGATGTCTGGTTCCAGGACCACATGACACATAACAATAGCAGTTTATGTGGAACAGTGGTGATGATGTCAATGTTATACAGAGCAATGTGTGTGTGTGTGTGTGTGTGTGTGTGTGTGTGTGTGTGTGTGTGTATAACATGCTGACTTGCCTTAACCTGCAGTGAATGTGAAGTCTGGTGTATTGTAGATAGCAGGGCATTTTAGATTACATCAGTGAATTAATTTAGTGTTGTTTATATCCTGATATCAAGAAGTATATCCAAGCTTGGAAAGCAGTTGAATAGACTGTAGTCTGTGTGAATTTAGCTGTGTTTCTATGGAATATGAGCTGTCAAAGCCTGATAACTAGAAATTCATATGTATTTGAAAATACCCACATAAAATGCTAGGTTTCTCACAGCCATATGCATCCAGCACCTGCAATACTACATTCACTAAGTCATAGGCCCTCCATCACAACAAACCACTGCTAACACATAGTGTTCAGTATAAGCTCCATTTGTCATCTCTGGCACCAATGTGCATATATTACATTGTTCCTTGCTGAACAAATGCATCTCACATCTGTAGAACTTCACATGTAATGGAATGTGGGGGACACACTTAGACTGGACCTTCTAGGTACAGTATTCCCTGCTAGATAAAAGAACATACTGGAAACCACTGGTTGGGACATGTAGGCCCAGACGTAAATAGGTGTCAGTTTTTTCTAGTTGTTCTGTGCCTTAGAGATAAAGCTGCAGATACACTGCAATGGGTCAGGTCATGCTAATGTACCTCCTAAAACCAAGTACTCATACAGGTCTAGGTAGCCAATTTCTCTCTGTCTGCCCCAACTCTAGTTAAAGCCACAAACAAATGACTATCAGGTTATCCTATATGTGCTCCTGTATTCAAAGACTTAGATAAACTTCTAGGTATAAGGTACCTTCCACACAGTAAAACACACACACACACACACACACACACACACACACACACACACAAAGACAACATAGGCATCCCTGGCCTTAGTTCTTCGTACCTACTAGGTAGCATCTTCTGTCTTACAACAAAAGCCCAAAATGCACATACAATTCTGTGTATAAGATACTGCTACAAGATTTTCCCATCTATCTGAAACCCACATATAAATTATCAATCAGGTGTGAGAACCTTCTAACCCCTTCTTGAATATCATAGCTCTCCAAATTCATACAAGACAAAGGTCAGGTTTAGTTATTTCTTTCCTCCATTTTAAACAAAGCTTCACAGTACGGGCATGGTTCTGTGTTTGTTCCTACACAGTAGCCCATACTCTACATCAAAAAATCTATGATCACATAATAAGCCAGTGTCTAGTCCTACTATGTATCTCCTCAACTACAGTGTACCTCTCACTCACAGATGTGTCTGTTCCAGCTAGGAACATACTTCCCTATTATGGAAGCACATATACAGAAATTCTTATGCAGAAGGAGAGATGCTCTTATTGCAAGCTATCAGGTTGTGCTAGACACAAATTTCCTTGTAAGGACACACATACATACCTAAAGACATGATTACCTTTCTGGTCCTGTTTTGTACAAAGGTTTTCATAGACACACACATACCAACAAACAAACAAGTATACACACATACATATTTACATGGAGGTATCAGTTACTGCTAGATAGATTCCCATTCAATTAATGTTCCACATTGGCATATAGATGGGGTCTAGGTGTCTATTCCTCTGTATCTAAAAGTCTCATACAATAAATGTCTCTGTCTGCTTCTCTGTAGTGTTTCCTCCATAACAGCCAAAGACACATATAACATATACAGAGTTCAGGTTCAGCTCCTGCTAGTACCCAATTTTCTTACAGGAAATGCCTATATACCATTGCAATCCTAGTTATCCATTCCTGCTTGGTAGTCTCTACTCTACAGCAAAAAAAGGTTAAAAATACAAAAAGCAGCGTCCAGTTGTCAAGTCCTGTTAGTTAGCCCCTCTACTATCTGTTCATCCATATTTTATATAAACATCTAATGATCTCTCTCTCTTTCTCTCTCTCTCTCTCTCTCTCTCTCTCTCTCTCTCTCTCTGTGTGTGTGTGTGTGTGTGTGTGTATGCAGAAAATATAAAATATTTATGGTGTTTTTCTGTGTAGGTCTCTGCCACCTGAGTTAGTATAACGTTTTCTTCATGTATCCATTTACTGACAACACTGGATCACAAACTAAGAGGTTTAAATGGCTGAGTGTCTGAAAATAGGCTAAGGATTTGCAGTTAGTGGAGCGTTATAGGACCCATTGTCTTGATTAATGATATGGGAGATACCAGCCCACCTTGAGCGGCTCGAACTCTTAAAGTTGGTCCAGAGTTGTATATTTATATGTAAAGCAACCCAGCCATGAATAGAAAGTGAGAAGCCAGCATTTCCTCTATGTTCTCTGCCTTTCCTCCTGCTTAAATCCCTGGCCCAACATCCATTAATGAAGGCATTGATCACCACAGGTAAGACAAATAAAAATAAAATCTTTAAGCCCCCCATTGATTTTTGTTATGATGTACAGATAAGGACAAACAATACCAGTCTCAATTTGGGAATCCTGTGCTCCAACATATGAGTGCTGGTTTACAGCTATATACTATAGCACTACATATATAAATAGAAATCTGAAGATGAAATAGATGTCCTGGTGAAAAATTAAGGTAAGTCAATTTCTTGGGAGAAAAGATTTACAGGGTGAGTATGCTTCTTTATTTCCATGCATTTTTATTTATGTCCTGATGGTTGTTTTCCCTCCCTTTTCTCCTCTCAATCTTACTTCCAAAATCCCTTCTTACCATGCCTACACACATTCTGTTTCTCTCCACAAAAGGCCAGCTTTCCTATATCAACCTGCCATGACAGGTTTCTGGCACTCCAGACAGAGTCACAGGTGAGCTCCTCCTCATAGCATGGATTTAAAGGTGAACCAGTCAAGGGTTGTTCATTCCCACAATATCTTTACCAACTTTAACCAGCCCATTCTTGTAAGCAAGACAAATTGAGATTGAAGGTTTTATGGCTGGCTTGGTGTTCAATACCTCCACTGCAAATTTTGGCTGGTTACTGGAGATAACCAGTTCAGGGTTTACATACTCATTCCTAAGACTCTTAGACAGAGTTATCCTCATGGATATCTGAGAGTTTCCATTTCCCTAGGATTCAAAATTGTCTCAGAGGTGAGCAAAGCTCCCATTCCAATGGTCTCTTTCAGTACTCTCTCCCTCAGTCCTCCCCACACCTGATCCTTCCTGTTCCCATCCCCAAACCTATACATACGCAGCTCACTTTCCTCATGGACCTGGTCTGTCTATTTTGGTTTCTCTTCTTAGTGAGAATCATGTGTCCCCAGGGGAGTCATCCTTGTTACTTAGGTCCTTTGGGTCTTTGGATAATAATATGGTTATTACTTTAAGGATAATATCCACTTACAAGTGACTAGTACCTTCTTTATTAGTGTTCATTCTTTTGCTGGCAAGTTTCATGTTGGTGTTGTTTTTAACAGTTGACTTATGCATCATTCGGTAAATTTACCATATTCCATTCATCCATCTTTCCATTGAGGGGAAATATAAGTGGTTTCCAGTTTCTGGGTATTATGAATAAAGCTGCTTTGAACAAGGTGAACAAGTGTCCTGATGGTATTGTAGAGTGTTATTTGTGTATATACATAGTAATGGTATACCTGGTCTTGAGGTAAATAAATTCCCAATTTTTTGAGAACATGCCATATTGATTTCCAAAGCGACAAGCACTAACATATATAGGATCCAATTTTTCTTAATATCCATTAGATGGTTTACCAGAGATTATTATCTTATGCGTATTTTGACTCTGTCCTCTTCCTCCAACCATTTTGAATCTTTATGCCCATAAATTTATTGTTTGTTACAAGTGTTCATATTGAAAATTTTGTGAAACCAGTTTCTCCTTATTTTTATTGATATGTGCTATCTCTGACCTTCAAGTTATACCTAATGCCAGATGAACTTTGATTGTTTCAATTCCTCATAGCAGTTGTGACTGCTATTATCCGTAAGTCTATTATCCATAAGTTGCTGACTGCTGGACCATTTGCTTTTAACATCACCTCTTTGATTTATCAGCTTTCTGCACAAGGTAGTGTTTCTACACTTAGGTTATTTATAGGAATACTTTCCCATCTTTTTTTTGCTTCAAAATTAAGTGAAAATTCATTTTTAGATGGAGAGGATGCTTGTTACAATAAAAACTTTGATTTAAATATGGAAATGCTCTCAGGTATATTTATTTCCTTCTATTTTAGAAATTGGTAATTATTTGTATTAATGTATTTGTGATATATCACATATTTAATTGGAGTATGAATTATTGATAAGGCATTTTATTCAAAGCAAAATTATACTATGCCCTCAGAATTGTTTTGAAATGTTTCATGTACTTGAGAATTTGGCAGCTTGCTTTGGATACTTTTGAATTTTTTTTACTAAAAGATGCAGAGATAATATTTGTCTCTGATATAGTTGCATCACAATGAATGCAAAATGGAAGATGCAGCAGTACAAGAGTCTATGTCAGAAAATACACAAATAAAGCAGACACAAATGTTGCAGAATACAAGTGTAGTGGTACAGATGCACTTGGGTAGATCTTACAAGGCAATGGACTGTCAACATTTTCTGAGTCTACTTGGAAATAAATATGAACTAAATATCATGAAGATGCATCTATGTATGAACACATGCAGGCTTATGTTTCCCCTGTGAGAATGAAGGAATATCTTCCCCGACTGCACCTTTCTTCCCTTAGGAAAGATATAAGATTCTGACAGATTTGACTGTGAATATCTGCAGTTGAATACTTACATAAAAACTTTAATACATACATTTTAAAATCCATCTTGAAAAAATTGAAGGTATTTAAATCACTCTTTTAGCAATGTCTTCCAATCCATTTGCGGTGTTTCTAAAGTCTGATGCTTCATCAACAAGAGCCTATTAGTATGCAAGAATAAGCAGCACTCACAACAATACACTACCTTTCAAACATTTAATTAGAAGTCTACTTTAGACAAGATAGTTCCTGTCCAGAAGGCTAAAGCTCATACAAGCTTTATAAATAATAGCCAGAAATTGGAAAAAGCCTACATTTCCCCTCAGTGGAAAGATGGATAAAGAAAATGTGCCAAATTTATAGAAAGAAGCATAAGTCAACTGTGAAAAACAACAACAACAAATTTGCCAGCAAAAGAATGGACACAGATAGATAAAGAACATATTAGTCATTTTTAAATGGATATTACCCTTAAAGAAAAGCACAACCATGATTTGTGTGTAGCAGAGAGGGGGCAGACTTCGCCATTTAAGTGTAAATGAATTTGCCATTAAGGGAAGGACTATATTGCTATATGTGATAGGTAGTGCTGTTTGCAGGTGTGTGTTTTACCTATATGGAGGCGATACCAAACCAGTACTCACAACTCCAATCCTAAAGACATATCCCTCAAATACATATATGACTAAGAGTAAGATGTACTAGATAAATCATCCATTACTCTCATCTAGAGTGAGATGCAGCTTGGGAATTGTGTCCATTTGCGACCTTGTATTTCCAGATCCAAAGGACTGGGGCATACTTCTCAACTTGGACTTCAGTCAGCAGCTGAACAGGGAGGGGTGAGGAGGGCCACTGTTGCATGCTTGAATGAGAGGCTGTGTTTAGCCTGGTCTTTTTGACTGTGCTGAGACTATCTGCAGAAAGTGGATGGGTCGCGAGAACTCGAGTTTTCCATGGAAACACAATCCTGGGCACAGGTTGCAAAAGATTTCCTGACACCCTCGTGCTACTTGCCACCAGAACTTCCATCCAGATTAAGAGAGAGTGGCTCATGATCCTCCACTTGACCTACTTCCAGCAGTTCATAAAGGAGGAGCTCTGGAAGGACTGAGCGGGTTGCTTGAGTATATGTCTCTGCTTGGCATGGTTCTTCTGGCTGTGCCATTGGGAATGGTGGGATTCTCTGCAGGAGGTGGGCAGTTCACTAGAGCTCGAGTACTCCATGACCATACAACCTACAGCAGCAAGTGGAAACAAGATATCCTGGGCTGCCTCATGATCCCTGCTACTGAGACCTCCAATGCCATATCCTGCACTGCTGAAGCAGGCAGATCTTGATCTAGAGCTCGGACTTGCCGCGCTCTGCTGTTCTGAAACCATATGTGGATCGTGTCCTCAGGCAAACCTATCCTCTCACACAGCTGCTCCATGGTAGCAAAGCCTGCTATCCCCATTGCTTCCAGCTTCCATGCTCCTAAGGATTCGATGCCAGGAGTCCTCAAACTGGAGAATATAGTCAGGACCGCTCCAGAGCAAGCACAAGCTTCAGCAAATGCCAGCCGTAGGGCTGGGACCCCTGCCCTTAAATACCTCTCTCTCTGCTCCCGGAGCTCCGCCCACTCGAAAGGAGCCGTGGGCTACAGTTGACTCCAGACCCTTGAATCAAGGTCATGCAACGACGCTTTACACCTGCCACACCTCCCACCTGAGAACAGGAGACCCGGAACAAGACCTCAAGAAACCTATCAGACTCAGCAAAGTCTCTCCCAAAGTCTCGCAGTCCATTGCATGCCATTCTGGACACAGAACAAGGAAGCACAATAAATGTCCTAGGAATCAAGAATCCAGCAGACAGATCGTCCAAGGAGGGAGCACCATAGGTCCTTCCTGGCTTTGGGCAGAGTATCCAGGAAATCGTGGAGGTGGTAAGCCGGCTTCAGAAGAGGAAGGCAGAGTGGACTGTGCCTTAGGTGGTATCACTAGCCAAGTTGAATCCGTGCTGATCTCATCCCATCTGGATCCACACAGGTTGGAAAGAGAAGACCCCCCAACTGAGGATCCCAACCACTTGTCCTGAGAACCAAGGATATCACTTCCAGGGGTCATGCAAGTCATGGCACTTCTTTCCTTCTTGTAGGGCTAGGTGGTAGTTGGGAGCAACAGAACTCTATTAAACCGAGAGAAGAGAATAGCACATGCAGAAAGAAAGTCTTTTACACAGGCAAATAGGCCAAAAACCACAATAGTTCATGTAGAGATTCGGGAATGCGCATTCATGCATTTCCTGTCAGAACAGTTGGGCCAGATTTTCAGGAATTCTCACCATTAACATGTTAAATGCAAACAAAGGTGCAAACACACACACACACACACACACACACACGCAAACACACACACAGACACATACAATTAACACAAATAGAAATAGCACACACGCAACAAAGCACACACACACGCACACACAAACACACACAGGCACACACAAACACACACACATACACACACAGAGATAACACAAATACAAATAACACACACACAAAACAAGCACACACACACAGACACTCACACATGCACATGCAAACACACACAAATAACAGAAATACAAATAACACACACATACACATACACACTCACACACACACACACACACACACACAAACACACACGAGCATACACAAAAACCGGGCCAGCAAGTCTGACTTGTGAATGTGGAACAAAAGACCCAAACCTGTGCTGAAAGACCAGTATAAGCCCTATGCTCCTTGAGGCAATGTGGCTGCATGCACCCAAGGACAACTGCCTACCTCTAGGCAATTGCAGTCTTCAGGTGGGTTTGGAGGGACCTCACATTAGGGAATGCAGGGCCGTGCTAGGCTTGGGAAACTCAAGGATAAAAGACGGATACCTGAGAGTGTGGGATACACCTCACTGTGGGAGGAGGAAGGTATTCGGCTTGTCTGATTGAATCAGTGTCAATCCTGGAATGAATTGTTCACGATACTTTGGTTGCACTCCATTTCCAGGATGATGTTCATTTACAGTTTTGTGGCCTTACACACTCTTCTTTAGGTTGACATTTTCCCTGCTTGTTTGCTTTAGCAAACAGTGCCATGTCTGCATTGAACACTGATCAGCTTTCCTTGTTATTTCCCTTTCAGACCTCTCATCCTGCCTCACTGCCTTCCCAAGTCTTACCACCCTTTGAATTGGAAAGCTCATGCCTAAAGCAAACAGCCAATTCAACCACCCATACAAACACACAAGCAAACAAGCAAGCAAGCAAACAAACAAACAATGCAAACCTTTATTGAATGCAATGGGAAGTAGAACAAAGCAAGACAAAACAAAACAAAAGTAAACTAAACAAATGTGCTAGGAGTACATATAGAATGGGTGGTTTGTTAGTCAACTCACAGCTAAGCATAAGGCATTGGTAAGAAGTGCAGCAGTTCTTAGTCCCAAGGAAGAAGTCTTCATAACTCCTTCCTGGTTCAGTGTCCTGAGATGTGTAGCCTATACCTGGTGACCCATGAGATTTCCTGGAGTCTGCTGGAGCCAGTTCAATGGTGTGTTCTGTCAGTTGGGCTTTTCATTAGGCCTCCTTGATGTTTTAGGAGTCCCTGGTGATCTTGCCCTGTGCTCCTTCAGCAGAATCCCATGCTCAGAGCCCGTTTCCTCATCCCAGGGTCCTCATGTAGGCACTGCACATGGAAAACCCACGTGCATTTCCTCCTTCTAGTAAGCAAGATGCCTTCCATGGAAAGCACCCACTGTAATAGGGGTTTTGATGCATATACTTTTTGGGCTGTCTACATTCTCAAGTGTTGATTGCGGGTGTCTTCTGGATAGGAGCTTCCAGGCTGGGACTCAGAGAATATCCAGCAGAGCCTCATATTCTTCTTGAGAGAGAGGCAGCTCAGGTGTTGCATCCATTTGCTGAACTGCACCTTCCAGATGTACAGGGCCTGGGGAGAGCGTCTCCACTCGAACTTCCATCAGCAGTTGATCCAGGAAGAGTTCCAGAGGGCCCCTGTTGCATCCCTGAGTGAGAGCCTGTTCTTGGCCTTGTCCTTCAGGCTGTGCCCATTGTGGTAGCTGAGACTCTCTGGAGAAATTGGTTGGGTCGCTATAACTTGAGGATTCCTTGGAAACACAGTCCGTGGCAGCCAGTTGCAAGATGGTTTCCTGGACAACCCCGTGCTCCTTGCCACCAGGATTTCCATCCAGATCCACAGGGAATGGCCTGTCACCCTCCACTTGGTCTTCTTCCAGCAGTTCATCAAGGAGGAGTTCCAGAGTTCCTGGCACGTATGCTTGAGTGGCTGTCTGTGATTGGCTTCGTCCTTCGGGCAGTGCCACTTGGGGATGCTGGACTCTTCGTGGAAGTGGGGCTGGTCGCTGGAGCTCGAGTTCTCCATGCCCACACCTCCTGCAGCAGCCATCAATAACAGGTTGTCCGGTGCTGCCTCATCCTTGCCACTGAGACCTCCAGTTGCCACATCCTGCACTTGTGAAGCAGGCACATCTTGATCTGGAGCGCAGGCTTGCCGCGCTCTTCTGTTCTGAAACCATATGTGGATCGTGTCCTCATTCAAACCTGTCCTTTGGCCCAGCTGCTCCCTGGTAGCAAAGCCTGGCAACGGGTTCCTCTCAAAGGCTTGCACTAGGATCCTGCGCTGTTGCAAGTTGAGTCGAGTGCGAGGCCTTTTGCTGTCCGAGGGCATGCTGCTACCTTGTGACCTGGAGCCAAACCCTTCCTCGAGCTCTTGGGAGGCTAGCGGAATGGAGCCTCTGCTGGACCGCTTTGGGCCGTGCCTCACCTCTCCAGTGCGACTTCTTTGGTTCTGAAACCACACTCGGATGCGGGACACAGGGAGCTGTATTTGCCTGGCCAGTTACTGCCTGTCCCAGAAGCTCGGGTATTTGTTCTTGCTGAAAGCTGATAGCAGGGCCTTCTTTTGCCAGGCCTGCCAAACCGTCTTCCTGCGCCGGGATTCCCGCAGCACACAGCTGCTATCCACATTGCTTCCAGCTTCCATGCTCCTAAGGATTCGATGCCAGGAGTCCTCAAGCTGGAGAATATAGTCAGGACCGCTCCAGAGCAAGCACAAGCTTCAGCAAATGCCAGCCGTAGGGCTGGGACCCCTGCCCTTAAATACCTCTCTCTCTGCTCCCGGAGCTCCGCCCACTCGAAAGGAGCCGTGGGCTACAGTCGACTCCAGACCCTTGAATCAAGGTCATGCAACGACGCTTTACACCTGCCACACCTCCCACCTGAGAACAGGAGACCCGGAACAAGACCTCAAGAAACCTATCAGACTCAGCAAAGTCTCTCCCAAAGTCTCGCAGTCCATTGCATGCCATTCTGGACACAGAACAAGGAAGCACAATAAATGTCCTAGGAATCAAGAATCCAGCAGACAGATCGTCCAAGGAGGGAGCACCATAGGTCCTTCCTGGCTTTGGGCAGAGTATCCAGGAAATAGTGGAGGTGGTAAGCCGGCTTCAGAAGAGGAAGGCAGAGTGGACTGTGCCTTAGGTGGTATCACTAGCCAAGTTGAATCCGTGCTGATCTCATCCCATCTGGATCCACACAGGTTGGAAAGAGAAGACACCCAACTGAGGATCCCAACCACATGTTCTGAGACCCAAGGACATCACTTCCAGGGGTCATGCAAGTCATGGCACTTCTTTCCTGCTTGTAGGGCTAGGTGGTAGTTGGGAGCAACAGAACAATATTTAACCTAGAGAAGAGAATAGCACATGCAGAAAGAAAGTCTTTTACACAGGCAAATAGGACGAAAACCACAATAGTTCATGTAGAGATACGGGAATGCGTATTCATGTATTTACTGTCAGACCAGTTGGGCCAGATTTTCAGGAATTCTCACAATTAACATGTTCCATGAAACACAGGCGCAAACACACACACACACACACACACACAAACAGACACACATATACACACAAATAACACAAATAGAAATAGCACACACACAACAAAGCACACACACACGCACACACAAACACACATACACACACAGAGATAACACAATACAAATAACACACACACAAAACAAGCACACACACAGACACTCACACATGCACATGCAAACACACACAAATAACACAAATACAAATAACACACACACACACACACACACACACACACACACACACGAGCATACACAAAAACCGGGCCAGCAAGTCTGACGTGTGAATGTGGAACAAAAGACTCAAAACCTGTGCTGAAAGACCTGTATAAGCCCTATGCTCCTTGAGGCAATGTGGCTGCATGCACCCAAGGACAACTGCCTACCTCTAGGCAATTGCAGTCTTCAGGTGGGCTTGGAGGGACCTCACATTATGGAATGCAGGGCCGTGCTAGGCTTGGGAAACTCAAGGATAAAAGACGGATACCTGAGAGTGTGGGATACACCTCACTGTGGGAGGAGGAAGGTATTCGGCTTGTCTGATTGAATCAGTGTCAATCCTGGAATGAATTGTTCACGATACTTTGGTTGCACTCCATTTCCAGGATGATGTTCATTTACAGTTTTGTGTCCTTACACACACTCTTCTTTAGGTTGACATTTTCCCTGCTTGTTTGCTTTAGCAAACAGTGCCATGTCTGCATTGAACACTGATCAGCTTTCCTTGTTATTTCCCTTTCAGACCTCTCATCCTGCCTCACTGCCTTCCCAAGTCTTACCACCCTTTGAATTGGAAAGCTCATGCCTAAACCAAACAGCCAATTCAACCACCCATACAAACACACAAGCAAACAAGCAAGCAAGCAAACAAACAAACAATGCAAACCTTTATTGAATGCAATGGGAAGTAGAACAAAGCAAGACAAAACAAAAGTAAACTAAACAAATGTGCTAGGAGTACATATAGAATGGGTGGTTTGTTAGTCAACTCACAGCTAAGCATAAGGCATTGGTAAGAAGTGCAGCAGTTCTTAGTCCCAAGGAAGAAGTCTTCATAACTCCTTCCTGGTTCAGTGTCCTGAGATGTGTAGCCTATACCTGGTGACCCATGAGATTTCCTGGAGTCTGCTGGAGCCAGTTCAATGGTGTGTTCTGTCAGTTGGGCTTTTCATTAGGCCTCCTTGATGTTTGAGGAGTCCCTGGTGATCTTGCCCTGTGCTCCTTCAGCAGAATCCCATGCTCAGAGCCCGTTTCCTCATCCCAGGGTCCTCATGTAGGCACTGCACATGGAAAACCCACGTGCATTTCCGCCTTCTAGTAAGCAAGATGCCTTCCATCGAAAGCACCCACTGTAATAGGGGTTTTGATGCATATACTTTTTGGGCTGTCTACATTCTCAAGTGTTGATTGCGGGTGTCTTCTGGATAGGACCTTCCAGGCTGGGACTCAGAGAATATCCAGAAGAGCCTCATATTCTTCTTGAGAGAGAGGCAGCTCAGGTGTTGCATCCATTTGCTTCCCTCCACCTTCCAGATGTACAGGGCCTGGGGAGAGCGTCTCCACTCGAACTTCCATCAGCAGTTGATCCAGGAAGAGTTCCAGAGGGCCCCTGTTGCATCCCTGAGTGAGAGCCTGTTCTTGGCCTTGTCCTTCAGGCTGTGCCCATTGTGGTAGCTGAGACTCTCTGGAGAAATTGGTTGGGTCGCTATAACTTGAGGATTCCTTGGAAACACAGTCCGTGGCAGCCAGTTGCAAGATGGTTTCCTGGACAACCCCGTGCTCCTTGCCACCAGGATTTCCATCCAGATCCACAGGGAATGGCCTGTCACCCTCCACTTGGTCTTCTTCCAGCAGTTCATCAAGGAGGAGTTCCAGAGTTCCTGGCTCGTATGCTTGAGTGGCTGTCTGTGATTGGCCTCGTCCTTCGGGCAGTGCCACTTGGGGATGCTGGGACTCTTCGTGGAAGTGGGGCTGGTCGCTGGAGCTCGAGTTCTCCATGCCCACACCTCCTGCAGCAGCCATCAATAACAGGTTGTCCGGTGCTGCCTCATCCTTGCCACTGAGACCTCCAGTTGCCACATCCTGCACTTGTGAAGCAGGCACATCTTGATCTGGAGCGCGGGCTTGCCGCGCTCTTCTGTTCTGAAACCATATGTGGATCGTGTCCTCATTCAAACCTGTCCTTTGGCCCAGCTGCTCCCTGGTAGCAAAGCCTGGCAACGGGTTCCTCTCAAAGGCTTGCACTAGGATCCTGCGCTGTTGCAAGTTGAGTCGAGTGCGAGGCCTTTTGCTGTCCGAGGGCATGCTGCTACCTTGTGACCTGGAGCCAAACCCTTCCTCGAGCTCTTGGGAGGCTAGCGGAATGGAGCCTCTGCTGGACCGCTTTGGGCCGTGCCTCACCTCTCCAGTGCGACTTCTTTGGTTCTGAAACCACACTCGGATGCGGGACGCAGGGAGCTGTATTTGCCTGGCCAGTTCCTGCCTGTCCCAGAAGCTCGGGTATTTGTTCTTGCTGAAAGCTGATAGCAGGGCCTTCTTTTGCCAGGCCTGCCAAACCGTCTTCCTGCGCCGGGATTCCCGCAGCACACAGCTGCTATCCACATTGCTTCCAGCTTCCATGCTCCTAAGGATTCGATGCCAGGAGTCCTCAAGCTGGAGAATATAGTCAGGACCGCTCCAGAGCAAGCGCAAGCTTGAGCAAATGCCAGCCGTAGGGCTGGGACCCCTGCCCTTAAATACCTCTCTCTCTGCTCCCGGAGCTCCGCCCACTCGAAAGGAGCCGTGGGCTACAGTCGTCCTCCTTGAATCAAGGCCATGCCAGGAAGCTCTACACCTGCCAAGCCTCCCACCTGAGAACGGGAGACCCGGAACAAGACCTCAAGAAACCTATCAGACTCAGCAAAGTCTCTCCCAAAGTCTCGCAGTCCCTTGCATGCCATTCTGGACACAGAACAAGGAAGCACAATAAATGTCCTAGGAATCAAGAATCCAGCAGACAGATCGTCCAAGGAGGGAGCACCATAGGTCCTTCCTGGCTTTGGGCAGAGTATCCAGGAAATCGTGGAGGTGGTAAGCCGGCTTCAGAAGAGGAAGGCAGAGTGGACTGTGCCTTAGGTGGTATCACTAGCCAAGTTGAATCCGTGCTGATCTCATCCCATCTGGATCCACACAGGTTGGAAAGAGAAGACCCCCCAACTGAGGATCCCAACCACTTGTCCTGAGAACCAAGGGTATCACTTCCAGGGGTCATGCAAATCATGGCACTTCTTTCCTTCTTGTAGGGCTAGGTGGTAGTTGGGAGCAACAGAACTCTATTAAACCGAGAGAAGAGAATAGCACATGCAGAAAGAAAGTCTTTTACACAGGCAAATAGGCCAAAAACCACAATAGTTCATGTAGAGATTCGGGAATGCGCATTCATGCATTTCCTGTCAGAACAGTTGGGCCAGATTTTCAGGAATTCTCACCATTAACATGTTAAATGCAAACAAAGGAGCAAACACACACACACACACACACACACACACACACACGCAAATACACACACAGACACATACAAATAACACAAATAGAAATAGCACACACACAACAAAGCACACACACACGCACACACAAACACACACAGGCACACACAAACACACACACATACACACACAGAGATAACACAAATACAAATAACACACACACAAAACAAGCACACACACACAGACACTCACACATGCACATGCAAACACACACAAATAACAGAAATACAAATAACACACACATACACATACACACTCACACACACACACACACACACACACACACACACACGAGCATACACAAAAACCGGGCCAGCAAGTCTGACTTGTGAATGTGGATCAAAAGACCCAAAACCTGTGCTGAAAGTCCTGTATAAGCCATATGCTCCTTGAGGCAATGTGGCTGCATGCACCCAAGGACAACTGCCTACCTCTAGGCAATTGCAGTCTTCAGGTCGGTTTGGAGGGACCTCACATTAGGGAATGCAGGGCCATGCTAGGCTTGGGAAACTCAAGGATAAAAGACGGATACCTGAGAGTGTGGGATACACCTCACTGTGGGAGGAGGAAGGTATTCGGCTCGTCTGATTGAATCAGTGTCAATCCTGGAATGAATTGTTCACGATACTTTGGTTGCACTCCATTTCCAGGATGATGTTCATTTACAGTTTTGTGTCCTTACACACACTCTTCTTTAGGTTGACATTTTCCCTGCTTGTTTGCTTTAGCAAACAGTGCCATGTCTGCATTGAACACTGATCAGCTTTCCTTGTTATTTCCCTTTCAGACCTCTCATCTGCCTCACTGCCTTCCCAAGTCTTACCACCCTTTGAATTGGAAAGCTCATGCCTAAAGCAAACAGCCAATTCAACCACCCATACAAACACACAAGCAAACAAGCAAGCAAGCAAACAAACAAACAATGCAAACCTTTATTGAATGCAATGGGAAGTAGAACAAAGCAAGACAAAACAAAACAAAAGTAAACTAAACAAATGTGCTAGGAGTACATATAGAATGGGTGGTTTGTTAGTCAACTCACAGCTAAGCATAAGGCATTGGTAAGAAGTGCAGCAGTTCTTAGTCCCAAGGAAGAAGTCTTCATAACTCCTTCCTGGTTCAGTGTCCTGAGATGTGTAGCCTATACCTGGTGACCCATGAGATTTCCTGGAGTCTGCTGGAGCCAGTTCAATGGTGTGTTCTGTCAGTTGGGCTTTTCATTAGGCCTCCTTGATGTTTGAGGAGTCCCTGGTGATCTTGCCCTGTGCTCCTTCAGCAGAATCCCATGCTCAGAGCCCGTTTCCTCATCCCAGGGTCCTCATGTAGGCACTGCACATGGAAAACCCACGTGCATTTCCTCCTTCTAGTAAGCAAGATGCCTTCCATGGAAAGCACCCACTGTAATAGGGGTTTTGATGCATATACTTTTTGGGCTGTCTACATTCTCAAGTGTTGATTGCGGGTGTCTTCTGGATAGGACCTTCCAGGCTGGGACTCAGAGAATATCCAGCAGAGCCTCATATTCTTCTTGAGAGAGAGGCAGCTCAGGTGTTGCATCCATTTGCTTCCCTCCACCTTCCAGATGTACAGGGCCTGGGGAGAGCGTCTCCACTCGAACTTCCATCAGCAGTTGATCCAGGAAGAGTTCCAGAGGGCCCCTGTTGCATCCCTGAGTGAGAGCCTGTTCTTGGCCTTGTCCTTCAGGCTGTGCCCATTGTGGTAGCTGAGACTCTCTGGAGAAATTGGTTGGGTCGCTATAACTTGAGGATTCCTTGGAAACACAGTCCGTGGCAGCCAGCTGCAAGATGGTTTCCTGGACAACCCCGTGCTCCTTGCCACCAGGATTTCCATCCAGATCCACAGGGAATGGCCTGTCACCCTCCACTTGGTCTTCTTCCAGCAGTTCATCAAGGAGGAGTTCCAGAGTTCCTGGCTCGTATGCTTGAGTGGCTGTCTGTGATTGGCCTCGTCCTTCGGGCAGTGCCACTTGGGGATGCTGGGACTCTTCGTGGAAGTGGGGCTGGTCGCTGGAGCTCGAGTTCTCCATGCCCACACCTCCTGCAGCAGCCATCAATAACAGGTTGTCCGGTGCTGCCTCATCCTTGCCACTGAGACCTCCAGTTGCCACATCCTGCACTTGTGAAGCAGGCACATCTTGATCTGGAGCGCGGGCTTGCCGCGCTCTTCTGTTCTGAAACCATATGTGGATCGTGTCCTCATTCAAACCTGTCCTTTGGCCCAGCTGCTCCCTGGTAGCAAAGCCTGGCAACGGGTTCCTCTCAAAGGCTTGTACTAGGATCCTGCGCTGTTGCAAGTTGAGTCGAGTGTGAGGCTTTCTGCTGTCCGAGGGCATGCTGCTACCTTGTGACCTGGAGCCAAACCCTTCCTCGAGCTCTTGGGAGGCCAGCGGAATGGAGTCTCTGCTGGACCGCTTTGGGCCGTGCCTCACCTCTCCAGTGCGACTTCTTTGGTTCTGAAACCACACTCGGATGCGGGACGCAGGGAGCTGTATTTGCCTGGCCAGTTCCTGCCTGTCCCAGAAGCTCGGGTATTTGTTCTTGCTGAAAGCTGATAGCAGGGCCTTCTTTTGCCAGGCCTGCCAAACCGTCTTCCTGCGCCGGGATTCCCGCAGCACACAGCTGCTATCCACATTGCTTCCAGCTTCCATGCTCCTAAGGATTCGATGCCAGGAGTCCTCAAGCTGGAGAATATAGTCAGGACCGCTCCAGAGCAAGCGCAAGCTTCAGCAAATGCCAGCCGTAGGGCTGGGACCCCTGCCCTTAAATACCTCTCTCTCTGCTCCCGGAGCTCCTCCCACTCGAAAGGAGCCGTGGGCTACAGTCGTCCTCCTTGAATCAAGGTCATGCCAGGAAGCTCTACACCTGCCAAGCCTCCTACCTGAGAACGGGAGACCCGGAACAAGACCTCAAGAAACCTATCAGACTCAGCAAAGTCTCTCCCAAAGTCTCGCAGTCCCTTGCATGCCATTCTGGACACAGAACAAGGAAGCACAATAAATGTCTTAGAAATCAAGAATCCAGCAGACAGATCGTCCAAGGAGGGAGCACCATAGGTCCTTCCTGGCTTTGGGCAGAGTATCCAGGAAATCGTGGAGGTGGTAAGCCGGCTTCAGAAGAGGAAGGCAGAGTGGACTGTGACTTAGGTGGTATCACTAGCCAAGTTGAATCCGTGCTGATCTCATCCCATCTGGATCCACACAGGTTGGAAAGAGAAGACACCCAACTGAGGATCCCAACCACATGTTCTGAGACCCAAGGACATCACTTCCAGGGGTCATGCAAGTCATGGCACTTCCTTCCTGCTTGTAGGGCTAGGTGGTAGTTGGGAGCAACAGAACAATATTGAACCGAGAGAAGAGAATAGCACATGCAGAAAGAAAGTCTTTTACACAGGCAAATAGGACGAAAACCACAATAGTTCATGTAGAGATACGGGAATGCGTATTCATGTATTTACTGTCAGACCAGTTGGGCCAGATTTTCAGGAATTCTCACAATTAACATGTTCCATGAAACACAGGCACAAACACAAACACACACACACACACACACACACACACACACAAAGAGACACACATATACACACAAATAACACAAATAGAAATAGCACACACACACAACAAAGCACACACACACGCACACACAAACACACACACATACACACACAGAGATAACACAAATACAAATAACACACACACAAACAAGCACACACACAGACACTCACACATGCACATGCAAACACACACAAATAACACAAATACAAATAACACACACATACACACACACACTCACACACACACACACACACACACACACACACACACACACACGAGCATACACAAAAACCGGGCCAGCAAGTCTGACTTGTGAATGTGGAACAAAAGACCCAAAACCTGTGCTGAAAGACCTGTATAAGCCCTATGCTCCTTGAGGCAATGTGGCTGCATGCACCCAAGGACAACTGCCTACCTCTAGGCAATTGCAGTCTTCAGGTGGGTTTGGAGGGACCTCACATTAGGAAATGCAGGGCCGTGCTAGGCTTGGGAAACTCAAGGATAAAAGACGGATACCTGAGAGTGTGGGATACACCTCACTGTGGGAGGAGGAAGGTATTCGGCTTGTCTGATTGAATCAGTGTCAATCCTGGAATGAATTGTTCACGATACTTTGGTTGCACTCCATTTCCAGGATGATGTTCATTTACAGTTTTGTGGCCTTACACACACTCTTCTTTAGGTTGACATTTTCCCTGCTTGTTTGCTTTAGCAAACAGTGCCATGTCTGCATTGAACACTGATCAGCTTTCCTTGTTATTTCCCTTTCAGACCTCTCATCCTGCCTCACTGCCTTCCCAAGTCTTACCACCCTTTGAATTGGAAAGCTCATGCCTAAAGCAAACAGCCAATTCAACCACCCATACAAACACACAAGCAAACAAGCAAGCAAGCAAACAAACAAACAATGCAAAACTTTATTGAATGCAATGGGAAGTAGAACAAAGCAAGACAAAACAAAACAAAAGTAAACTAAACAAATGTGCTAGGAGTACATATAGAATGGGTGGTTTGTTAGTCAACTCACAGCTAAGCATAAGGCATTGGTAAGAAGTGCAGCAGTTCTTAGTCCCAAGGAAGAAGTCTTCATAACTCCTTCCTGGTTCAGTGTCCTGAGATGTGTAGCCTATACCTGGTGACCCATGAGATTTCCTGGAGTCTGCTGGAGCCAGTTCAATGGTGTGTTCTGTCAGTTGGGCTTTTCATTAGGCCTCCTTGATGTTTTAGGAGTCCCTGGTGATCTTGCCCTGTGCTCCTTCAGCAGAATCCCATGCTCAGAGCCCGTTTCCTCATCCCAGGGTCCTCATGTAGGCACTGCACATGGAAAACCCACGTGCATTTCCTCCTTCTAGTAAGCAAGATGCCTTCCATCGAAAGCACCCACTGTAATAGGGGTTTTGATGCATATACTTTTTGGGCTGTCTACATTCTCAAGTGTTGATTGCGGGTGTCTTCTGGATAGGAGCTTCCAGGCTGGGACTCAGAGAATATCCAGCAGAGCCTCATATTCTTCTTGTGAGAGAGGCAGCTCAGGTGTTGCATCCATTTGCTGAACTGCACCTTCCAGATGTACAGGGCCTGGGGAGAGCGTCTCCACTCGAACTTCCATCAGCAGTTGATCCAGGAAGAGTTCCAGAGGGCCCCAGTTTCATCCCTGAGTGAGAGCCTGTTCTTGGCCTTGTCCTTCAGGCTGTGCCCATTGTGGTAGCTGAGACTCTCTGGAGAAATTGGTTGGGTCGCTATAACTTGACAATTCCTTGGAAACACAGTCCGTGGCAGCCAGTTGCAAGATGGTTTCCTGGACAACCCCGTGCTCCTTGCCACCAGGATTTCCATCCAGATCCACAGGGAATGGCCTGTCACCCTCCACTTGGTCTTCTTCCAGCAGTTCATCAAGGAGGAGTTCCAGAGTTCCTGGCTCGTATGCTTGAGTGGCTGTCTGTGATTGGCCTCGTCCTTCGGGCAGTGCCACTTGGGGATGCTGGGACTCTTCGTGGAGGTGGGGCTGGTCGCTGGAGCTCGAGTTCTCCATGCCCACACCTCCTGCAGCAGCCATCGATAACAGGTTGTCCTGTGCTGTTATCCCTGCCACTGAGACCTCCAGTTGCCACATCCTGCACTTGTGAAGCAGGCACATCTTGATCTGGAGCGCGGGCTTGCCGCGCTCTTCTGTTCTGAAATTATATGTGGATCGTGTCCTCAGACAAACCTGTCCTCTGGCCCTGCTGCTCCCTGGTAGCAAAGCCTGGCAACGGATTCCTCTCAAAGGCTTGCACTAGGATACTGCGCTGTTGCAAGGTGAGTCGAGTGCGAGGCCTTCTGCTGTCCGAGGGCATGCAGCTACCTTGTGACCTGGAGCCAAACCCTTCCTCGAGCTTTGGGAGGCTAGCGGAATGGAGCCTCTGCTGGACCGCTTTGGGCCGTTCCTCACCTCTCCAGTGCGACTTCTTCGGTTCTGAAACCACACTCGGATGCGGGACGCATGGAGCTGTATTTGCCAGGCCAGTTCCTGCCTGTTCCAGAAGCTCGGGTATTGGTTCTTGCTGAAAGTTGATAGCAGGGCCTTCTTTTGCCAGCCCTGACAAACCGTCTTCTTGCGCCGGGATTCCCGCAGCACACAGCTGCTATCCACATTGCTTCCAGCTTCCATGCTCCTAAGGATTCGATGCCAGGAGTCCTCCAGCTGGAGACTATAGTCAGGACCGCTCCAGAGCAAGCTCAAGCTTCAGCAAATGCCAGCCGTAGGGCTGGGTCCCCTGCCCTTAAATACCTCTGCCTCTGCTCCCGGAGCTCTTCCCACTCGAAAGGTGCGGTGGGCTACAGTCGTACTGCAGACCCTTGAATCAAGGTCATGCCACGATGCTTTACACCTGCCACGCCTCCCACCTGAGAATAGGAGACCCGGAACAAGACCTCAAGAAACCTATCAGACTCAGCAAAGTATCCCCCAAAGTCTCGCAGTCCCTTGCATGACATTCTGGACACAGAACAAGGAAGCACAAAAAACGTCCTAGGAATCAACAATCCAGGAGACAAATCGTCCAAGGAGGGAGCACCATAGGTCCTTCCTGGCTTTGGACAGAGTATCCAGGAAATCGAGGAGGTGGTAAGCAGGCTTCAGAAGAGGAAGGCAGAGTGGACTGTGCCTTAGGTGGTATCACTAGCCAAGTTGAATCCGTGCTGATCTCATCCCATCTGGATCCACACAGGTTGGAAAGAGAAGACACCCAACTGAGGATCCCAACCACATGTTCTGAGACCCAAGGACATCACTTCCAGGGGTCATGCAAGTCATGGCACTTCCTTCCTGCTTGTAGGGCTAGGTGGTAGTTGGGAGCAACAGAACTCTATTAAACCGAGGGAAGAATATAGCACATGCAGAAAGAAAGTCTTTTACATAGGCAAATAGCCCAAAAACCACAATAGTTCATGTAGAGATTGGCGAACGCACATTCATGCATTTCCTGTCAGAACAGTTGAGCCAGATTTTCAGGAATTCTCACAATTAACATGGTCCATGCAAAAACAGGCACAAACACACACAGACACACAGACACACACACACACACACACAGACACACACACATACCCATACAAATAACACAAATAGAAATACCACACACACAACAAAGCACACACACAGACACACACAAACATACACACATACACACACAAATAACACAAATACAAATAAAACAAACAACACAAGCACACACACAGGCACTCACACTCAAACATGCAAACAAACACACATATAACACAAATACAAATAACACACACACATACACACACACACACAAACACACACACTAACACATACACACACACAAGCATACACAAAAACCCGGCCAGCAAGTCTGACCTGTGAATGTGGAACAAAAGACCGAAAACCTGTGTTGAAAGAATTGTATAAGCCCTATGCTCCTTGAGGAAATGTGGCTGCATGCACCCAAGGCCAACTGCCTACTTCTAGGCAATTGCAGTCTTCAGGTGGGTTCAGATGGACCTCACATTAGGGAATGCAGGGCCGTGCTAGGCTTTGGAAACTCAAGGTTAAAAGACAGATACGGGAGATTGTGGGAAACACCTCACTGTGGGAGGAGGAAGGTATTTGGCTTGTCTGATTGAATCAGTGTCAATCCTGGAATGAATTGTTCACGATACTTTGGTTGCACTCCATTTCCAGGATGATGTTTATTTACAGATTTGTGGCCTTACACACATTCTTCTTTAAGTTGACATTTTCCCCGCTTGTTTGCTATAGCAAACACTGCCATGTCTGCATTGAACACTGATCAGCTTTCCTTGTTATTTCCCTTTCAGACCTCTCATCCCGCCTCACTGCCTTCCAAAGTCTTACCACCCTTTGAATGGGAAAGCTCATGCCTAAACCAAACAGCCAATTCAACCACCTTTACAAACACACAAGCAAGGAAGCAAGCAAACAAACAAACAAACAATGCAAATCTTTATTGAATGCAATGGGAAGTAGAACAAAGCAAGAAAAAGTAAAACAAAAGTAAACTAAACAAATGTGCTAGGAGTACATATAGAATGGGTGGTTTGTTAGTCATCTCACAGCTAAGCATAAGGCACTGGTAAGAAGAGCAGCAGTTCTTAGTCCCAAGTTAGAAGTCTTCATAACTCCTTCCTGGTTTAGTGTCCTGAGATGTGTAGCCTATACCTGGTGACCCATGAGATTTCCTGGAGTCTGATGGAGCCAGTCCAATGGTGTGTTCTGTAAGTTGGGCTTTTCATTAGGCCTCCTTGATGTTTTAGGAGTCCCTGGTGATCTTGCCCTCTGCCCCTTCAGTAGAATCCCATTCTCAGAGCTCATTTCCTCGTCTCAGGACCCTCACTAAGGCACTCCACATGGAAAACCCACGTGCATTTCCTCCTTCTAATAAGCAAGATGCCTTCCATCGAAAGCAGCCACTGTAATAGGGGTTTTGATGCATATACTTTTTGGGCTGTCTACATTCTCATGTAGATTGCGGGTGTCTTCTGGATAGGAGCTTCCAGGCTGGGACTCAGAGAATATCCAGCAGAGCCTCATATTCTTCTTGAGAGAGAGGCAGCTCAGGTGTTGCATCCATTTTCTGCCCTCCACCTTCCAGGGGTACAGGGCCTGGGGAGAGCGTCTCCACTCGAACTTCCATCAGCAGTTGATCCAGGAAGAGTTCAAGAGGTCCCGTGTTGCATCCCTGAGTGAGAGCCTGTTCTTGGACTTGTCCTTCAGGCTGTGCCCATTGTGGTAGCTGAGACTCTCTGGAGAAATTGGTTGGGTCGCTATAACTCGAGGATTCCTTGGAAACACAGTCCGTGGCAGCCAGTTGCAAGATGGTTTCCTGGACACCCACGTGCTCCTTGCCACGAGAATTTCCATCCAAATCCACAGGGAATGGCCTGTCACCCTCCACTTGGTCTTATTCCAGCAGTTTATCAAGGAGGAGTTCCAGAGGTCCTGCCTCGTATGCTTGAGTGGCTGTCTGTGATTGGCCTCGTCCTTCGGGCAGTGCCACTTGGGGATGCTGAGACTTTTTGTGGAAGTGGGGCTGGTCGCTGGAGCTCGAGTTCTCCATGCCCACACCTCCTGCAGCAGCCATCGGTAACAGGTTGTCCTGTACTGCCTCATCCCTGCCACTGAGTCCTCCAGTTGCCACATCCTGCACTTGTGAAGCAGGCACATCTTGATCTGGAGCGAGGGCTTGCCTCGATCTTCTGTTCTCAAACCATATGTGGATCGTGTCCTCAGACAAACCTGTCCTCTGGCCCTGCTGCTCCCTGTTAGCAAAGCCTGGCAACGGGTTCCTCTCAAAGGCTTGCACTAGAATCCTGAGCTGTTGCAAGTTGAGTCAAGTGCGAGGCCTTCTGCTGTCCGAGGGCATGCTGCTACCCTGTGACCTGGAGCCAAACACTTCCTCGAGCTGTTGGGAGGCTAGCGGAATGGAGTCTCTGCTGGACCGCTTTGGGCCGTGCATCACCTCTCCAGTGCGACTTCTTCGGTTCTGAAACCACACTAGGATGCGGGACGCAGGGAGCTGTATTTGCCTGGCCAGTTCCTGCCTGTCCCAGAAGCTTGGGTATTGGTTCTTGCTGAAAGCTGTTAGCAGGGCCTGCTTTTGCCAGGCCTGCCAAACGGTCTTCCTGCGGCGGGATTCCCGCAGCACACAGCTGCTATCCACATTGCTTCCAGCTTCCATGCTCCTAAGGATTCGATGCCAGGAGTCCTCATGCTGGAGAATATAGTCAGGACCGCTCCAGAGCAAGCACAAGCTTGAGCAAATGCCAGCCGTAGGGCTGGGACCCCTGCCCTTCAATACCTCTGCCTCTGCTCCCGGAGCTCTGCCCACTCGGAAGGAGCTGTGGGCTACAGTCGTCCTCCAGATCCTTGAATCAAGGTCATGCCACGAAGCTCTACTCCTGCAACGCCTCCCACCTGAGAATAGGAGACCCGGAACAAGACCTCAAGAAACCTATCAGACTCAGCAAACTCTCTCTCAAAGTCTCGCAGTCCCTTGCATGCCATTCTGGACACAGAACAAGGAAGCACAAAAAATGTCCTAGGATTCAAGCATCCAGCAGACAGATGGTCCAAGGACAGAGCACCATAGGTCCTTCCTGGCTTTGGACAGAGTATCCAGGAAATCGTGGAGGTGGTAAGCAGGCTTCAGAAGAGGAAGGCAGAGTGGAGTGTGCCTTAGGTGGTATCACAAGCCAAGTGGAATACGTGCTGATCTCATCCCATCTGGATCCACACAGGTTGGAAAGAGAAGACCCCCCAACTGAGGATCCCAACCACTTGGCCTGAGACCCAAGGACATCACTTCCAGCGGTCATGCATGTCATGGCACTTCTTTTCTGCTTGTAGTGCAAGGTGGTAGTTGGGAGCAACAGAACTCTATTAAACCTAGAGACGAAAATAGCACATGCAGAAAGAAAGTCTTTTACATAGGCAAATAGGCCAAAACCCACAATAGTTCATGTAGAGATTCGGGACTGTGCATTTATGCATTTCCTGTCAGAACAGTTGGGCCAGATTTTCAGGAATTCTCACAATTAACATGTTCCATGCAAACACAGGCGCAAACACGCACACGCACACACACACACATACACACACAAGCAAACACACACACATTCACATACAAATAACACAAATAGAAATAGCACACACACAACGAAGCACACACACACACAAATAACACAAATCAAATAACACACACACAACACAAGCACACACACACAGACACTCACACACTGACATGCAAACACACACCACACATATAATACAAATACAAATAACACACACACATACACACACAAACATACACACATACACACACACAAGCATACACAAAAACCCGGCCAGCAAGTCTGACCTGTGAATGTGGAACAAAAGACCCAATACTTGTGCTGAAAGAACTGTATAAGCCCTATGCTCCTTGAGGAAATGGGGCTGCATGCACCCAAGGCCAACTGCCTACCTCTAGGCAATTGCAGTCTTCATGTGGGTTCAGTGGGACCTCACATTAGGGAATGCAGGGCCGTGCTAGGCTTGGGAAACTCAAGGTTAAAAGACGGATAGGGGAGAGTGTGGGAAATACCTCACTGTGGGAGGAGGAAGGTATTCGGCTTGTCTGATTGAATCAGTGTCAATCCTGGAATGAATTATTCACGGTAATTTGGTTGCACTCCATTTCCAGGATGATGTTTATTTACAGTTTTGTGGCCTTACACACATTCTTCTTTAAGTTGACATTTTCCCTGCTTGTTTGCTTTAAAAACACTGCCATGTCTGCATTGAACACTGATCAGCTTTCCTTGTTATTTCCCTTTCAGACCTCTCATCCCGCCTCACTGCCTTCCAAAGTCTTACCACCCTTTGAATGGGAAAGCTCATGCCTAAACCAAACAGCCAATTCAACCACCTTTACAAACACACAAGCAAGGAAGCAAGCAAACAAACAAACAAACAATGCAAATCTTTATTGAACGCAATGGGAAGCAGAACAAAGCAAGAAAAAGTAAAACAAAAGTAAACTAAACAAATGTGCTAGGAGTACATATAGAATGGGTGGTTTTTAGTCATCTCACAGCTAAGCATAAGGCACTGGTAAGAAGAGCAGCAGTTCTTAGTCCCAAGTTAGAAGTCTTCATAACTCCTTCCTGGTTTAGTGTCCTGAGATGTGTAGCCTATACCTGGTGACCCATGAGATTTCCTGGAGTCTGATGGAGCCAGTCCAATGATGTGTTCTGTCAGTTGGGCTTTTCATTAGGCCTCCTTGTTGTTTTAGGAGTCCCTGGTGATCTTGCCCTCTGCCCCTTCAGTAGAATCCCATTCTCAGAGCTCATTTCCTCGTCTCAGGATCCTCACTAAGGCACTCCACATGGAAAAACCACGTGCATTTCCTCCTTCTAATAAGCAATATGCCCACCATCGAAAGCAGCCACTGTAATAGGGGTTTTGATGCATATACTTTTTGGGCTGTCTACATTCTCATGTAGATTGCGGGTGTCTTCTGGATAGGAGCTTCCAGGCTGGGACTCAGAGAATATCCAGCAGAGCCTCATATTCTTCTTGAGAGAGAGGCAGCTCAGGTGTTGCATCCATTTGCTGCCCTCCACCTTCCAGATGTACAGGGCCTGAGGAGTGCTTCTCCACTCGAACTTCCATCAGCAGTTGATCCAGGAAGAGTTCAAGAGGTCCCGTGTTGCATCCCTGAGTGAGAGCCTGTTCTTGGCCTTGTCCTTCAGGCTGTGCCCATTGTGGTAGCTGAGACTCTCTGGAGAAATTGGTTGGGTCGCTATAACTCGAGGATTCCTTGGAAACACAGTCTGTGGCAGCCAGTTGCAAGATGGTTTCCTGGACACCCACGTGCTCCTTGCCACGAGAATTTCCATCCAGATCCCCAGGGAATGGCCTGTCACCCTCCACTTGGTCTTATTCCAGCAGTTTATCAAGGAGGAGTTCCAGAGGTCCTGCCTCGTATGCTTGAGTGGCTGTCTGTGATTGGCCTCGTCCTTCGGGCAGTGCCACTTGGGGATGCTGCGACTTTTTGTGGAAGTGGGGCTGGTCGCTGGAGCTCGAGTTCTCCATGCCCACACCTCCTGCAAAAGCCATCGGTAACAGGTTGTCCTGTACTGCCTCATCCCTGCCACTGAGTCCTCCAGTTGCCACAATCTCCACTTGTGAAGCAGGCACATCTTGATCTGGAGCGAGGGCTTGCCTCGATCTTCTGTTCTGAAACCATATGTGGATCGTGTCCTCAGACAAACCTGTCCTCTGGCCCTGCTGCTCCCTGGTAGCAAAGCCTGGCAACGGGTTCCTCTCAAAGGCTTGCACTAGAATCCTGCGCTGTTGCAAGTTGAGTCAAGTGCGAGGCCTTCTGCTGTCCGAGGGCATGCTGCTACCCTGTGACCTGGAGCCAAACACTTCCTCGAGCTGTTGGGAGTCTAGCGGAATGGAGCCTCTGCTGGACCGCTTTGCGCCGTGCCTCACCTCTCCAGTGCGACTTCTCCGGTTCTGAAACCACATTCGGATGCGGGACGCAGGGAGCTGTATTTGCCTGGCCAGTTCCTGCCTGTCCCAGAAGTCTTTTACATAGGCACATAGGCGGAAAACCACAATAGTTCATGTAGAGATTCAGGAATGCATATTCATGCATTTCCTGTCAATCTTCAACACCCAATTTTCGTCAATAGACAGATCATAGAAACAGAAACTAAACAGAGACACAGTACAACTAACCACAGTTATGAACCAAATGGCCTTAATAGATTCTTATAGAACATTTCATCTTAAAACAAAAGAATATACCTTCTTTTCAGTACCTCATGTTTCCTTCTCCAAAACTGGCCATATAATCAGTCATAAAACCGGCTTCAACAGATACAAGAAGATGGAAATAATCCCATGCATCCTATCAGATCACCATAGACTTCAATAACAGCAAAAATCACATAGAGCACACATACACATGGAAGTTGAACAACTCTTTACTCAATGCTAACGTGGTCAAGGAACAAATAAAGAAAGAAATTAAAGACTTTTTAGAATGTAATGAAAATGAAGGCACAACATAACCAATCTTATGGGACACAATGAAAGCAGTGCTAAGTGGAAAACTCATAGTTCTGAGTGCTTCGAAAAAGAAACCAGAGAGAACATACACTACTATCTTAACAGCATACCTAAAAGCTCTAGAACAAAAGATGCAAATACATCCAAGAGGAGTAGATCGCAGGATATAATCAAACTCATGGCTGAATTCAACCAAGTAGAAACAAAAAGATCTATACAAAGTTCTTTGTTGATTAACAAAACCAGGAACTGGTTCTTTGAGAAAATCAACAAGATAGGTAAACCCTTAGCCCGTCTAACCAGAGGGCATAGAGTATCTAAATTAGAGAAATTAGAAATGAAAAGGGAGACATACCAACAGATTCTGAGGAAATTAGTGCAAAAGCCTATATTCAGCAAAACTGGAAAATCTGGAAGAAATGTACAATTTTCTAGACAGATACCAGATTTCCAAGTTAAATCAGGATCAGATAAACCATCTAAACAGCCGCATAACTCCTAAAGAAATAGAAGCTGTTCTTAAAAGTCTCCCAAACAACAAAAGCACAGTAACAGATCAGTTTAGTGAAGAATTATATTAGACCTTCGTAGAAGACCTAGTACTAATAGTGTCCAAAGTTTTTCACAAAGTAGAAACAGAAGAAACACTACCAAATTCCTCCTATAAAGTCACAATTCAGCTTGTACCAGACCATACAAAAAAGAGAACTTCAGGCCATTGTGCCAAAAGCAAACTACAGATTCGTTGCAATCTCCATCAAAATTCCAATTCTTCATGGCGTGAGAGCAATTTGCAAATTCATATGGAATAACACAAAAGCCAGGAGAGTGAAAACTATCCTCAAAAATAAAAGAACTTCTGGTGGAATCACTATCCCTGACCTCAAGCATTATTGCAGAGCAATAGTGATAAAACCGGTATGGCAACGGTACAGAGACAGGCAGGAAGATCAATTGGATAAAATTGTAGACCCAGAAATGAATCCGCACACCTATGGTCACTTGATCTTCGAGCTAAAACCATCTAGTGGAAAAAAGATAGCATTTTCAAGTAATGGAGCTGGTTCAACTGGAGGTCTGCAGGTAGAAGAATGCAAATGGATCCACTCTTGATATTTTTTTTGGAGCTGGGGACCGAACCCAGGGCCTTGTGCTTGCTAGGCAAGCGCTCTACCACTGAGCTAAATCCCCAACCCTTGGATCCATTCTTATTGCCTCATACAAGTGCAAGTGCAAGTGGATCAAGGACATTCACATAAAACCAGATACAGTGATACTAGTAAAAGAGAAAGTGGGGGAAAAGCCTAAAACACATGGGCACAGGGGAAGTTTTCCTGAAGAGAACATGAATGGCTTAAGGTCAAGAATTGACAAATATGTCCCCCTAAAATTACAAAGTTTCTGGAAGGCAAAGGACACTGGCATTAGGACAAAATGGCAACCAGAAGATTGAGAAAAGATCTTTACCCATGCTACACCAATAGAGGGCTAATATCCAATATGTACATAGAACTCAAGAAGTTAGACTCCAGAAAATCACATAACCCTATTAAAAATGAGGTACCGAACTGAACAAAGAATTCTCAGCTGAGGAATATCAAATGACTGAGAAGCACCTAAGGAAATGCTCAACATCCTTAGTCAAAAGTGAAATGCAAATCAAAACAACCCCGAGATTACACCTCATGTAAGTCAGAATGACTAAGATAAAAACTCAGGTGACAACAGATGCTGGTGAGGATGTGAAGAAAGAGGAATACTCCTCCATTGTTGGTGGGATTACAAGCTGGTACAACCACTCTGGAAGTCAGTCTGGAGGTTCCTCAGAAAACTCAACATCGTAGTACCTGAGTAACCAGCTATTTCACTCCTGGGCATATAACCAAGATATGCTCCAACATATAACAAGGTCACATGTTCCACTATGTTCATAGCAGCCTTATTTATAATAGCCAGAACCTGGAAAGAACCCAGATGCCCTTCAACAAAGGAATTAATACAGAAAATGTGATATATCTACATAATGGAGTACTATTCAGCTATTAAAAACAATGACTTCATGAGATTTTTAGGTAAATGGATAGAACTAGAAAATATACTGAGTGAGGTAATCCAATCACAAAGACACATGGAATACACTCACTGATAAATAGATATTAGTTCAAAACCTCAAATTACCCAAGATACAATCCCCAGACCACATCAAGCTCAAGAAGAAGGATGACCAAAGTTTTGATTCTTCAGTCCTTCTTAAAAGGGGGAATAAAATATTTGTAGGAGGAGATATGGGACAAAGTTTGGACTAGAGACCAAAGGAATGGCCCTTCAGAGCCTGCTCCACCTGGGATTCCAACACATATACATACAGCCACCAAACTCAGAAAATATTGTTGATGCCAAGAAATGCATGCTGAAAGGAGCCTGATATAGCTGTCTCCTGAGAGGCTCTACGAGAGCATGACAAATACAGGGGCGAATGTTCACAGCCAATCATTAAACTGAGAATGGGGTCCCTATTGGAGGAGTTACAGAAAGGATTGAAGGAGCTGAAAGGGTTTGCAATGCCATAAGTACAACAATACCAACCAACCAGAGATCCCAGGGCCTAAACCACCATCCAAAGTGTACACACGAATAGATCCATGGCTCCAGCATATGTAGTAGATGATGATCTTGTTGGGCACCAAGGGGAGGAGAAGCCCTTGGTCCTGCTAAGGCTGGAGACCCCCCCACCCCCAGTGTAGGGGAATGTCAGGGCAGACAGTTGGGAAGGGGTGGGTGGTTGGGTGGGGAACACCCTCATAGAGGAAGGTGAGAAAGGGTTGGAATAGGGGGGTTATGGATCAGAAATCAGGAAAGGGGATAACATTTAAAATACAAATAAATAATATCCAATAAAAATTAGGGTTAAGTTAGTTATGTTCAGGGTTAGTTTTGTATTAATATTTTTAATAAATCCTAGCATGGATTTGTTTCCAGTTTTAATGATTCATGTTCCCAAATAAAAAACACATATTCAGGGTTTATATTTAATATGCCTTATGTATCACAATAGCTGGGAAACTGCCAAGCTTCCATGTTGCTAGAATCTATCTACTACTAATAATTTGAAGTTATTACTTACTAATGTCTATGCACCATCTTGGCTGCTTCTGGCACAGTCGAGCAGCCATCTGTGCTGCACTCTCCTGGACCCTTTTCATCGGGGCTCTATGTCTCTGTTCTGCATGTTCCTTAGGCATGGTGCCTCTCCTTTCTGTCCTCTCCCTCATGTTCCCAAACCAAGGAACCCTAAATCTTGCCACTCTCTTTCCTCCCCAGCTATTGGCTGTTGGCATCTTTATTTATGAATCAGAATTTGCAGGTTCCCATATAGCAGACCCTCTTGTGAAAAATAATTTGTTAGATCCAATTGCATTAGAAAACAAGCAGCTTCTTTTTGTCCAATTAAAAAGGCTCTTTACTCTCATATATACATTGAACACAGTTATAATAATTATACAAATTGTAAGGTATGATATAACTTATAACATCTAATTCATGATGTTTGACAATTTAAATAAAATGTGCATCATCTATTCTAACCTAAAGAGTTTATAATTTTGTACCTCAGTTATGTTTAATTTTTAACTTACATTACCATCCTTTCAAATCTGGAACACCTTCCTTAATTTTAAACAGCTTAAGTTAAATTATGAGATTACAATTAGTCTTAAACCCCATCAAAGATCTGAGAGAATTAAATATTGCTTGAAAATGTAGGGAGTACAAAAACAAAGCTTGCAAAACTTGTACAGTTTGTAGAGATAGCTGACTTCCTGGAGAGTTCCCAATATTCCTGATACCGTTGAAGCATCTGTCTTCAACCTCTGGCCCATAATGATCTGACATACCTTAAGAGAAGCAGGAATTCTGAAGGACTAGATGACCCTGTATTGGCAGAGTTTAGCATGTATCCTTTAGTTTTTTTCTAAAACAGTATTTTGTCCAAAGATGAAATTAGGGTATTTCTTACCCAGTGGCTTGCTTCCACAATTTAAACAACTCCACCTGGAGGTAATGTTACTCAATATCTTCTTTGAAGTGGGATGGGGGTACTGGCAGGAGGAGACATATCTCCTAATCAACAGATATGTTAATAATAAAATGTTTTTAAAAGTCATATTTTGTGGCTCTCTGATGTTTTTGAAGACTGTCCGTAGATATATAGTATAACTAAATTGTTAAATATTGATTATTCTTAGCTATTTACTATATGAATAATCTTGAAAACATTTTATTGTAATTAATTCAGATTCTAATATGATCATGAGTTTATTATCTGAACATTAGCTTTATTTAATTATTCCAAATAGTTTTTAATAGCAGCTATTAGAAGGACTGGGTATAAGCTTTGTATTCTTTTTTTTAAAATTTATTTAATACTTAATAATAATTCTTTAGTTTCCGGGCAAACATCCCCCTCCCCCTCCCCTTCCTTAAGGGTGTTCCCCTCCCAACCCTCGCCCCATTGCCACCCTCCCCCCAACAGTCTAGTTCACTGGGGGTTCAATCTTAGCAGGACCCAGAGCTTCCCCTTCCACTGGTGCTCATACTAGGATATTCATTGCTACCTATGAGGTCAGATTCCAGGGTCAGTCCATGTATAGTCTTTAGGTAGTGGCTTAGTCCCTGGAAGCTCTGGTTGCTTGGCATTGTTGTACATATGGGGTCTCGAGCCCCTTCAACCTCTTCCAGTTCTTTCTCTGATTCCTTCAACGGGGGTCCTATTCTCAGTTCAGTGGTTTGCTGCTGGCATTCGCCTCTGTATTTGCTGTATTCTGGCTGTGTCTCTCAGGAGCGATTTACATCCGGCTCCTGTCGGTCTGCACTTCTTTGCTTCATCCATATTGTCTAATTGGGTGGCTGTATATGTATGGGCCACATGTGGGGCAGGCTCTGAATGGGTGTTCCTTCAGTCTCTGTTTTAATCTTTGCCTCTCACTTCCCTGCCAAGGGTATTCTTGTTCCCCTTTTAGAGAAGGAGTGAAGCATTCACATTTTGATTATCCATCTTGAGTTTCATTTGTTCTAGGCATCTAGGGTAATTCAAGCATTTGGGCTAATAGCCACTTATCAGTGAGTGCATACCATGTATGTATTTCTGTGATTGGGTTAGCTCACTCAGGATGATATTTCTAGTTCCAACCATTTGCCTACGAATTTCATAAAGCCGTTGTTTTTGATAGCTGAGTAATATTCCATTGTGTAGATGTACCACATTTTCTGTATCCATTCCTCTGTTGAAGGGCATCTGGGTTCTTTCCAGCTTCTGGCTATTATAAATAAGGCTGCAATGAACATAGTGGAGAACGTATCTTTTTTATATGTTGGGGCATCTTTTGGGTATATGCCGAAGAGAGGTATAGCTGGATCCTCAGGCAGTTCAATGTCAAATTTTCTGAGGAACCTCCAGACTGATTTCCAGAATGGTTGTACCAGTCTGCAATCCCACCAACAATGGAGGAGTGTTCCTCTTTCTCCAAATCCTCGCCAGCATCTGCTGTCACCTGAGTTTTTCATCTTAGCCATTCTCACTGGTGTGAGGGGAAATCTCAGGGTTGTTTTGATTTGCATTTCCCTTATGACTAAAGATGTTCAACATTTCTTTAGGTGTTTCTCAGCCATTTGGCATTCCTCAGCTGTGAACTGTTTGTTTAGCCCTGAACCCCATTTTTTAATAGGGTTATTTGTCTCCCTGCGGTCTAACTTCTTGAGTTCTTTGTATATTTTGGATATAAGGCCTCTATCTGTTGTAGGATTGGTAAAGATCTTTTCCCAATCTGTTGGTTGCCGTTTTGTCCTAACCACGGTGTCCTTTGCCTTACAGAAGCTTTGCAGTTTTATGAGATCCCATTTGTCGATTCTTGATCTTAGATCATAAGCCATTGGTGTTTTGTTCAGGAAATTTTTTCCAGTGCCCATGTGTTCCAGATGCTTCCCTAGTTTTTCTTCTATTAGTTTGAGTGTGTCTGGGTTGATGTGGAGGTCCTTGATCCACTTGGACTTAAGCTTTGTACAGGGTGATAAGCATGGATCGATCTGCATTCTTCTACATGTTGACCTCCAGTTGAACCAGCACCATTTGCTGAAAATGCTATCTTTTTTCCATTGGATGGTTTTGGCTCCTTTGTCAAAAATCAAGTGACCATAGGTGTGTGGGTTCATTTCTGGGTCTTCAATTCTATTCCATTGGTCTATCTGTCTGTCTCTGTACCAATACCATGCAGTTTTTATCACTATTGCTCTGTAATACTGCTTGAGTTCAGGGATAGTGATTCCCCCTGAAGTCCTTTTATTGTTGAGGATAGTTTTAGCTCTCCTGGGTTTTTTGTTATTCCAGATGAATTTGCAAATTGTTCTGTCTAACTCTTTGAAGAATTGGATTGGTATTTTGATGGGGATTGCATTGAATCTGTAGATCGCTTTTGGTAAAATGGCCATTTTTACTATATTAATCCTGCCAATCCATGAGCATGTGAGATCTTTCCATCTTCTGAGGTCTTCTTCAATTTCTTTCTTCAGTGTCTTGAAGTTCTTATTATACAGATCTTTTACTTGCTTGGTTAAAGTCACACCGAGGTACTTTATATTATTTGGGTCTATTATGAAGGGTGTCATTTCCCTAATTTCTTTCTCGGCTTGTTTCTCTTTTGTGTAGAGGAAGGCTACTGATTTATTTGAGTTAATTTTATACCCAGCCACTTTGTTGAAGTTGTTTATCAGCTTTTGTAGTTCTCTTGTGGAACTTTTGGGATCACTTAAATAAACTATCATATCATCTGCAAATAGTGATATTTTGACTTCTTCTTTTCTGATCTGTATCCCCTTGACCTCCTTTTGTTGTCTGATTGCTCTGGCTAGAACTTCAAGAACTATATTGAATAAGTAGGGAGAGAGTGGGCAGCCTTGTCTAGTCCCTGATTTTAGTGGGATTGCTTCAAGTTTCTCTCCATTTAGTTTAATGTTAGCAACTGGTTTGTTGTATATGGCTTTTACTATGTTTAGGTATGGGCCTTGAATTCCTGTTCTTTCCAGGACTTTTATCATGAAGGGGTGTTGAATTTTGTCAAATGTTTTCTCAGCATCTAATGAAATGATCATGTGGTTTTGTTCTTTCAGTTTGTTTATATAATGGATCACGTTGATGGTTTTCCGTATATTAAACCATCCCTGCATGCCTGGGATGAAGCCTACTTGATCTTGGTGGATGATTGTTTTGATGTGCTCTTGGATTCGGTTTGCCAGAATTTTATTGAGTATTTTTGCGTCGATATTCATAAGGGAAATTGGCCTGAAGTTCTCTTTCTTTGTTGGGTGTTTGTGTGGTTTAGGTATAAGAGTAATTGTGGCTTCATAGAAGGAATTCGGGAGTGATCCATCTGTTTCAATTTTGTGGAATAGTTTGGATAATATTGGTATGAGGTCTTCTATGAAGGTTTGATAGAATTCTGCACTAAACCCGTCTGGACCTGGGCTCTTTTTGGTTGGGAGACCTTTAATGACTGCTTCTATTTCCTTAGGAGTTATGGGGTTGTTTAACTGGTTTATCTGTTCCTGATTTAACTTCGGTACCTGGTATCTGTCTAGGAAATTGTCCATTTCCTGTAGATTTTCAAGTTTTGTTGAATATAGGCTTTTATAATAAGATCTGATGATTTTTTGAATTTCCTCTGAATCTGTAGTTATGTCTTCCTTTTCATTTCTGATTTTGTTAATTTGGACACACTCTCTGGGTCCTCTCGTTAGTCTGGCTAAGGGTTTATCTATCTTGTTGATTTTCTCAAAGAACCAACTTTTGGTTCTGTTGATTCTTTCTATGGTCCTTTTTGTTTCTACTTGGTTGATTTCAGCTCTGAGTTTGATTATTTCCTGCCTTCTACTCCTCCTGGGTGTATTTGCTTCTTTTTGCTCTAGAGCTTTTAGGTGTGCTGTCAAGCAGCTGACATATGCTCTTTCCTGATTCTTTTTGCAGGCACACAGCGCTATGAGTTTTCCTCTTAGCACAGCTTTCATTGTGTCCCATAAGTTTGGGTATGTTGTACCTTCATTTTCAATAAATTCTAAAAAGTTTTTAATTTCTTTCTTTATTTCTTCCTTGACTAGGTTATCATTGAGTAGAGCATTGTTCAATTTCCACGTATATGTGGGCATTCTTCCCTTATTGTTATTGAAGACCAGTTTTAGGCCGTGGTGGTCTGATAGCATGCATGGGATTATTTCTATCTTTCTGTACCTGTTGAGGCCCGTTTTTTGACCAATTATATGGCCAATTTTGGAGAAAGTACCATGAGGAGCTGAGAAGAAGGTATATTCTTTTGCTTTAGGATAGAATGTTCTATAAATATCCGTTAAGTCCATTTGGCACATGACTTCTCTTAGTCTGTCTATGTCTCTGTTTAATTTCTGTTTCCATGATCTGTCCATTGATGAGAGTGGGGTGTTGAAATCTCCCACTATTATTGTGTGAGGTGCAATGTGTGTTTTGAGCTTTAGTAAGGTTTCTTTTACGTATTTAGTTGCCCTTGTATTTGGGGCATAGATATTTAGGATTGAGAGTTCATCTTGGTGGATTTTTCCTTTGATGAATATGAAGTGTCCTTCCTTATTTTTTTTTTGATGACTTTTTTTTTTAAGCTTTGGACCACAATCAAACACAGCATCCTTTTCAACAGAAGCAGAAGCTCATCTGAATATGCTCATGGATGCTGACATCAACATTTAATCATCTCCTCACTCATCCAGGAAGAAGGGGAGATCAGTTACTACTGTACTTTATTGTGTTCAACCAAATCACCATGTTACAAAAATAGCAAGCTGCCATAATAAAAAATAAGACTCCTCTATCCAGAACCAGAGAGCATCATTTTACTTTCAAGGCTAGAAATTGCACACTTGTATATAAACCAACCGAAGATGAGGATTGAGAGTTCATCTTGGTGGATTTTTCCTTTGATGAATATGAAGTGTCCTTCTTTATCTTTTTTGATGACTTTTAATTGAAAATTGATTTTATTTGATATTAGAATGGCTACTCCAGCTTGCTTCTTCAGACCATTTGCTTGGAAAGTTCTTTTCCAGCCTTTCACTCTGAGGTAGTGTCTGTCTTTGTCTCTGAGGTGTGTTTCCTGTAGGCAGCAGAATGCAGGGTCCTCATTGCGTATCCAGTTTGTTAATCTATGTCTTTTTATTGGGGAGTTGAGGCCATTGATGATCAGAGATATTAAGGAATAGTGATTATTGCTTCCTGTTATATTCATATTTGGATGTGAGGTTATGTTTGTGTGCTTTTCTTCTCTTTGTTTTGTTGCCAAGATGATTAGTTTCTTGCTTCTTCTAGGGTATAGCTTGCCTCCTTATGTTGGGCTTTACCCTTTATTATCCTTTGTAGTGCTGGATTTGTAGAAAGATATTGTGTAAATTTGGTTTTGTCATGGAATATCTTGGTTTCTCCATCTATGTTAATTGAGAGTTTTGCAGGATACAGTAACCTGGGCTGGCATTTGTGTTCTCTTTGGGTCTGTATGACATCTGTCCAGGATCTTCTGGCCTTCATAGTTTCTGGCGAAAAGTCTGGTGTGATTCTGATAGGTCTGCCTTTATATGTTACTTGACCTTTTTCCCTTACTGCTTTTAATATTCTTTCTTTATTTTGTGCGTTTGGTGTTTTGACAATTATGTGACGGGAGGTGTTTCTTTTCTGGTCCAATCTATTTGGAATTCTGTAGGCTTCTTGTATGCCTATGGGTATCTCTTTTTTTAGGTTAGGGAAGTTTTCTTCTATGATTTTGTTGAAGATATTTACTGGTCCTTTGAGCTGGGAGTCTTCACTCTCTTCTATACCTATTATCCTTAGATTTGATCTTCTCATTGAGTCCTGGATTTCCTGTATGTTTTGGACCAGTAGCTTTTTCTGCTTTACATTATCTTTGACAGTTGAGTCAATGATTTCTATGGAATCTTCTGCTCCCGAGATTCTCTCTTCCATCTCTTGTATTCTGTTGGTGAAGCTTGTATCTACAGCTCCTTGTCTTTTCTTTTGATTTTCTGTGTCCAGGGTTGTTTCCATGTGTTCTTTCTTGATTGCTTCTATTTCCATTTTTAATTCCTTCAACTGTTTGATTGTGTTTTCCTGGAATTCTTTCAGGGATTTTTGCGATTCCTCTCTGTAGGCTTCTACTTGTTCTCTAAGGGAGTTCTTTATGTCTTTCTTGAAGTCCTCCAGCATCATGATCAAATATGATTTTGAAACTAGGTCTTGCTTTTCTGGTGTGTTTGGATATTCCGTGTTTACTTTGGTGGGAGAATTGGACTCCGATGATGCCATGTAGTCTTGGTTTCTGTTGCTTGGGTTCCTGCACTTGCCTCTCGCCATCAGATTATCTCTAGTGTTACTTTGTTCTGCTATTTCTGACAGTGGCTAGACTGTCCTATAAGCCTGTGTGTCAGGAGTGCTGTAGTCCTGTTTTCCTGTTTTCTTTCAGCCAGTTATGGGGACAGAGTGTTCTGCTTTCGGGCGTGTAGTTTTTCCTCTGTACAGGTCTTCAGCTGTTCCTGTGGGCCTGTGTCTTGAGTTCACCAAGCAGGTTTCTTGCAGGGGAAAATTTGGTCCTACCTGTGGTTCCAAGGCTCAAGTTTGCTCGTGGGGTACTGCCTAAGTCCTCCCCGTGGCGGCAGCAACTGGGTAGATCTGTGCTGCTCTTTCCGGGAGCCTCCGTGCACCAGGGTTCCAGATGACGTTTGGTGTTTTCCTCTGGCATCTGGATGTGCACAGAGTGCAGTCTCTTCTGGTTTCCCAGGCGTGTCCGCCTCTCTGAAGGTTCAGCTCTCCCTCCCACGGGATTTGGGTGCAGAGAACTGTTTATCCAGTCTGTTTCCTTCAGGTTCCGGCGGTGTCTCAGGCGCAGGGGTCCTGCCGCTCCCGTGCCCTCCCCTACGGGAACCCAGAGGCCTTATACAGTTTCCTCTTGGTCCAGGGATGTGGACAGGGGTGGGCAGTGTTGGTGGTCTCCTCCGCTCTGCAGCCTCAGGAGTGCCCCTTTTGATGACTTTTAATTGAAAATTGATTTTATTTGTTATTAGAATGTCTACTCCAGCTTGCTTCTTCTGACCATTTGCTTGGAAAGTTCTTTTCCAGCCTTTCACTCTGAGGTAGTGTCTGTCTTTGTCTCTGAGGTGTGTTTCCTGTAGGCAGCAGAATGCAGGGTCCTCGTTGCGTATCCAGTTTGTTAATCTATGTCTTTTTATTGGGGAGTTGAGGCCATTGATGTTGAGTGATATTAAGGAATAGTGATTATTGCTTCCTGTTATATTCATATTTGGATGTGAGGTTATGTTTGTGTGCTTTTCTTCTCTTTGTTTTGTTGCCAAGATGATTAGTTTCTTGCTTCTTCTAGGGTATAGCTTGCCTCCTTATGTTGGGCTTTACCCTTTATTATCCTTTGTAGTGCTGGATTTGTAGAAAGATATTGTGTAAATTTGGTTTTGTCATGGAATATCTTCGTTTCTCCATCTATGTTAGTTGAGAGTTTTGCAGGATACAGTAACCTGGGCTGGCATTTGTGTTCTCTTAGGGTCTGTATGACATCAGTCCAGGATCTACTGGCCTTCATAGTTTCTGGCGAGAAGTCTGGTGTGATTCTGATAGGTCTCCCTTTATATGTTACTTGACCTTTTTCCCTTACTGCTTTTAATATTCTTTCTTTATTTTGTGCGTTTGGTGTTTTGACAATTATGTGACGGGAGCTGTTTCTTTTCTGGTCCAATCTATTTGGAGTTCTCTAGGCTTCTTGAATGCCTATGGGTATCTCTTTTTTTTAGGTTAGGGAAGTTTTCTTCTATGATTTTGTTGAAGATATTTACTGGTCCTTTGAGCTGGGAGTCTTCACTCTCTTCTATACCTATTATCCTTAGGTTTGTTCTTCTCATTGAGTCCTGGATTTCCTGTATGTTTTGGACCAGTACCTTTTTCTGCTTTACATTATCTTTGACAGTTGAGTCAATGATGTCTATGGAATCTTCTGCTCCCGAGATTCTCTCTTCCATCTCTTGTATTCTGTTGGTGAAGCTTGTATCTACAGCTCCTTGTCTCTTCTTTTGGTTTTCTATATCCAGGGTTGTTTCCATGTGTTCTTTCTTGATTGCTTCTATTTCCATTTTTCATTCCTTCAACTGTTTGATTGTGTTTTCCTGGAATTCTTTCAGGGATTTTTGTGTCTCCTCTCTTTGGGCTTCTACTTGTTTATTTATGTTTTCCTGGAATTCTTTCAGGGATTTTTGTGTCTCCTCTCTATGGGCTTCTACTTGTTTATTAATGTTTTCCTGTGTTCCTCTAAGGGAGTTCTTCACATCTTTCTTGAAGTCCTCCAGCATCATGATCAAATATGATTTTGAAACTAGATCTTGCTTTTCTGGTGTGTTTGGATATTCCATGTTTATTTTGGTGGGAGAATTGGGCTCCGATGATGCCATGTAGTCTTGGTTTCTGTTGCTTGGGTTCCTGCACTTGCCTCTTGCCATCAGATTATCTCTAGTGTTACTTTGTTGTGCTATTTCTGACAGTGGCTAGACTGTCCTATAAGCCTGTGTGTCAGGAGTGCTGTAGTCCTGTTTTCCTGTTTTCTTTCAGCCAGTTATGGGGACAGAGTGTTCTGCTTTCGGGCGTGTAGTTTTTCCTCTGTACAGGTCTTCAGCTGTTCCTGTGGGCCTGTGTCTTGAGTTCACCAGGCAGCTTTCTTGCAGCAGAAAATTTGGTCTTACCTGTGGTCCCGAGGCTCAAGTTCTCTCGTGGGCGCTGCCCACGGGCTATCTGCAGCGGCAGCAACCAGGAAGACCTGTGCCGCCCCTTCCAGGAGCTTCAGTGCACCAAGGTTCCAGATGGTCTTTGGCTTTTTCCTCTGGCGTCCGAGATGTGTGTGCAGAGAACAGTCTCTTCTGGTTTCCCAGGCTTGTCTGCCTCTCTGAAGGTTTCGCTCTCCCTCACACGGGATTTGGGTGCAGAGAACTGTTTATCCAGTCTCTTTCCTTCAGGTTCCGGCGGTGTCTCAGGCAGCGGTGCTGCCGCTCCTGGGCCCTCCCCCACGGGAGCCCAGAGGCCTTATACAGTTTCCTCTTGGGCCAGGGATGTGGGCAGGGGTAAGCAGTGTTGGTGGTCTCTTCCACTCAGCAGCCTCAGGAGTCCCTCCTTCTCTTTCATTCAGTTATTTATAGATCGTATGTGAAGAAGATGGATTTGAGACTCCTGTTGAAGCTAGGGGAGGAAATAGAATTTATTTATTTCAATATGTTCAGACCCCACAAGAGGATACAACCAGAAAAGTGAAACCATCTAACTTGAGATAGGTAATCATGGAACATGTGAGTAGTAATGTTTTTCAGACTCTTCTAGACACCCCTGCCACTTCCATGTAGAATCTAGGAGTTATCAGTCCTATATTGTCATTTTGGTCGAGATTCCAACGTTACATGCAATGATAGACCTCAAATCTTACCAGCATCCCACCATTCTGCTGTGCAATACATTAGTACACAAGGCTGGGTATAAATCATGGCTGCAAATTTGAAGGACTTTGGGGCAACAATACAGGTGAAAGAGTGAGGCCTCATACCATGCACAATATACAGCTCAAGACTAGAGGGTCTAGAAATATATAACATACAGCAGTGGATAGGGTCTCAGGTAGGTGTACAACAGGACTTGAAATCAAGCAGTATGTTCCAGGCATAAAGAAGGGGATGGAGTGTTTAGGGTGCTAGATAAATAGTAGTGCACAAGGGTATTTTGCAACAAGATTGGAGGGGTCTAATAAAACCTATAGTGGGGGAAGATCCTGATACTGAGATAATTCTATGCAGGATTATCAAAGAGATATTCTGTAGTGTCTTATGAACACAGCAGTGTGTGTTGTGTGACAACTATAGGAGGATGTCTGGTTCCAGGACCACATGACACATAACAATAGCAGTTTATGTGGAACAGTGGTGATGATGTCAATGTTATACAGAGCAATGTGTGTGTGTGTGTGTGTGTGTGTGTGTGTGTGTGTGTGTGTGTGTGTGTGTATAACATGCTGACTTGCCTTAACCTGCAGTGAATGTGAAGTCTGGTGTATTGTAGATAGCAGGGCATTTTAGATTACATCAGTGAATTAATTTAGTGTTGTTTATATCCTGATATCAAGAAGTATATCCAAGCTTGGAAAGCAGTTGAATAGACTGTAGTCTGTGTGAATTTAGCTGTGTTTCTATGGAATATGAGCTGTCAAAGCCTGATAACTAGAAATTCATATGTATTTGAAAATACCCACATAAAATGCTAGGTTTCTCACAGCCATATGCATCCAGCACCTGCAATACTACATTCACTAAGTCATAGGCCCTCCATCACAACAAACCACTGCTAACACATAGTGTTCAGTATAAGCTCCATTTGTCATCTCTGGCACCAATGTGCATATATTACATTGTTCCTTGCTGAACAAATGCATCTCACATCTGTAGAACTTCACATGTAATGGAATGTGGGGGACACACTTAGACTGGACCTTCTAGGTACAGTATTCCCTGCTAGATAAAAGAACATACTGGAAACCACTGGTTGGGACATGTAGGCCCAGACGTAAATAGGTGTCAGTTTTTTCTAGTTGTTCTGTGCCTTAGAGATAAAGCTGCAGATACACTGCAATGGGTCAGGTCATGCTAATGTACCTCCTAAAACCAAGTACTCATACAGGTCTAGGTAGCCAATTTCTCTCTGTCTGCCCCAACTCTAGTTAAAGCCACAAACAAATGACTATCAGGTTA